>NC_052098.1:24016153-24328269 GCF_015852505.1 Tachyglossus aculeatus | reverse complement strand
GGGGGTTCGAGGAAGGGAGGAAGCTCGGGGGTGGAGCGGCCAAATGATGCTTCGTGCCTGTTTACTTGGGATCTGGGAATGAGCCCGGGGACCCGGATCACAGTTGTACAACTGGTAGGAGACAGAATGGTGTAAACGCCACTGGCGTTTCTAGCCTTAAAAAAAAAAAATCCGGAGAGCTTGGTTGAGAAGAGCCTGCAGTCGCCTTTTTCCTCCCCCGCCCCTGCTTTCATCTTTGCGATTTTGCACCGCTCAAATCCGGATCTTTTCACGTAGCAGGTCTTCGGAGACTTCTCGAGCCCTATTGGAGGGTTATTTTAGGTTGTGTTTGCTGTGGCGGCCCCCAAACTGAGCCATCCCGTACAACAAACGGAGTGACTGTTCGGGTGGAGGGAGGAGGGGGAAGAGTAGGGGGATGGGGAGGCCACTGGTTGCATAAACATCCTCCCTCTTCCCTTCCTCGGAACTCCGCGGGCGCTTCTGAAGTTACAGCCCCGGGTGAAAGCGGCGGAGGTTAGCAAGGAAGGGATGGTGGGCTTTAGGAACGAGCAGTTCACCGGGAGCATGCATTCGTAAATCCTGAAGGAAACCCCTTTTCCATCTTTGGGGTGAAGTTAAAACAGAAATTTGGAAAAAAAAAAAAGCCCCAACCAACCCATGTCTATTTCAGTTTGGGTAGCCAAATGTATCAAACTCTTCTTATGCCAGCATAACAATTTAAAATTTGATTTAGCAAAATCTTGTTAAAGCCAGAACACTTTATTTTTTGCAGGCTTCAGTAAGTTCTTCTAGACTGTAAACCTGTGGGCAGGGATGGTGTGACTCCAGCGCTTAGAACGCACATAATCAATCCGTCGTATTTATTGAGTGCTTACTGTGTGCAGAGCACTGTGCTAAGCGCTTGGGAAGTACAAGTTGGCAACATATCATCATCATCAATCGTATTTACTGAGCGCTTACTGTGTGCAGAACACTGTACTAAGCGCTTGGGAAGTACAAATTGGCAACATATAGAGACAGTCCCTACCCAACAGTGGGCTCACAGTCTAGAAGGGGGAGACAGAGAACAAAACCAAACATATTAACAAAATAAAATAAATAGAATAGATATGTACAAGTAAAATAGAGTAATAAATATGTACAAACATATATATACAGGTACATACATAGTACATACATAGCACTTATACATAGTAAGCGCTTAACAAATGCCATCATTATTATTACCAATTCTTTATACTGTACTCTCCCAAGTGCGTGGCAAGCAGCATGGCAAAGTGGCTAGAACATGGACCTGGGAGTCAAAAGGACTCATTCATTTAATGGTATTTATTGAGTGCTTACTATAAGCAGAGCACTGTACTAAGCGCTTGGGAGAGCACAATATAACAAACACAGCCCCTTCCCACAACGAGCTTACAGTCTAGAGGGGGAGACAGTCATTACTATAAAGGAACAGCTTACAGATCTGTATATACGAGCTGGCTGGGAGGGGGGTTGAATAAAGGGAGCAAGTCAGGGTAATGCAGGAGGGAGTGGGAGAAGCGGAAAGGAGGGCTTAGTCAGGAAGGCCTCTTGGAGGAGATGTGCCTTCAATAAGGCTTTGAAGGGGGAGAAATTAATTCTGTCAGATTTGAGGAGGGAGGATGTTCCAGGCCAGAAACCATGGGTGAGGGGTTGACGGCAAGGTAGATGAGATCTAGTCTAGTCATTTTGTTAGTATGTTTGGTTTTGTTCTTTGTCTCCCCCTTTTAGACTGTGAGCCCACTGTTGGGTAGGGACTGTCTCTATATGTTGCCAACTTGTACTTCCCAAGCGCTTAGTACAGTGCTCTGCACACAGTAAGCGCTCAATAAATATGATTGATCTAGGTACAACGAGAAGGTTGGCATTAGAGCGAAGTGGGTTATAGTAGGAGAGTAGTGAGGTGAGGTAGGAGTGGGGGCAAGGTGATTGAGTGCCTTAAAGCCAGTGGTGATGCAGAGGTGGTTGGGCAACCACTCTAATCCCAGCTCTACCACTTGTCTGCTGTGGGACCTTGGGCAAGTCACTTTACTTCTCTGTGTTTGTTACCTCATCTCTAAAATGGGATTGAGACCATGAGCCCCATTTGGGACATGGACTGTGTTCAACCCGATTAGCTTCTATCTACCGCAGTGCTTAGTAAGTACAGTGCCTGGCACATAGTAAGTGCTTAACAAATGCCATTTAAAAAGGAGCTTACTACAGTGTTCCCTACACAGTAACTGCTCAATAAATATGATTGATACTTCTGCTTAGGTTAAAATGCATGAAAAGAAACAGCATGGTGTAGTGGATAATGGCGGGCCTGGGAGTCAGAAGGTCATGGGTTCTAATCCCTGCTCTGCCGCTTGTGTGCTGTGACCTTGGGCAAGTCACTTCACTCCTCTGTGGCTGTCCCGCCATCGACCCCCGGCCCGCGTCCTTCCCCTGGCCCGGAATGCCCTCCCTCCACACAGCCGCCAAGCTAGCTCTCTTCCTCCCTTCAAAGCCCTACTGAGAGTTCACCTCCTCCAAGAGGCCTTCCCAGACTGAGCCCCCTTTTTCCTCTCCATCCCCCCGTCCTACCTCCTTCCCCTCCCCACAGCACTTGTATATATGTTTGTACAGATTTATTACTCTATTTTACTTGTTCATATTTACTATTCTCTTTATTTTGTTAATGATGTGCATCTAGCTTTACTTCTATTTATTCTGATGACTTGACACCTGTCCACATGTTTTGTTTTGTTGTCTGTCTCCCCTTTCTAGACTGTGAGCTCGCTGTTGGGTAGGGACCATCTCTATATGTTGCCAACTTGTACTTCCCAAGCGCTTAGTACAGTGCTCTGCACACAGTAAGCGCTCAATAAATACGATTGAATGAATGAATGTTATTTCATCTGAAAAATGGGGATTGAGACTGTGAGCCCCACATGGGACAAGGGACTGTTTCCAACCCAATTTGCTTGTATCCACCCAGTGCTTAGAAGAGTGCCTGGCATATAGTAACTGCTTAATACCATAATAATTATTATTATGATACCTGTATTACCATTGGCCTATTATTAAAGAGGCATAGTCATGCAAATGTTATTTGGGCACTACTGGTCTAGAAGCCACTTTACAGGGGGCAGTTATGTTAGAGTTTAAGTAATAGGTTTATTGGAACTAGTTCATTCCTAATTTTTTTCAAGCCAAATTAGTAAAAATATGAGTGAATACAATTAAATCTAGGTATCCATCTGCCTTAGTATTTTATAATCTTTTTAGTACACTTGGATTCTGCCAATGGCAGATTTTCTGAGTTGTAGCTTTGCTGTGGTGTGTCTGAGTAAATAATGCCTATTAGGCTGATCACGTGAACACTGCAAGATAAACAGCCAAGCAATAACTATCCATTGGATTCTAGATAATTCACATGTCAAAAGCTGATTTTTGACTGATGATCAGAATTAGCTAACGAAGCTAATATACTATATATAGTATAGTATATATATAGTATAGTATATAGTATATATATAGTATAGGTATATACTATACCTAAAATACTGTGCCTTTTGTGTTATAAGCCTGGTTTGAATTGTATTAGCATAGATGACATATTACTATCTGAAGAGATAGTAATTTTCATTGATCCCTATAAAAATCATCTTCTTTTTCCATCTCTTAAGTGAGGTCAACTCCATTTGATGATAAGGATCAAAGAATAGGGCAATGAAGGAGAAGACTGCCATTTGAGAGTATAGGAAAGACTTCAGTAACGGTAAAGACAAGCAGCATGGCCCAGTGAGGAGAGCATGGGCCTGGATTCTAATCCTGAAGCCATCACTTACATGCTGTAACCTAGGCCAAGTCACTTAACTTCTCTGTGCCTGAGTTCCCTCCTCGGTAAAATGGGGATTCAATACCTGTTTTCTCACCTACTTAGATTGTGAGCCCCATGTGGGACAGAGGCTGCGCCTGACCTGATTATCTGAATCTTCCTCTACCTCTATAGGCCCCAAATGGGCTTTTTTTTTTCCTGCTTCCTCTTTTGGGTTTTATGTTTTTGTCTGGGTGAACATTTTTTTTTATTTTAACTTCTCATTTGTAATAAGTAGCAAAGCAATTTTTTGTTTCTTGTTCTAGTTCTAGTAGCAGGGTTATTTGCATCATGTTATTTCTTTCAGTATTAATATACTGGAATAATATATGATAAGAGGTTGGCTGGAAAAAGACAATGGTTCCAGAAAGTAATGTCATGCAAGAGCTGTGCTCAACATTGAACCATATCTTTCTATCACTTTAAAAGTTGACATTATTAAGCAACATTGAGTCTGAGCCATGATGGTGGTCTGATGAAAACATTCCACGGGGTAGACATATCTGACAGGAGTCCTGAAAAATAGCTGGAAAACGGGTGGTAAAGACCACAGCAGCTACCAAGCCAATTGCCCTCTGGCTTATGGAGCCACTGTACTGCATCAGCATTATATTGTGGTCACTTTGTGACTCCTGCGCTAGAAAAATCATTTACAGGCATTTCTCATTTGCTCTGCACCCTGCCCCCTTACCTGCTGGGTTCATTCATTGCACTCCTTGCCCTTGTGAGAACGTGACTAGGAAGGAACAGAGAGTGCGAGTAGTGCGGCACAGACCACTAACACAACTGATTCCTTAATGCAGATTCAGGACTGAGGCTCCTGAAGTGAGGCTTATGGTATTTCTTAAATGTTTACTATGTGCTAACACTTTGTTAAAAGTTAGGGTAGACACAGACATAACAAATTAGACAGACTTTGTCCCGCCCAATCTAGGTTGGAGCAGAAGATTTAAAATTAACAAAAAACAATGGACTGTAAACAACAGTCAACAAATGATCAAACAATAACAAGGCAACCAAATGAATGGTTTTTGGAGATGGAAGTCCTCAGGCTCCCTGGTGCACTTGGGAGAGTACATTGCAACAGTTTGGAGGCACTTTCCCTGCCCATATCGAGCACCCGGAAAATCCACCATCTCATCTTCTCCAAGGTTGTTAAGGTTACTTTCTTGGTTTACTCTGTTGCCAAGGGAACCTAATTCAGGTTTGGGGCAGTGTCTCCACCAGAGACCTCTTATCACATGTGTCTCAGTCCCTGTCTGCCCACTGCCGGTGCAGGGAAGGGGGCTTCCAGCATGTAGCCTCCAGTGGTGCTGGAGGAGGTTGGTCTGGCTATAGTATTTTACAGTTTTCATCGACTTACAGGAGCGAGTTAGCAAACCCCCAGGGATATGTGCTTCCCAATTTTGGAATCAATACTTCTAAAATTCCTATTCTTAAATGATAAATAGTTCTTACTATACACTGTCACTTTCGCTGCTTTTTCATTCAGACTGTTTCCAGACCATCATCCCTGTCTCACAAGTCCATAACTTTAGAACAGGGCTTGGCACATAGTAAGCGCTTAACAAATACCAAAATTATTATTATAACCTTGGCATTATCCTTGACTAATCTCTCATTCAACCCCCATATTGAGTCTCTCACTAAATCTTGTCGGTTCAACTTTCAGAACATCAGTAAAATCCACCCTTTCCTCTCCATCCAAACTACCACATTGATCCAAGCACTTAGCCTATCTTGCCTTGATTACTGAATCAGCTTCCTTGCTGACTTCCCTGCCTGCTGTCTCTTCCCATGCCAGTTCATAATTCAGTCTGCTGCCCAGATCATTTTTCTATAAAACCATTCAATTCATTTTCCCCACTCCTCAAGAACCTCCAATGGTTGCCCATCCACCTCTGAATCAAACAGAAACTCCTTACATTAGGCTTGAAAGCACTCAATCACCTAGCCCCTCCTACTTCACCTCCCTGATTTTCTACTACAACTCAGCCCACACATTTCACTCCTCTAATGCCAACCTATACACTGTACCTCGATCTCATCTATCTCATCACGGACCTCTTACCTGTCACGCCCTCCCTCTTTATATCTAACACATGATCAATCTCCCCACCTTCAAAGCTTTATTAAAAGCACATCTCCCAGAGGCCTTCCCTGACTCAGCCTTCATTTCCTCTTCTTCTACTCTCTTCTGTGTTCCCCTTGCACTTGGATTTGCACCCTTATCCAGCCTCCTCTCAGTAATACAACGCTTATGTACATATTAATAATTCATTTATATTAACGTCTGTCTCCCCCTCTAGACTGTAAGCCCGTTGTGGGCAGGGAACGTGTCTCCCAAGTGTTATATGGTACAGTGCACTGCACACTGTAAGCACTCAGTAAATACGATTGCTTAAGTTGGTAGTTGAAGCCAAGGGAGTGAATGAGTTCTCCAGGGAGTGGGTGTAAATGGGACCCAGAACTGAGCCTTGGGGTTCAGTTCTAGGTCCCCTTCTGTTCTCGATCTACACTCACTCCCTTGGTGACCTTATTCGCTCTCACGGCTTCAACTATCATCTCTACGCTGATGACACCCAAATCTACATCTCTGCCCCTGCTCTCTCCCCCTCCCTCCAGGCTCGCATCTCCTCCTGCCTTCAGGACATCTCCATCTGGATGTCTGCCCGCCACCTAAAACTCAACATGTCCAAGACTGAACTCCTTGTCTTCCCTCCAAAACCCTGCCCTCTCCCTGACTTTCCCATCACTGTTGATGGCACTACCATCCTTCCCGTCTCACAGGCCCGCAACCTTGGTGTCATCCTCGACTCCGCTCTCTCGTTCACCCCTCACTTCCAAGCCATCACCAAAACCCGCCGGCCTCAGCTCCGCAACATTGCCAAGATCCACCCTTTCCTCTCCATCCAAACCGCTACCCTGCTCGTTCAAGCTCTCATCCTATCCTGTCTGGACTACTGTATCAGCCTCCTCTCTGATCTCCCATCCTCTTGTCTCTCCCCACTTCAATCCATACTTCACGCCGCTGCCTGGATTGTCTTTGTCCAGAAATGCTCTGGACATGTTACTCCCCTCCTCAAAAATCTCCAGTGGCTACCAATCAACCTATGCATCAGGCAGAAACTCTTCACCCTCGGCCTCAAGGCTGTCCATCACCTCACCCCCTCCTGCCTCACCTCCCTTCTCTCCTTCTACAGCCCAGCCCACACCCTCCGCTCCTCTGCCGCTAATCTCCTCACTGTGCCTCGTTCTCACCTGTCCCGCCATCGACCCCCGGCCCACGTCCTCCCCCTGGCCTGGAATGCCCTCCCTCCGCACATCCGCCAAGCTAGCTCTCTTCCTCCCTTCAAGGCCCTACTGAGAACTCACCTCCTCCAGGAGGCCTTCCCAGACTGAGCCCCCTCCTTCCTCTCCCCCTCTTCCCCCTCTCCATCCCCCCTGCCTTACCTCCTTCCCTTCTCCACAGCACCTGCATATATGTATATATGTTTGTACATATTTCTTACTTTATTTTACTTGTACATATCTATTCTATTTATTTTATTTTGTTAATTTATTTTATTTTGTTAATATGTTTTGTTTTGTTCTCTGTCTCCCCCTTCTAGACTGTGAGCCCACTGTTGGGTAGGGACCGTCTCTATATGTTGCCAACTTGTACTTCCCAAGCGCTTAGTACAGTGCTCTGCACACAGTAAGCGCTCAATAAATACGATTGATTGATTAGCCGGAGAGAGAGGAGAACCAGGAGAGGACAGGGTCAGTGAAGCCAAAGTTGAGGGGTGGCCCACAGTGTTGAAGGCAACTAAGAGGTCGAGGTGGATTAGGATGGAGTAGAGGCTGTAGGTTTATTTTTTTTGGTTTATTTATTTATTTATTTTTTGCAAAATTCAAAAGTAGGTTTAGTAGTGGTAAAACAGATCAGATGATCATTTTACTTAAATTTATGGTTAGTATTCTCAATCACTAGAGAAAGAATTGCTCTCCCCCTGCACCCTCCCCCAATTTTTTAATTTTTATCTCCATACGTGAAAAACATTCACAGGATTCTAGATGTTCTCTTCTGAGTGTCATGGTAACTGAAGGCTTCTGGCCAAGTCTGTCATGTTTGGCATACAGTTTAAGAAAAAATCCACCAGATATGCACTCAACAGACCACAATGGATATCTTTAAAAGGGAAGCAATGTGAGATTGCCAGTCAAAAAGAACAGTGAAATATAATCTTCCTAGCAATAGTATTTGAGAGCCTACTATGTGCAGGTTGTAAACTATGAGTGCTGGGATTGGTTTATGTAATCGATTTACTTTCTAAGTGCTCAGTACAAGGGTTTGCACATAGTAAGCACTCTATGAATATTGTTGACTGATTGCAGTGCACTGAACTAAGGACTTTTTAAAAAAATGGCATTTAAGCCCTTACAATGTGGCAGACACTGTGCTAAGCACTGGGGTAGGAATAAAATAGTCATGTTGGACTCAGTTCCTATCCCACATAGGGCTCCCAGTCGTAGTCCCCATTTTACAGCTGAGGTAACTGAGGCACAGAAAATTGACTTGCCCAAAGTCACAAGCAGACAAGTAAGTGATGGAGCTGGGATTAGAATTCGCAGGCCCGTGCTCTTTCCAGTAGGCCACGCTGCTCTCATAGGTGAGAGGGATACTTGGGAGAGTATGAACAGCAGCGTGGCCTAGAGGAAAGAGCACGGGCCTGGGAGTGAGAGAACCTGGGTTCTAATCTTGGCTCTGCCACTTTTCTGCTGTGTGACCTTGGGCAAGTTTCTCAACTTCTCTGTGCTTCAGTTTCATCATCTGCAAAATGGGGATTCAGTACCTATTCTCCTTCCTACTTAGACTATGAGCCCTATATAGGACAGGAACTGTGTCCACCCTGATTATCTTTATCTACCCCAGCACTTAATACAGTGCTTGACACATAGTAAGCACTTAAGAAATGCCACAGTTATTAGTACTGCAGTAGAGTAGGACACATCCATGCTCACTAGGAGTTTACAATGTAACCTAATCTAAGAAAGAGAAGTGTTTAAATAGCAGAATGTACAAATTGTGTACAAACATGTAACAAGGTTGCAAGTGCCTAAATGCTGAGGTGTTGCAAAAGCTCTAAGATGATTGTTAGATAGATGTTACTTAGGAAGAAGAGAAATTAATTGGGGGAGGGCTTCCCAGAGGAGTTGAGATTTCAGAGAGCTTTGAAGATGGGAAGAGCTGAAGTTTGACAGATTTGAAGGGGAAGGATGGCACAGGCAGGAGGAGCAGCATGACCCAGGGGTTGAGAGAGAGTGAGTTAGGGATGAGATGCAGTGAGGAGGTGATTTTGGTAGGAATGCAAGCTGGGGTGTAGTAGGAGAAGAGATGGGATAGGTAAGGATAAGCGAGGTGATTGTCAATGTGTCAATGGTCAGGGGGTTCTGTTTGAAGAATTTGGTGAATGCGGTAATGTGTTGAAGCATAAATTACTTTCCTCTTAGTGTCTCTTTGTACTTCTCTTTTTCCTCCACTCTCAGCACCTTCACACTACCCCCTCCCTTGAAACGTTACTCTGGTCCCACTGGAGACTTGAGGAAATTCCACCCCCTTAAACTGTGAAAATATGCTGAATGATCCATTTGGAGCACTAATGGTCAATTCACTCTGACCGACTACCTACAAAAAAATATAAAGCTTGCTTGTGCTTTTCTGCCTCAGGTAATATTGGTGTTTTGAACTATGTTAAATGCTAAATGTAATTGTAGTAGCAGATGCTGCATCTTGCTGAGCCAGAAGCCCGTAACAGCAAAGCTCTTACATTTTTTCTTCTTTTTTTCATCTAGTATTTAAGGTAATCACAAATTTATATGCATTTGGGACATTTTTTTCCTAGTTGAGTCATCTTTCCGCATAAACAAGTTTATGTTTAAAGCAAATGCTACATAATTAGTCTGATACTCCCAGAAGTGCCCCAGTGCCTTCTCTAGAGTCACAAAGGGGATTGTGGCCTCCCTGGTAGACTGACTGATTGAGTCACTCACCTGCTTTAATCACTCACCAGTAGTGACATAAGTGCTACATGTGACTGTGTGACTTTGGGCAAGTCACTTAACTTCTCTGAGCCTCAGTTACCTCATCTGTAAAATGGGGATTAAGACTGTGAGCCCCCCATGGGACAACCTGATCACCTTGTATCCTCCCCAGCGCTTGGAACAGTGCTTTGCACATAGTAAGCGCTTAACAAATGCCGTCATTATTATTATTATGTCCCTCTCAATCAAACAAGCCCAGCTCAGTCAACCAGTGGTATTTACTGAGTGCTTTCTAGGTACAGAACATTGTACTAAGCCCTTGGGAAAGGGAATAAGGGTAATGAGGGCTTAGTCAAGGTAGGCCTCTTAGAGGAGATGCAATCTTAATATGGCATTGGAGGCAGGGAGGGTGGTGATTTGTCATATATGAAGGGGGAGAGAGTTGCAAGAGGTGGGTGACGAGATAGATGAGATCGAGGTGCAGCAAGTAGGTTGGCATTATTCATTCAGTCATATTTATTGAGAGCTTCCTGTGTGCAGAGACCAGTAGTAAGATCTTGGGAGAGTACAATACAACAATAAATGGACACATTACCTGCCCACAACGAGCTTAAGTGTGTGGGGAGGATTGTAGTAGGCTTTGAGCCACCCCATTTTTCAGCAGGGAGTTGTTAGGGCCACACAACAACAAGAACCCCTGGGTAAGGGCCCAGGGTTCCCAATTGTTCAGGGACCCCTTAGTCTGGTCAGGAATTAGGGGAGAAAAGATTTGTCTTCACTTTCAGCAGCTTTCACTTCTGGATGGTTACTCTTCAGCTCCCAACACCTTCCCTGGGGTCCCTTCACATCATTACCAGGAACGCTTTTAGAGTGGAACTATACTAAAGGGTTTATATTTTTCAGGTTTTAAAAGTTTTTATTTTCTATTTAAGAACCTATATGTAATAAACGTTTCTTTGTCCTGTCCTGCACATATTAGTGCAAACATATCAAACCTTTCATGTGTTGCTGTGAAGGAATGTTTTTGGCATATGTAAAGACATTCATTACTGCTCAAATTATGTTCTTGGGGAATTGAATGCTATAGTGATAGTTAATTATATTGGCATCATTGGGGTTTTTTTGTATATGTGTACTGGGGAGGGTGGTGTGAATCTCTACTTGTAATACTTATCGCTTTATTTTAAAATTTTTAAAAATACTTTTAAATAGCTTATGTACTTTGTGGGGAAATGAACATAATGCCTAGTTCTGTGTTAATATGAACAAGGGCATGAGATTATAGACTGTTGGTAAAATGGACTGCCTGGATTGCACTGAATCTGTAAAAGTGAATATTCAGGGTAATGAGGCTCACCAGTTCCACTGCTATAAAAATTTGCTGTAATGACCCTCTGTCAATCAATCAGTTGTATTTATCAAGTTCTTACTGTTTGCAGAGTACTGTACTAAACGCTTGGGAGAGTACAGTATAAGAGTTGGTAGAAATGTTCTGTGCCCACATGGACCTTACAGTCTAGATGGGGAGACAGACATTAAAATACATTAATTATGGATATGTACATAAGTGTCATGGGATGAGTAAAAGGCACAAGTCCAATCGCAGGGCAATGCATAAAGGAGATGGAGTAGGGGAAATGAGGGCTTAGTTGAGGAAGCCTCTTGGAGGAGATATGATTTTAAGAAGATTTTGAAGGTGGAGAAAGTGATGGTCTGTTGGATATGAATGGAGAGAGAGTTCCAGGCTAGGGGCATGAGGGGCTGAGGAGCCTGCAGAAAGACTGAGAATGAGCATCCAGAGAGATAGGAGGAGAAACAGAAAAGTCCAGTATCGGTGAAGCCAAGGCTGGATGTTTCCAGAAGAGGCGGTTGGCAGTGTTGAAGGCCGCTGAGAGGTCGAGGAGGATTAGGATGGAGTAGTGGCCATTGGATTTAATGATGGCATTTGTTAAGTGCTTACTATGTGCAAAGCACTGTTCTATGCACTGGATTTGGCGAGAAGGAGGTCATTGGTGACCTTTGAGAGGAAAATTTTGGTGGAGTGAAAGCGGTTTAAGCCAAATTGAACGAGGGGGTCATGGAGAGAATTGGAGGAGAGGAAGTAGAGGCAGCAGGCGTAAATAACTTGCTCAAGGAGTTTGGAAAGGTTCTTTCATTTTATACAGTTGAGCTCCATCAGGGCCCTGCTGGAGGACTGAAAATCCAGATGAGGAAGGTGGGCCTGTCAAGAAAACTTTCCTAATAGCCAAGGCTGACAGTGGGTAGTGGGTTTATTGTCTTCGGGGCACTAAATTTTCTAGTATCTATGTAGCCTACAACCTGTACTTTCAGAGCCTGAAACCAAGGGCTGGCTTTGTGACATCATAGCTTGATTTTAAATAAATATTTTGGAAACTTTAATAGCATCTGATTGTGCAATAACTTTCACTTCTATTTTTTTCTTTGAGGGACTAATTTAGGGGACAACTTCATTTTTAAATTGTTCATTCATTCATTCAATCCTATTGATCACTTACTGTGTGCAGAGCACTGTACTAAGCGCTTGGGAAGTACAAGTTAGCAACATATAGAGACGGTCCCTACCCAACAGCGGGTTCACAGTCTAGAAGGGGGAGACAGACAAAAAAAACATATTAACAAAATAAAATAGAATAAATATGTACAAGTAAAATAGAGTAATAAATATGTACGAACATATATACATATAGGTGCTGTGGGGAGGGGAAGGAGGTAAGGTGGGGGGATGGGGAGGGGGAGAGGAAGGAGGGGGCTCAGTCTGGGAAGGCCTCCTGGAGGAGGTGAGCTCTCAGTAGGGCTTTGAAGGGAGGAAGAGAGCTAGCTTGGCTGATGTGTGGAGGGAGGGCATTCCAGGCCAGGGGGAGGATGTGGGCCAGTGGTTGATGGTGGGACAGGCAAGAACAAGGCACAGTGAGGAGGTTAGCGGCAGAGGAGCGGAGGGTGCGGGCTGGGCTGTAAAAGGAAAGAAGGGAGGTGAGGTAGGAGGGGGCGAGGTGATGGAGAGCCTTGAAGCTGAGAGTTAGGAGTTTTTGCCTTGTGCGTAGGTTGATTGGTAGCCACTGGAGACTTTTAAGGAGGGGAGTAACATGCCCAGAGCGTTTCTGGACAAAGTGATCCAGGCAGCAGCGTGAAGTATAGATTGAAGTGGGGAGAGACAGGAGGATGGGAGATCAGAGAAGAAAGGAGGCTGATGCAGTAATCCAGTCGGAATAGGATGAGAGATTGAACAAGCAGGGTAGCAGTTTGGATGGAGAGGAAAGGGCGGATCTTGGCGATGTTGTGACCGGCAGGTTTTGGTGATGAATTGGATGTGAGGGGTGAACGAGAGCGCAGAGTCGAGGATGACACCAAGGTTGCGGGCTTGTGAGACGGGAGGATGGTAGTGCCGTCAGCAGTGATGGGATAGGGCAGGGTTTGGGAGGGAAGATAAGGAGTTCAGTCTTGGACATATTGAGTTTTAGATGACGGGCAGACATCCAGATGGAGATGTCTTGAAGGCAGGAGGAGACACGAGCCTGAAGGGAGGGAGAGAGAGCAGGGGCAGAGATGTAGGCATTGTTGAAGGCATGTGATTGTCAAATGTATTCATAATATTGAGATCAAAATTCTTAAGTTCCATTGCAATGACCATTTTTATTTTTATATTTCCTCCCAGTTTTTTTGGCAACAGCCTCCACTGAATTTTCGAAAACATGTTGGAAACAATAGGTAAGGATTTTTCCTTCCCATTTTATCCTTGCAAAAGAAAGGAATACCTAAAACCTTTCAGAGCAAGGTGTTAGAGTCCTTGCAGTTGACCAGAATTCTATCTGTTTTTACAGAACAAATGCCAAGAATGGTTTTTCTTACCTGCCTCCTATTTTATGAACAGCATAAATGCAACCAAAATATTTTCTAACTTGGAAAAAACTGTTAAATTGTTCTAACCATTAAGAGTGTTGTTAAATGGCATTAACATGGACATAGATTCAGTTTTGTTCTTAGCACTTAATCATTTAAAATTGATAACACAATGAAAGGTTGGACCATAGCTTATCTTGGTCCTATCGTTTGTCAGGTGTAACTATCCGTTGAGTTCCTTGCTTTCAGATAATTGGATGTTACACTTAGGGAAGCAGTGTGGCGTAGTGGAAAGAGCATGGCCATGGGAGTCAGAGGACCTGGGTTCTAATCCCAGCTCCCACATTCCTGCTGTGTACTTAAGCGAATCACTTCTCTGTGCCTTAGTTTCCTCATTTGCAAAATGGGGGTTCAATACCTGTTCTCCCTCCTACTTAGACTGTGAGGCCCATGTGGGACCTGATTATCTTGCATCTTATTTTTTTTTTAATGGAATTTGTTAATTATGTGCCAGGCACTGTACTAAATACTGGGGTAGAAACAAGTTAATCATGTTGGACATAGTCCCTGTCCCAGGTGGGGCTCACAGTCCCGTGCTCTATCCATTAGGCCACGCTGCTTCTCATATGTGTCCCACTACTTAGTACAGTGTCTGGCACATAGGAAGTGCTTAACAAATACCACAGTTTTTTTTCTTCTTATCATGTGTGTGAAGACTAGAGTAAAAAAACAGACAAAGAATTTAAGGTTGTCCACAGAGCACTCCCCTACTTTGTCCCAGGGAGGGAGGAGTGTTAGCTGGGAGATTTGAGGCCAAGTGGCTTCCTCCTGTTTTTCATTTGAAAACCGTGCAAGTGGGTCATTACTTGTGAATGGAGAGAACTTTTGATCTGAGTCCAGCTCTAGTGGATTTGGAATTTTGCTATGTTTTGGCTGGCATGTAGTCAAAATGTCATGATATTGCTGAAATGTTAAAACACCCACATTCCCAAACCCTGAAGATTCACATCAGGTGCTTTTCCAGTCCACCTATTACTGAGGGATCAGGGCAGTTCTGGAACCCCTCATTTGGACCAGTGGCTGTTTTAGAAGCTCCTTGGTGGAGCTAAAATCCTCCATCTTTGCCACATCCCCCACCTCCCAGACCTCTTGAGTCTGTCAGGTCTGGTAGGGCCACTCTGAGTACATAGCAAATCCCCAGGACAGTAATCTGAAGCTGCTGTATAGTCTGGGATGCTTTTGGTATTTATTGAGCCCTCGGGAGAGTGCAAGAGAGTTGGCAGACATGTTCCCTATCCACAATGAGCTTACAGTTTGAGGGGAGGGCAGGTATTGAACAGGGGAGTGCATTTGCCAGTCTGACCCATAGACTGTTTTTCTTTTTTATTTTAACCTAGTATTTGTTGGCATGTTTGAGTCTGATGACTATTTTTTGCCTTCAACCCTCTTTTCTCACACTTTGCATAACATGTCACACTATTTGGGAGAAAAATGACATATTTAAACAGGTGAGAGGCTATCTAGTTGTTTGCTCTGGGCCTGTTTACCAATCACTGAATGGTAATGAATGAATATTTTGGTAGACACACATCGGGCCCTTCAGGCAGTGGAACGCTTGCAGGCCAAACTTCGTGACCGTGGTGACATAGCAAATGAAGAGAAGTTGAGCCTCTTGAAGTCAGTCCTGCAGAGCCCTCTCTTCAGCCAGATCCTGAACCTTCAATCTTCTTTTCAACTGCTGAGAGATCAGGTAGGGTATCTTTTATCCATATAAGGAAAAGTTCAAAGATCTTCGAAGTGGCTCAGGCTACATTGAAAAACTGACTTTTTCAGGTGAATGCCTAATTCATTTAAATCAAGGAGTCATGCTCATATTTCATGTAGCTTTTTTTCCCC
This sequence comes from Tachyglossus aculeatus, assembly GCF_015852505.1. Lineage (NCBI taxonomy): Eukaryota > Metazoa > Chordata > Mammalia > Monotremata > Tachyglossidae > Tachyglossus > Tachyglossus aculeatus. The sequence continues at coordinate 24,312,626 of NC_052098.1, read as the reverse complement.
TCTAGTTATTTTTGCAGTGGTTATTGCTGCATACTGTAGATGGTGACATCCTGTTGAAAGCTGTCTGGATCCAAGGGATGCATTCCTGCAGGAGAGAGGAAATATAAGTGTTCAGGATAGAAGGAAGCAGATTTTGTTGTTCATCACTTGTAGTTATTTTGTAGGTGATCTTGCTCATTTAGATTAAAGCATTTTATGCTCACAAGACTTCAGACAAGCAAAGATTTGCATGTGTAATCGTGTGTGAGGATGGGAAGCACTTCTATTTTGACAGTAAAAGGAATAATTACATTGTCATCAGTTGGTGGAGATTCTCACCTCTTAAAATGAATGAGACATGACAGCATCAGATGGTGCAAAACATGAGAACTCCTAAATATAACACATGTTCTTTTTCCTGTTCCATTTTTATAGAAGAAACAATGAAATAGCATTCATATAGAACTAGAATATGCATGCCATTCTCAAAGATGACACTACTGATGGTAGAGCCTATCTGGGAAGGGAGGTGCATAAAGACCTATGAGAGACTGACTTTCCATTTTGCACTGGCTATGTGTTTAGTTATTTTCTGAAGTGCTGCCTTTGCCACTGAGAGGGTCTGTCATTATTTTTGGTCTTCCAATCTTGCTGAAGTTTCTGCTAAAGGATGCAGTGCCTCTTATCATTGCTGAAAGCCAGATTGGTGGGTCTGTCTGCTGTTGTCTCTCAACAGTCTGCTAGTAGACCTCTTTGTTCAAGACTGTGCTTCACTGTGTATTTAAAATGTTTGTTTTGCCCACCTGCTTGTATGTGCTCCTTTTAGTTGAACAGAAGCTGCTTGGGTATCCTCATATTGTCAATTTTTCTCACATGCTCCACTGAACAACATCGAGATGCAGAAAGCATTGCCTCAGTGCTATTATCATATCTAGGGCCACATTGTTGTGAATTCTGACTTGTTCGTTGATGTTGAAGGTGACTGAATTCAGCTCCCTTGCTTTTCTGTCCCTCTAGCCCTTGGTCACCTCAACATTTTGCTTCCTCTACTCCTGTGCTCAGGAATCCCTGAGTATCATTGGAGGAAATTCAGAAACCAAGCATGCTTCTACCATTTCAAACTTCACACCACCTGCTACTACTCTGCCTTTATTCTGCACAGCAGTAGTACTATATTTCCTTTAACCCAATCAACTGTTCCAGAACATATCTCCCTTCTTAACATACTCTGACAACTTCGATCATCACTTAAAAAAAAAAAATCACCAGCTATAAACTTTCCAAGTGCCAGCCTTACCTCCTTAACACTCTTGTGTACCTAATCTACATTTTCTCCAGTTGTCCCAAGAGACGGAGACAATATAGCAATACAGCAGCCAGGCTGTTTAAATGAACTGTGTCTGTATCTATCTGTCCAAAGCACTGTACTAGGCACATGGGGAAACAGTGTGGCACTGGAAAGGGCACAGGCCTAGGAGTCAGAAGGCCTGGGTTTGAATCCTGGCTCCACCACTTGCCTGTTATGTGACCTTGGGCAAGTCACTTAACTTTTCCGTGCTTCAGTTTTCCTCATCTGTAAAATGGGGATTCTGCAGCTGTTCTCCCTCTACTTAGGTACATATCTGCAATTTATAATATGTCTCCCTCTCTAGACTGTAAACTCATTGTGGGCAGGGAATGTGTCTGTTTATTGTTATATTGTACTTCCCCAAGCACTTAGTACAGTACTTTGCACACAATAAGCACTCAATAAATATGAGTGAATAAATATTTAAATTGTGAGCCGCATGTGGGACAGGGACTGTGTTCTGATTATTTTGAATCTACCTCAGCACTTAGTATACAGTGTTTGGCTCATAGTAAATGTTTAACAAATACCACGGTTGTCAGTGTTATGATGATGACGTATTCTGTCAAATGACAGGTAAGCCTCGGCTCCATAGAAGACTCTAGGAATTGATTATAATAGAAGTAAGCGACACAGTCCCAAGTGCCCTCTTAGCTTCCTCTCCGCCTATCTTTTTCCTTTCCTTCCTCTCCCTTTCTCCACTCCTTATTTTCTCTTCCACCCCACCTCCACCCCTTTATTTGTCTTTCTTTTTCCCCTTCAAATTTTCACCATTGTACTCTTAGAAACACTATACTCACTTAGTTCACCTCCAGCCTCTCTGACTACTTCTCAGGCTCCTTCAATGGCTCATCTTACACTTCACCTCCTAACTGCGGTTGCCCAAGAAGGCTCGGTTTTTCATTCCCCTACTCTTCTTTTTCTCTGGTCACATTCGGTGAGCTCATCCTATTCCGTGAGTTCAGCTACCACTTCTATATAGATGGCCTGCTTCTCAACCCCAGTCTTTCACCTGCCTTCTTAAGGTTCTCGAGGGCAAGGTCAGTGTCTTTTGCTTCTGGCGTACAGGTGTACTCCAGGTTCCGAGCACCCTGCAATATGTGCAGTCTGGAGATATACATAATAGTGTTCGCTGATGTACCCCAGGATTCGTAAACTCCATCCCTGATATTACGTCGAACAACTGCAGGTAAGTCAGTTTTCTGCCCTCCCATCATTCCTTTTCTCCACTTGCCCAGCCCTCTCCTTTACCTGCTCTCCATATGTGGTGAACTGTGCTGTGTGGCACATTTTTTATTTCTTTAACCTCTTTTTACTTCTGTTGCCTTTCTGGTAGTCGCCACTGCACCTTACATCTTCCCCAGCATGGCTACTTCCCACTAGCTTCCCTGCCCTGTGACCCGGGGGGAGAGGGAGCAGTGGAGGTGGTTTAGGAGAGGACTGCTGCTCCCCCTCCCCCCCATACCCCCTCCCCCCAAATCTCCAAACAGGCCCTCTGAATAGTTAAGGTGGCTTTAACCTCATCACAGAAGATGAAGTGATTCTGAGGAGATGACCCCAGTATTTCAAAATAATCCTCAACATACCTTCTGTTAAAGATGATGCCCTTCCAACCTGCAAAGACATGGCTCTTGTCTGAGTTTCTTGAGGAAGTCAACCCATGGCAATCAAGCCATGAAAAATGGCAAAACACGCGGACCCAAAGGCATTGCTACGGAACTCTACAAGCATGGAGAGGAGACCCTGCTTAAGTAAACAAGTTCTTCCTCAATATGTGGAACACTTTGGAGATGCTACAGCATCTCATAGATGTCACCAACCTTAAGAAGAAAGGGGGAATATTAGACTGCACTAATTTTTGAGGCATCTCATTGTTCTCCAGTCGTGGAAGAACCTCGCCAGAGACCTGGGCTGGCTTCTGAAGAATGTTGTTAAGTGTACAATCACAAAATTCCAGTGTGACTTCAGACCTCAGCGTGATTAGTGGACATGATGCTTGTCATCACACCATGTAGAGGAAAAATGCAAGGAGAAGGCATCAGGACCTCTATAGGATTTGCATAGACTGTGCAAATTCCTTGGTGGAGATTTTAGAAATTACTCAGTGAATTTGGCCATCCAGATGGGTTCACCAAGTTTGAAACTGCTTCACAGTGTTTTGGCTGGTTGTTCCAGACCCGGCATGACCTGTCCAATCCATTTCCCTTCGTCAATGGGGTAAAACAGGTATGTGTAATAGGTCTGGCCAATTTGTTCTACACAGTGGTGCCAGACTGTTCAACAAGGGGCATGGATATAGGTGTTTGGAATGAGCTTCCACTTATGTGGGAAACATCTCCAATTCAGCCGTCTTTGGGTGTCATCCAAAGCAATTCAGAAGTTGCCATATGCTTATGACTGCACCCTCTAGGCACACTCATCCAAGATTGCATGCTAGTCAGTAGTGTAAATGGCTTTGTAGAGTTAGCCAAGCACTATGGACTGACAATAACTCTGCCACACATGCACCAGTTGTTATTCCTTCATTGTAAACGATCACTTTTTTGAGCATGACAGACAATATGTATAATATACACGCAGGCATAAAGTCAGATTGCCAGTAATGCTGGTTTTCATCACAGATTTTGGTTAGAACTCTGGTGGGAATGTTCTGTCAATGCACGTCTATCTGGACAGACTGCTAATATGATGTTGCAAGAAACGGTTGTGTACATGCTTCCTGTATTAGCCAAGGCATCCGGTGCTTAGAACAGTGCCCAGCACTTAGAACAATGCTTTGCACATAGTAAGCGCTTAATAAATGCCATCATTATTATTATAACACTGGTTTTCCTTAACCTGGAGCTCTTCAAGAATGTAACTCATGTGTTACAAGAGTACTCTGTGTGTGTGCATGCGTTAGTGGATTTCTGTAGAGAAGCAGTTTTGCCTAGTGGGTAGAGCGAGGGCCTAGGAGTCTGAGGACCTGGGTTCTAATCCTGGTTCTGCCTCTTGCACGCCGTGGGACCTTCGATAAGCCACTTAGCTTCTCTGTGCCTGTTACCCCATCTGCAAGATGGATATCGAATATCTGTTCTCCTTCAGGCTGTGAGCCTCATGTGGGACAGGGACTGAGTCTGACCTGATTATCGTAAGTGCTGCTTTTGTGCTACTTAATATTGAAATAAAACATTGGGAAAATAGACCACTATTGTTCAAAGTCAAGCTAACCTTCAAAATCAAGTGGTGTTCTTTAGCAGATTAAATACTTGACAGGTATGTAACTGAGAGGGCAAAAAAAACCCAGCTATGCCCAAGGAGGCTGTGCTATTTAAATATTGTCAAAAATATTAGCAGGTCTGAGTTTAATTGATACCTCTGTTTAATTTTCTTACATTGTGTATTGTTATACCTGCCAGCTAAAAGAAGGCTCTGTTATACCTGAATATTTTCTTCTAGGTTTCAGTTCATTTCCTAGTGCCTGAATCACATGTAATTTGGGGAAAAAAGAACTGTGATCATATGTCAGTGATCTGTCAAATGCAATGCCACCTAGTCATCAAAGATAATAGCTAATAACTACAGGGCTTAATGCTTATTCATGACAAATCTCGCTATTGTCAAGAAATAAACATGTAAGCAATTTAGCCACAGAAATTTGTCACACATGATGTTATAATGCCTGATTATCCTTTGGAAATTGTCTGGTACAATATATGTGGAAATGGAGTTTCTAAGTGGTTCTTTGGCTTGGCAAATGAGCTGGTAGAGAAAGTAACAGAAATGTGTGGTTTATTTTTTCACACCGACTTGTCCTTTATACATAATGAAGATTTATAAAGATTGCAAGCCTATGGGAACTGATAGGATTAATGCTTTAAAAAAATACCTTTGGTCCTAAAACTGGGTCTACTTTCATAAATCTCAAATCCTGGCTAGATAGATCGCACTGCGGTTGGAAAAAGAAGTAAAAAGAGGCTTAGTGATTATAGCCTGCTGCTTAATGGCCATTGCAGTCAGGCAGTCATTTTCAATTCAGTGAAAGGTGATTGGTAACTAGTACTTTTTTGCCCCAATTTAACGCATTTGCTTGTGGAGATGGGACAGCACGTTTGTGCACGCCTCCTAATTGGTTTGGAGTCCGCATATTGCTAGCAAATGCCCAGGGAAGCTTGTGGTCTCGCTCTTTCCTCTTCTTCTTTCCCCTCCATCACCTTGCACCCTGGGGCTCTGCTGCCTGGACTCTGGGGACTGTTTAGATAGCTGTCCCAGGTATTAATGGTTTGAAGAGATTAGTCTAGGCACTGGGGCACCTCTGCCAGTCAGGGCAGCATTTGGATGTCAAGATGCCTGGCAGAGTGCGGCCTAGTGGCTTGGGAATCAGAGGATGTGGATTCTAATCCCGGCTCTTACACTTGTCTTCTGTGTGACCTTACGCAAGTCATTTAACTTTTCTGTGCTTCAGTTACCTCATCTGTAAAATTGGGGATTAAGACTGAGCCTCATGTGGGACAGGAATGTGTCCAACCTGATTACCTTGTATCTACCCCAGTGCTTAGAACAGTCCTTGGCATATAGTATGTGTTGAGCAAATACCATTATTATTATTATTAAGTTTGGAGGTGGGACTAGATTGGTTGAGGCAGCAGGGTTGAAGGTAAGGTGGATGCTGGCATTAGGTTTCTGTTGGGGAGTGAATTGAGTTCTGCTACAACATGTATTTCTACTACCCATTTTGCCTAGACCATTGTTAGAGAACTGGGGGAAATTTGTCCAGCAACCTGAGCCTTTTTGGGTACAGTGCACCACAATGTCAGAAGGGGTGGAGTTTTTTCCCTTAATGTGGAGTTTTGTAAGAATGCACCAGCCTCATTTTAGGAGAGCTGGTGTAGAAACATCTCTTTCTAGAGTTAGAAAAATAGGCCCAAAATACTTCTTTATATATATATATATATAAAGTTCTTTATATATATATATATAAAGTATTTGTGTATATACACACAAATTTCCAGGTTGTCACCAGAGTGACCTCTTTTTAAATGTTGCCCAATTTAAGCATTACTGCCAACACTAAAATACGTAGAAGATCTTTGTTTTGCACCTTTGATACAAAAGTCCAAACAAGCATGTAAAAGGATCTGAGGTTATGATTGAGATGGAGAAGAAAAATGGTTGTTTTTTTGGGTTTTTTTTTCACTTGACTTTTGGTGAAAGGATCTTCCCGCTGACCTCCAAAGATAGCCAGGAAGAGTCATGGTATGGTTAGTGGGAGGAGACCAATTGAAAGGAAAATGTGCCTTTAGTAAGCAGTATTGAGTATTCACTAAAGTAGATGGAATTCTTATTTAGTGGTGGAGATAAGGAGAATCCTGACCACTGAAATTATTATTTTGGTGAAAACAGAATTGCAAGAAATCTGTAATGTCATTTTGTTTTTCTCTAGCTCAACTATACATTACTGGGAGGAGTTAGAAAAACCTAAAATAATGATAGGGAAACAACCTTATGTTTTCACATTTATAACAGAGCTTATTTACTGTAGGAAATTCATGGACTTTATTTTTAGTGCAATAACAGATTTTATGTGTTTGTTTATTTAAATTAAAGTGTGTAAATATAGAGCACTTGAAAGAAGAGATTAAAATGCCTGCTTTCTGCTGGGCAAGTAGGCACTGTGGGAGTTCTTCTATAATGAATTGAAATGCAGCACCATTTTGTTATTCTAGTCCTGTGTGCTGAGTGTGTGCCTCGCTCACGTTCTCTTCTCTCTCACTCTCTCTCTCCCCCTCTCTCCCTCCTTTCATCTCTGTCTCTAGCACAAACAACAAATGGTGCTAATTGTGTGAAGAATTTGTGACAGACTTAAATGGTCTGTCCCTGGACTAGGACGTGAATATCAAATTTACCAGTGACCTAAAATAGTATTTTGAATTGAAATCTTCAGAGCTGAAAGACTGATTCCTTCACTACTACAGTACGAAAACTATTTTTTGCTCATTCTTAGAGGTAAATTGTATAAGTCCTAGTAAAATCTATTGAAAGATCCTGAAAGAGAAGACACATCAGCATGGTATTTTGGTGACTCATTACCCCTCAGAGGACTAAGAAACTGGTGCTTCAGACATTCCTTTTTCTTTAAATTCCTCAAAGCCTTCCGTGAACCAAAATTTTCCTTCTGTTTTTTTTTTGAACAAAATAAGCATTTTTATAATGCAAATTTAGAGAGTTAAGAACAATGGCAGGCAATAAATTACATTCTTATTAGTGTGGGAATCCTCAGTCCTCACAGAGCACATTATGTCAAGGTTTTTCTTTTGAGGACTAAGCTTCTTCAAATTTTATTAAGTGTTTCTTTTCTGATGCTGATGCTGTAGCGTAACAATGATACAGGAACCAGGATAGAAGAGGATCAGGAAATGCACTCAAGTATTTGGTTTCTAAATTGTTTCCATTTTTCATTATTGAAAATAGTCTCTAAACATAATCAGCCAGAACTGTGACCACCACTTTTCCCAGACAAGAGTGCAAGACATTACTAATGAGAACTCTTTGGATGAACTGCATTCCTCAGATGTTTTTTCCCATACAAGCCAGCCCAAGGATTTTACAAAAGAAATAGGCTATGAGATGCAGGTGTCTGCCATTGTGCAAGTTCTACCATCAATTTTGAAAGGGGGAGAAAAGAAAAAAGCAAGCACAAGTGCTTGAAAAACATCATATTTTACTCCCAAGTGGCCACACATTGAATGGATTAGAAATCGTGTATGGATAACAGTCATAAGTTCTGTGCCTTTGGTTGTTTGGCCAGTCCAGGGTCTTGTTTGACTAAAGCATTTCGTGATTTTAAAAATAAAATCTACATTGTAGCTTTTAATATTTAAAGCGTAACAACATTTACTTATCAGAGTGGATGCCAGGAAATAAGTAATATAATTCCTGTATGCTAAACCTAAGGAAACAAATACGTAACTCTTTTCTGGCACTGATTTTGCTTCTGTTGTGCTTTTTTTTTTTTCTTTTATGGAAATGTTAGACTCTGTTTTAGGAATGTGCCATCTTGAAATTTAAGTTACTTGCTTAGGGTCAATCTCATTTTACAGGGGCCTTAAAGATAGGCCAATTGCCAATCTGCTCAAATTTGGTACAATTAAATAGAACGCCAACAGCAACCATTGAAGAGCTCTTGAATTGTATTCTTGAGAATCAACACTTTACCCTGAGGTTAAGAGTCTTATACTCTCCCTGAAAATCACCCAGGCTGGTGATTTTACTTGCAGCACAATAAATTACTGCACCAGTAAAACCATGGAAGCACCTCAAAAAGTGGGCCTTGCAGAAACCTGTCTTGCCTGTGAGCAATAGGTGGTGGTATGCCATAGCAGAAGAGGTCTAAAGTTATCCAGACCACTAAATAACACATGAACTTCTGCACATCATTAGGATATCATATGGCCCTGTACGTGCTATCAAGGCATCTCTGAAGAGTGAAGATTGCTCCAACCTCATCAGAGACAAGGAGGGACTCTTGAAGAGATGACATTTCAATATTCTTCTCAATATATGTACTCCTGTAGATGAGACCCTTCAAAATCTAGAAAGCCTTGCAACTTGTCCCAACTATTGAGGAAGTCATCACAATCATCAGAGCAATGAAGAATGGCAAAGCATCTGGACCTGATGGCATACCCACTGAGATCTGCGAGTATAGTGGGATCTGCTAAAACAAACATGTGAACCCTTGTTCAACATATGGAACAATGTGAAGATGCTACAGGATCTCAGAGGCCACCACCTTCCAGACATGGAAGATCAGACTTCTGCAATTATCAAGCCACTTCACTTGAGGCTTCAGATCATGGAGTGGCCTAGTGGGCATGATCTTTAGAAGCGTGTCAGGTTCAGCAGAAGCGCTCAGTGGATCACGGAGGACTATACATCTTCTTTGTAGACCGTATGAAAGCATTTGATTCCATCACTAGATATATATTCTGGAAATTGTGCAGTAAATTTGGCTGCCCTGAAAAGTTAAATTAAGATCTTGAGACCATTTCATAATAGTATGGTTGATCACATCAGAGCTGGGGGTACTCAGTCTTATCCATTCCCCTTGACAATGCAAACTAAAAGCTTCTTAAGGGCAGGGAACATGTCCAACTCATATTGTATTCTCCCAAGCACTTAGTAGAATACTCTGTGCACAGTAAAAGCTCAATGAATACCACTGATTTGGAAAAGGAGGAACACACAGTGGTTCCAGTTCTATTGTCATCGTTGTCATCATCAATGGTATTCATTGAGTGGTCCAATTTATTATGCACAGCCATGTTGGAGGATGCAAAAACACTTGCTCCCAATTTCCTCCTCTCCCTTATGGTGCTCTCTCTAGATGGTAATTCTCCTCTGTCTCTCTTCCCTCTGCCTTCAAACATGTTCAAGACTCTTGGTGACCCCACCACACCCTCCAGCTATTGTTCCATCTTCCATTTCCTGTTCCTGTCTAGACCTTCTTGAATAGGCTTTACATAACCACTGTCTTCACTTTTTCACAGCCAACTCTCTTCGTGGCCCTCTGCAATCTGGTTTTTGTCTCCTTCACTCCGAGACCATGCTCACTGATGTCTCCAATGCCTACTTTCATAGGAATTCTGTTTACAATGTAGAGCAGGTAGCAGTTTGGAAAGGAAGGGACAGATTCTAGAGATATTGTGAAGATAGAGCTGGCAGGATTTGGTGACAGGCAGAATACGTAGGGTGAATGAGAGAGATGAGTGGGGGAGATGTCAAGGTTATCGGCCTCTGAGACAGGGAATATGGTGATATTGTCCATCCATAATGATGGGGAAATCATGGGGAGGAGAGGGTTTGCATTGGAAGACAAGTTCTGTTTTGGATATGTGAAGTTTGAGGTGCCAGCAGAACATCCAAGTAGAGATTTCCTGAAGTCAGGAGGGAATGTGAGTCTGGAGAGAAAGAGAGAGATGGTAGTTGAAGCTTAGCCACTACGACTCACCTCTTATTTCACATTTCACACATTTCAGTCTTCTCACTGTATCTCTCATCTGTCTGGCTACCACCCCCTTGCCCACGTCCTCCCTGGCTTGGAACCCACTTCCCCTTCATTTCTGACAGCCATTTTTCTACATTCAAAGCCCCTCTAAAATCACATCAGTCAATCTTATTTATTGAGCATGTAAAGTGTGCATAGCACTGTACTAAGCACTTGAGAGAGTGTAATATAACAAACCGACACATTCCCTGCCCACAATGAGTTTACAATCTAGAGACCTTCCCTAAGTCCTCACTTCCCTATACACCCTCCCTTCTGTTTTGCTTATGCACTTGGATTTATATCCCTTAAGCACTTGATATTAACTTCAGCACTTAGTTACATATCTTTATTCTCTGTCATTTCTCCATGTGTAATTTACACAGGTCTCAGGGAGTCAGAGGACCTGGGTTCTAGTCTCGTCTCCACCACTTGTCTGCGGTATGACCTTGGGCAAGTCACTTAACTTCTCTGTGTCTGTTACCTCATCTTAAAATGGGATTTCGATACCTGAGTATCTTGTGTCTTCCCCAATACTTAGAACAGTGCTTAGCACATAGTAAGTGCTTACCAGATACAGTTATCATTATTATGCCTGTCTCCCCTTCTAGACTAATTTCCTTTGTGGTCAGGAACTGTGTCTACCAACTCTATTATACTTAGTACAGTGATCTGCACACAGTAAGCACTCAATAAATACCTTTGATTAATTGATTGACTGACTAAATGAATTTTCCAAGGTAGTGAGTGTAGATTGAAAATAGAAGACCCTGAATTGAACCTTTTGGGACTCCCACAGTTAGTGGGTGGGAGGCAGAGGAGGAGCCTGCAAAAGAGACTGAGAAGGAGTGGCCAGAGAGATAGGAGAAGAATCAGGAGAGGACAGTGTCAGTGAAACCAAGGTTAGATAAGAGGGGAAAAGAGGGTGGTCCACAGTGCTGAAGGCAGCTGAGAATTCAAAGAGGAATTAAAATAAGTTAGAGACCATTAGATTTGTCAAGGAGATCACCGGTGACCTTAGAGAGGGCAGTTTTCGGTTTAGTAGAAGGGATGGAATTCAGATTGCCAGGGGATTGGGGGAGAATTGGAAGAGAGGCCCTGGAGGTAGCAGATGTAAGCAACTTGCTTGTGAAGTTTGGAAAGGAATGGTATGAGGGAGATTGGGTGGTAATGGAAAGGTGCAGTGGAACCAAAGAGATGTGGTTTTGGGGTTTTTTTGGTTTTTTTTAGGATGGAGATATATGGGCATGCTTCAAAGCAGTGGGGATGGAGCCATTTAAGAAGGAGCATTTGAAGGTGACTGAGAAATTTAGAAGCAGCATGGCCTAATGAAAATAGCACAGGCCTGGGAGTAAGAGGACCTGAGTTCTAATCCCAGCTCTGCCACTTGTCTGCTTTGTGATCTGGGGCAGGTTACTTAACTTCTCTGTGCCTGTTAACTCATCTGTAAAATGGGGATTGATTGTGAGTCCTATGTGGGACAGGGACTGTATCCAGCCCAATCTTGTATTTACCCCAGTGTTTAGTACAGTGTCTGGAGAATAGTAAGCACTTAACAGATACTATAAGAAAATATGACAATCAGGGAGGGAAGAAGGGAGAGGGCAATACAAAGAAAATGGGGTTGGCGAGAGCAGATTTTAAGAGATGGTGGGAGATCTCTTGAGATATCGCTGGGGAGTATGGGAGAGTTGAGACAGGTGGGACTGGAGAGGTGCAGGAGAGATGTTTAGGGAGACTATTATTATGATATTAGCTAAGCGCTTACTATGTGTCAAGCATTAGCTAAACACCTGGGTAAACACAAGATTGTCAAGTTGGACAATCCCTGTCCCACCTCAGGCTCACAGTCTAAGAAGGAGGGGGTAATATTTAATCCCCATTTTGTAGATGAGGAAACTGTCACAGAGCGGTTAAGTGGCTTGCCCAAGGTCCCACAGAAAGGAATTGGTAGATTAGGGATTATAACCCAGGATCTCTGATTACCAGCTCCATGCTGTTTCCATTGTCATGCTGTTTCTCATGGAGACAACCCCTGACAGTTTCAATTTTATCAGTGAAATAGGTGACCAGGTCATTAGGGGTAAGAGATGAGGGAGGATGGAGTTTAAAGAGGGAGTTAAAAGTCTGAAACAGCTGGTGTGGACCATGGGCATGGGAGTCAATAAAGGTGGAGAAGTATTGTTGATGGATGGAGGAGAGGGCAGGGCTATAACAGGTGAGGATGAGGTTGGCTTAAAGTCTGGATTGCTGCGGTGGTGGTCCAGAGTTGTGGGCTGGTGGTACAAGATGAATGGAGTGAGATGCAAGGAAGTTCAGGTGAGGGGGTGGATTTTTGGGTCATGAGAAAGTAAGTTGGGCATGGAGACAATGTGGCACGATAACTCAGGTTAATTGGAAGGTGTAGAGAGATCAGAGTCTCCATGTGGGAACGGGATAGTTTTATGGGGCAGGAGTTTGAGGCAGAGAAGGAAGGTGAGGCGATGGTAATTGGAGAGTAATCAATAAATAAATAAAATCAGTAATTGGTAATAAATAAATACGATTTGATTGATTGATTGGAGAGCAGGATTTCAGAGTTGGAAGATTGGAGATGGTACAGTGACAAGAGCTGTCTAGTGGGTGTCCAAGTTGGTGAGCGGCTGGGATGAAGCAGGAGGTTGACAGAGTTGAATGAGAGAAAATGGGCAGCGTGAAATCGTTGGGAACATTTGCATGGATGTTGGAGTCCCAGAGGATCAGTGTACAGATGGAGGAGGAAAGAAAAGGAATGTGAGAAAGGCTTAAAATCATCATCATCATCATCAATTGTATTTATTGAGCGCTTACTATGTGCAGAGCACTGTACTAAGCGCTTGGGAAGTACAAATTGGCAACATATAGCGACAGTCCCTACCCAACAGTGGGCTCAGTCTAAAAGGGGGAGAGAAAGCTGAGAAAGTTGGAGTAGAGAGGGTAGATGATGGTGACCAGTAATTGCAGTGGATAGTAGAAATGGATAATATGTGGGAAGCAGGATGGACTAAGGAAAGAGCATGGGCCTGGGTTCTAATACCAGCTCGGTCCCTTGCCTCCTGTGTGACCTTGGGCAAATTACTTCTCTTATCTGTGCCTCAGTTTCCTTAACTTTAAAATGGGGATTCGGTACCTGTTCTCCTTCCTACTTACCCTTTTAAAGTCAAAGGTAAAGTAGAAGTTTTACCTGCCCTGTGCTCGGTCTGTGTGGATTCTTTTATGCGGGGAAACTGGCTGTCTCTGACTTTCTGCAGCAGATGCTGTGCAAGAGAGAGAGGGTGATTGATTGATTGATTGGTTCTGGAAGTTTGAGAAGGAAGCTGGCTGTGTTCTGTCAAAGTCTCGGAGAAAGGAGCAAGCCCCAAATGCCCTTCCTGATATCCCATCATAAGAGGGCATAAGAATGATTATTGGGTGGTAGTTGAAGTGTACTGAGACCTTTTTTTAGTCCTTCTCTACCCCTGAGTCAGCCTTTTATGTATAAAGAAAATCATTTCTTCATGGGTTTTTAGGTGCCAAATTTTGTTCAAATGCTAGAATCCAGCACTGGTTGGAAATTGATGGCCCAGCACAAGTAAAGTTCTTTTTTCCCCAAGCGCTTCCAGACGCCTGTTTGGGCCTGATCTTACTCACTTGGGGAGGTGAAATCAGCATTCCTGATGGGTTGCTCATGTTCTCAGCATGGTGTAGTGGATAGAGCATTGGCCTGGGAGTTGGAAGGTCATGGGTTCTAATCCCGGCTCCTCCACTTGTCTGCTGTGTGACCTTGGGCTTAACTTCTCTGTGCCTCAGTTACCTCATCTGTAAAATGGGGATTGAGACTGTGGGACAAGGGACTTTGTCCAACCCAAATTGCCTGTACTTGCCCCGGCGCTTAGTACAGTGTCTGGCACATAGTGCTTAACAAATATAATAATAATAATAATTATTACTCTTGTTCCTGTGGCTCACTGGGACTCGTAGTTGCAGCAGCATGCTAAGACTGTCAGTTACACAAGCCCATGGATAAGGAGTTGTGGTCTAGGCGGGGCTCTACCAGCCCTGTCATCTGCATTCATGGTGGGAGGCAGATGGCAGTGTAGGCTTCTTGTGGGCCAGGACTCCAACAACTCTGTTGTATCGTACTCTCCAAAGCGCTTAGTATGGTGCTCTGCCTGCAGTAAGCCCTCAAATACCATTGATTAGTTGTTGATGTTTATTTTTGCTCTCCACTGTTATTCTATAAATGTTAGTAAATCTGAAGTTTGAAAAATCAACCCCATGCCTCGATCATGGCAGAATAGGACAACCAGTACGGGTGGCATACTTCTTTGCAAGATGAATAATTTGAGAAGGGCTGGTTTGGGAACATGTTTCTTTTGCCAGATTCCTGCATTTCATAAATATTTTCTGTATGAATGAACTTGTTCTTAGGCGTGGAAAGTTGTAGAATCCAGGAGGGTAGTTTCTAATCACCCAAATCCCCTTATCAACTGATAGGATTTCCTTAGCTGTCCACTTGTTGAGCCATAGCAGGAAGCGGATCGTTCTCTCCTTTCATTATTCTTTTATATTTGGATATAAGCAGTAATTGGGTTTGAATTTAGGCTGCTTCAGAGGGGATTAGGGATGTCAGAAGTTGCCTTTTGGGTACATGTTTTAATTTAGGTGAGTATAGATCCATGCTGAAGTAAGGTACTGCAAGGGTAGTTGTCTCTTGAAAAGATACTTAGGTGTGTTTGAGAACCATTAGGAGACAACTCATTGGAGTTTTATTGGCTCTGTTCCTTAATCAGTCTCTGGTTTCGTAATCAATCAATCATAAGAGTTATTAAGCTGAAATAAAGTAATGTGACACAAACGTTCAATCCCTGCAGTTCAGTGGCAGATAGCGTTGTGGACCATTTTTGGTTACCTATTTAAAGTGCCTTGCTCTTTTCCAGTTGCAGGATCATATGGTGTTATTGTACTCTCCGAAGTGGTTCGTACAGTGCTCTGCACACAGCAAGTGCTCAGTAAATATGATTGAATGAATGAATGAAATGGCATGAAGTGCTTTAGTTTCCTAGTTTCTGCTTTTGATAGGGGAAATTAGAGAAGTGGTTTAATTATCGAATGTGTCTCCATGAGGCATGTTTTCCTGAAGAGAATTGCTCAACATTGTACAGCAATATTGCTTCTTCTTGAATTATGCAGATAAAACCAACATTAGCAGTACTGCTTCCAAACCCATCCCAGGGTGCTTGATGTACTCAGCTAGTGCTCTTTGCTCCTCCCAACTGTCTCTGGCTCCCAAAGCTTGTGCCTCCCTCTTCAATAAATCCATCAGCTGTATTTATTGAGCAACCATTGTGTGTAGAGGACTCCCCTAAGTGCTTGAGAGAGTGGAAAAAAAAGAGCTAGTAGACATAGTCCCTTCCCTCAAAGAGTTTACATTCTAGCAGGGGATAACTATTGTTCATGCCTCTTTCCTGCCTGGAACACCCTCTCTGTTTCACCAAATCAGGTTGTTCTTTTTCAAAATCCTCTTAGAAATTCACCTCAATCATATTTCCCTCCTCTTCCCGACACCTTTAGTTGGGCCCTTCTGTGCTCAGTACATAGTGAGAAGCAGCGTGGCTCAGTGGAAAGGTCACGGGCTTTGGAGTCAGAGGTCAGGGGTTCAAATCCCGGCTCTGCCAACTGTCAGCTGTGTGACTTTGGGAAAGTCACTTCACTTCTGGGCCTCAGTTACCTTATCTGGAAAATGAGGATTAAGACCGTGAGCCCCCGTGGGACAACCTGATCACCTTGTAACCTCCCCAGCGCTTAGAACAGTGCTTTGCACATAGTAAGCGCTTAACAAATACCATCATTATTATTATTAGGTACTCAAGGAATACTATTAATCAGTAGTATTAATTGAATGCTTCCTATGTGCACAGCACTGTACGAAGTGCTTGGGAGTACAGTATAACAGAGTTGGTAGACATGTTTCCAGCCCACAGTGAGCTTACAATGTAAAGGGGGAGTCAGGCATTAATATGGATAAGTAACTTATATAATTTAAAGATACAATCATAAAAACTGATAGTGATCAACTTGATTCAGGGTTTAGAGCCCCAATCCCAGAAGCAGTGTGGCCTAGTTGGTAAACTGGGAGCCAGACGACCTGGGTTCTAATCCCAGCTCTACCACTTGCCTGTTGTGTGACCTTGGGCAAATCACTTAACTTTTCTCTGTGCCTCAGTTTCCTTGACTGTAAAATAGGAATTAATTAAATACCTGTTTTCCTTCCTACTTAGGATATGAGTCCCATGTGGGACCGGGACTGTAACTGACCTGATGAACTTGTAGCTACCCCAGCACTTAGAACCCTGTTTTACATACAGTAAGCGCTTAAAACATACCATAAAAAATTCATTTTCTTATCACCTCTCTGATAGTCTGGGTGGCTTCAGGGTGTTCCCAGAGCCTCTGAGTCTAGGCTGCGTGGCAGTAGGGGAGAGGGAGCCAAGGGCTGCCAGCATTCTGTGACTGCAGCTGTATTGAGCATACAGTTCACATGCTCCAAGGACCTGGTACAATGTGCTTCTTTCTAAATCATCATCCCTGGCCAGTGTCTCTCTAGTCTGGATAACTGGAATTGACACGAATTTTTGGAAATCTCTGTATGAATCTACTTCTGTAGGTCTAACCTAGTTTTTTTTTTTTAAAAAAAAGCAGCAGGCGGAGTCTCTTCTAGAGTATAGCATTAAGGAAGATGGACACCTAGGAGCAGATTAGAAAGCAGTGACTAGTGCTGAAAGTGGAAAGCCAACAGCACTGTACATCTCAGCAGACTACTGTTGCCTTTTCCTCACTAGTCTCCCTCTCTCCAGTCTTTCCCTTTTCCAGTCCATACTTGTCTGCCGCCTGTGTCATTTTTCTAAAGTGTTTTGCATCTGTCTCCCAACTTCCCCAAGTCTCCCAAAAGGACCCATGTTTTCTGCATCAAGAAGAATCTCCCGACCATTGTTTTAAAGGCACTCCACTAGCTCTCTCCCTCTTACTTTTCCATTCTCTTCTCACCCAGCTTTGTTTCTCTCAAGCTAACCTCACTGTCCTTGTATCAAAAACTCTTCTGCCTGTGACCCCTTGCTCACACCCTTCCTCAGGCATGGAACTCCCTTCTTTGAATCCACTGAACCACAGTTCTCTCCATATGCAGAGCCCTGCAAAAAAAGCTCTCCTTGGCATTCACTGATTAAGCTCTGTCTTCCCGGGTTACATCCTTAGATTGATCAATCAATTATATTTATTGAGGACTTACTGTTTGCAGAGTGTCATATTAAGCAGTTGAGAGAGTACGGTACCATAGTTGGTTGACACAATCCCTGGCCACAAGGAGTTTATAGTCTAGAGGGGAAGATGGGCATTAAATTGCAGATAGGAGAAATGAGAGAGAATAAGGATATGAACAGAAGTGCTGTGGAGTTGAGGGTGGGGTGAATGACAAGTGCTTAAGGGATTCAAATCCAAATGCGTGAGTGATGCAGAAGGAAAGGTGAATATGGAACCGTGTGTGTGCGTGTGTGTGTGTAAGTTTAGGAGGGCTTGGAAGGGAAGAAGAGAGGTGGGCTGTTAGATTTATGAAGGATGAGGCAATTCCAGGCCAGTGGGAGAACATAGGCAAAGGAATCAGCAGTGAGATAGATGAGATCAGGATACCGAGGGTAGGCTGGTGTTAGAGGAACTGCCTTTAGCACTTGTATTTGTTCCCCTGCGCTTTACGCTTGTGCACTTTTATCAACTTAGATATGCAATAAGCACTTGAAGAATACCATTGAATATATAATTTACAATGATTTATGTAGGTAACTTTTGCTATCAATAGCTGCATTGTTTCTCCTCTATTTGAAAATGGTGTGTGTTGGTTAGCCTTACCCTGTTAGAGTCTCTCCTGAACACTTCATATGGTTCTCTGCACATAGTACGTATTGAATCACAGAAAATATCGAGAGGTTCAAATAGGTTTTAAATGAATTTGTGAATGAGAGCCCCAGTATAGGTTGCTAGAGGAATGAGTTAATGAATGTTCAAGACCTCAGGGAAGGTTTAAGTATGTTTATGGATTTTCATCAGTACAGAGTAGATATAGAGAGAAATATTTTTTAAGAGGGAGAACCATTGTCATGATAATGGCCGCCAAGGCAGCCACCTATAATACTGTTCCTCTTAGCATCTTTTGATGTCAGGTGGATTTCCAGGATGTCCAAGATGGGAAAATCTGTAGTGCCATGGATTTGAAAGGGGAGGGAGTTCCAGGCAGGAGGGAGGGCAAGGACAAGGATCTGTGTTGAAGGTGGAGTATTCAAGAGCAAGACAAAATAAGCAGGTTAGCCTAGTAGTTCCAAAAAGGGCGAGATGGACACTGGTGGGTGAAGAGAGCTGATGGAGAGCCTTGAAGCTGATGGTCATAAGCTTCTTGATGTGGATGGAAAAGGATAACCATTGGGGTTTTTACGGCTGTGTCGTACTGGCCTCTCATTACATTTTTCTAATATTATGGGTATCCTTTATGAAAAATTGTTTTACAAGTGCAATTATGGTTATTGACTAACTTCTAATTGAGGATTGTAATGCTTTGAGTCAGAGCGGGTAAATTAGATTAAAGTATCCAATGTATAAAATGTATTTACTTTCTAGAGTGCTGGGTGGACTTTTAAGAATATGCATTCTTAACAGCACTGTTAAGAGTTAGTTCCCCATATGTAGATTGTATTCCTAGTGCGTACAGCCTAGCCCATTGTATGATCACCCAGAATAATTTTTCTCTTAAAAAAAACACAGGCTTTAGGATCTTGTGTATGGAATCCTAAGCCTGTCACAGCTTTCATCATGCCATCTGCTTCAACCTGAGCTGTGTAGATTATGCTGGCAGACTTTCTGAAGTTGCCATGGATTATGATAAACCAGGTTTGGTATAAGAGGATTGATTTTTCTGAAGAAAAAATTGGTGCTGCATGTCATTGACCTTAAACTCAGCATTGAAAGATTCTCTCTGCTTGCCCCATTCCTATTATTTTTTTCGCCAGTCACTGCAACATAATGATGCATGATAGAATGCATTTCTTGGCTGAAAGGTCATCGATGTCTAATATTGACTGTTCTTTTCAAATTAGGTGGCATATAAACAGGATTCTAGCCATGCTGCTATTATCTACAGGTTGAAAGAAAAGATTTTTAATCGATTGTTCACTTCTTCCAGGAAGTCCTTCCAGAACTAACCTCTTATATCTGTAGGATGCTTGATGACAAGGGCTGCTAATCTTGTAATTTACCTGCTTGTCATGCTTCTCCCCATACATTCTTGTACTTATCATTGTTCAGTTTGTCATTGACTGTTCAGAGAGCCCATGAGGACATTACTGATGCTGTCCTTCGAATAGCTGTCCCATGGCAAGTTGAAATGGGATGATTGTAAAGAAGTTGGACAGAAGAAACACAATCTGACTACTGAGGGACTACCATACAGTGAGAGTGGTTTGCACAGTATCACTGGCACTCTCTTGTCCCTAATAATTGTGGGATTTAAGTACTTGAGATGTGCTGAGCACTGTATTTAGTGATGGAGTATAGTCCAGATAATCAGGTCCCTATCCCACAAAAGGCTTATAGTTTGAGTAGGAGGGAGATCAAGTACTGAATCCCCATTTTACAGATGAGGAATCAGAGGCACAGGAAGTTGTCACCCAGCAGGCAAGTGGCAGAGCTGGGTTTAGAACCCAGTTCCTCTGGTAACCAGGTCTGGGTTCATTCCACTAGACCATACTGTTTCCCTGCCACTTTTGAGTCCTTATTATGTCAGACACCAAGCTGTGCTCTGGGGTAGACATACTGCCTCCAAATCTACTTCCTCATCCACTACAGTTAGGCCTTTTGCTCACTCCCTTTACTTTCCACTAAGACTGCCCTCTCTGAGGTCGTAAGTTTTCTCTGCATAGCCAAGTGCAATGAGATCTACATTGCCCTAGTTGTCCCTGATCTCTCAGCTTGCTTTGATGCTATTGACCACTCCCCCTCACTTGAAAACACTGCCTGACCTCCTCTGCTCCCACTTCTTAAAGTCACTCATTCCTCCTCCCCTCCCTTTCTGCTATCTTTAGCCTCTCACTTACTGGATGGCTCTTCCTTCTGCAGTCAAAACACTCAAATCTTCTATACATGGGGGGGAAAAAAGGCTTTGGGTAGGAAGATGAGGAGTTTAGTTTTGAACGTGTTTGAATTGTCCAAACAGTGAGGTAGGTGCATAGTAATCAAATGAGTCTGTTTCCCATTTAGGGTTTTCAATTTGAGGTAGGGAGAACACTTTTGCAGATGAGGAAATGGAGGTACAGAGATATTAAGAGGACAGGATCACACAACAAGAGACGGTAGGGTTGGGACTAGCACCCTGGTCTTCTAACTCTGAGATTCATGCTCTTTTAACTAGACCACCCTGCATCCCAGGATTAGGATGAGAGCCTATTGGAGATCTTGGTGAACATGATCCCAGTAGAGGTGAAAGGGACAAAATTGTGATTACTGTGGGTCAAGTATGGAGTTGGTGGAGAGGAAGTGGAAGCCACAAGTGTATGCCACCCATTCAAGGAGTTTGTGTGGAAATGGGAGTGGGGAGAAGAGTGTCTTGGGATCTATAGAGACTCATAATGGGTTACAGGAGAGAAAGTTAAAGATGTTTGCTAGTACAACCATCAGCGCTTAGAACAGTGCTTAAGTGCTTAACAAATACCATTATTATTATTACCATTCAGATGGATGTCAAGGTGGTGAATCATCGTGGTTCCTCCAAGCACCTCTTAATATGTTACAATCCAGAGATCTGTGCAAAGCTGTTTTCTGTGTGCCCCAGGATTTGTAAACTCTATTCCTGATGCTAGTTGCAGTAGAATCAACTCCTTTCTCACCCTCTTTCCACCCCACCCTTCTGTTACCAGACACTTTTCAGACCCCTTTCACACTCCTTATGGACTGAACCACATTGTGTGCTACACACTTTTGGTTCTTTCTTTAACTTTTATTTCTAATCTTAGTGGCTTCCTGCACCTTGCTGCTTCCTATTTGCTGGCTTGCAGCCCAATTTTTCTGCCTCAGCTAAAATCGCAAGGACAGAGTCCGTGGGCAGCAGCCCTTCCCAAGAAGCTGCTGCTGTCCCCTTCTCCTCCACTCCACTTTTAAGGGAGCGACTCACGAAGAAAGGGGATGTGAGTATGGTCTCTGGTGGAAAGAAAAAATATCGGTCCTCTACCATAGGGAATGCTGTTTTGCCTTCACGCATTAGATAAGATGTTTTTAGTTGAAGCACTCACAATGGCTCGGATTTTCGTCCTTCCCAAAACATTGTAGCAAAGAGGCATAGAAGAAATTCCTAAAATAGATGGAATTCACCCATAGTGATTGCCTTAAGGCTCCCCCCCACGAACCTCTATCCTCATAAGCAACATTCCCTCAAGCTCTTTCAGCAATGTGCCAAAAATAATCTTTCCAAGGAAGCAAAATCTTCTCCAGCACTTTAAAACTGCTCAACACATGTTTTACTTAGAGGCACCAACAAACTGGCTAGGCTTTTCCCATCACCAGCCTGGGCAAGGTTCATCCAAGTATTTTTTTTTCTTCATAAAAATGCATCATCATGCTGTAAAATGACATGAATGAACATAGAGTGGATTTGCTATAAGTCACTGGTCAGGAATCCTGGATCCTCTCATCAATTGTGAATGCTCTCAGGCCAGTCACAAAAAAACTTTAGGAGGATGCAATGCTCTATCAATGCTCTGAGTGGATGCTATGTTCCTTAAGGGCATTCAAGCAATGTCAAGATGAACTAGGAAGAATTGTAATCAAAATAGGGTGGACAATGACAGCCTTTGTAAATACTGGTCATGCAGACATATGTGAAGTCTCGTGTTTTGGCAGGCATGCAATATAACACACTCAAGTTGTACATGCCATTTTGTGTAAGCCCATCTGAAGGGATCTGGGTCTACCACACTTCTCCCAGGTGGGGTTGACACCCTGCTTGCTCCACAATCTTTGTGTTCCCTTCCCAGGCCCCTGTGCACATGAGCAGACGGAGATTGCACTTGTCTGCTGTGTGACCTTGGGCACGTCACTTAACTTCTCTGTTCCTCAGTTACCTCATCTGGAAAATGGGGATTAAGACCATGAACCCCATGTGGGACATGGACTTTGTCCAACGTGATTAGCTTGTATGAACCTAGTGCTTAGTGCAGTCCCTGGCTCATAGTAAGCGCTTAAAAATACCATAAGAAAATTGGAACTAAAGACATCCTGTACCATTTTACAGATGAGGAGGTTAAAGTGACTTTGCCAAAGTGTCACAGCAGACAAATGGTGGAGCTGGGATTAGAACCCAGGTCCTCTGACTCCCAGGCCTGTGCTCTAACCACTGGGCAACACTGTTTCCCTTCTTTGTTACGCTGTTTTATCATTTGATGCTGAGTATAGCCTGCAAGTGACACTGATAGAACTGCTTAAAGAGTTGGATAAGATGCCGGTGGTGTGTCCAGTCTTATAGCCAGAAAAGGTTAAATAGCACTACAGCTTTGTACATGTTTAGTTTGGTCTGGAGCCCAATACCTTGCTCCTGCCACAATCTGACGGTCTCCCAAAGGATGCGCTGGATTTCTGGATTCTATTTTCTTACTTCCTTGTCTATTATAGTTAATGTGTTGTCAGGTTAAATAATTCTGGGACAGCTTTTAGCTCAGTTGCCTAGGTAGAGTTTTGTGTGTGTTTTCCATATTGCAGGCTGATTACTTTGATTTTCTTCAGGCTTCTTGTCAGTCCATACTGCCCTGCTGACACTTGCATGTCTTTTTCTGGTGTGTGCTTCCAGGGTGCAGTTATCTGCTGGTAGGAATTCATGAATGACTGTCTTTAGGACTTTGGACCTTGCACAGTTGAATAAGACATGGTACATAACGTCCGTTCAATCGTATTAAATGCTTACTGTGTGCAGAGCACTGTACTAAGCACTTGGGAAAGTACAGTGCAACAATAAACAGTGATATTTCCTACCCACAACGAACGTTGATTGTGTCTTTTAGTAGATTGTGTCTTTTAAACTGTGAGCCCACTGTTGGGTAGGGACTGTCTCTATATGTTGCCAACTTGTACTCCCCAAGCGCTTAGTACAGTGCTCTGCACACAGTAAGCGCTCAATAAATACGATTGATGATGTCTTAGGAATTGCTAAAAACCCCAAACTGCATGCGCACACAGTCCAAACTCAAGGCATAATTACCAACATACCTTTGATTTTTGCAATTAGGAGCTAGTCCTGAAGGATAAGAATCTGACCTGTGGTTTCTGATTAATGTCACTGATGGAACAGGCACATTTTAGTCAGAAGCATGGCAACGTTCATCCGGCCGCCTTTTGCTATCAATGCACTTTATCGATTAAAAAAAATCTGTTTACAGTTGGCTTTTGTCCATTAATACGACAGTCAAATTTTGTTGCGTTTTGAATGTCATCCGTAGGTCAGCACTACTTCTTCAACTGCTGAGTTACCACAACTATCCCATATTGGCACTAGCGTGAGCCCCACCCATAATGAATCCTATTTACTGGCTCGGAATAATGGCAACCCAGAGACATCTATTGTCTCCAGTCTTCCTCAGAACAATGGGAGACCCTCTTGTGATGAGCTTGAACAGTTGATAGAAAATATGTCACAGGTAAGAAAGCACGCCTGACCAATGCTAATGATTATAATTTGTTATATGTGTAATTTTATAGTATTGTAATCAGAGGGTGATTGGCATTTAACTTTGGGAATATGAGTGAAAATGGAGTTATCCATGTGACAGAAAAGTGATTGAACTGTTTGGCTGATTAAAAAATTGCTAAATAATGTTTATTTAATGCAAATGATATGTTGGGGTCAAATGACATATCTTGTTGTGACTCAGTCCCCTTTAAACTTCACTGATTTACTTTGGAATCATTCAATGGTATCTATTCAGTGCTTACTATGTGCAGAGCACTCGCTTAGTACAGTGCTCTGCACATAGTAAGCGCTCAATAAATACAGTTGAATGAATGAATATGCTAAGTGCTTGAGAGAGTACAATGACCTTGCCCCTAAGATGTTTACAACCCAGAGGAGGAGCTTTACAATCTAGTATGTTGAGGCATTCCTGCCACAGCACCACAGTTCCATTCTTGAAAACCCCAAGTTGCCAAAAAAAAAACAACCCCTCCCAAAAAACACAACAAAAAACCCAGCTTTGTCAGCCCTTTGTTTCAGTGGAAATAAGGGTTTTTGACGAAGATGGTAGAAAATCCCATCATAATCAATCAATGGTATTGATTGAGCACTTACTGTACTAAGTGCTTGGGAGAGTACAATACAACAGAATTGGTAGACATATTCCCTGATCACAACGAGTTTACAGTCTAGATTATTTCAATTTAGTTGATTATATAATCAACTTTGTTCTATCAAATTGAAATAATACCTGGAGCAGAGCCAAGTGAACTATTCTTCCCCTCCTTTAGTTCCCAGAAGAGCAAAAGCCCAAGCAAGGACTGCGTAAGTCCACCGCTGCTGAGACTCACTCTTTAAACAATCTTGTGATTTGTTCTGAGCTGGCCCATTTCCTGGCTTTTTGCCAGCCTGCCCACGCTGGCAGTAGTAGGAGTAGCCAAACAGCTACCCCATCAAATTTCTAGCATTCTGCAAGTGGAGTGTTGTAGTAATAGTCTTTATTAAGTGTGTACTGTGTGCAGAGCACTGTATTAAAGCGCTGGGAAAAAGAGTATACAGGTGAGAATTAGATATGGACCCTGGCCCTCGAGGGCGTCACAATCTTATGAATAGAAATCAGAGGGGGGGTGCAGGGGAGACACAGGACCCTTCCCCAAGTGAATCAAGGAATTGAAATTGGTCTACAAGGGGACTGGAGAATGGAGATAAGGGACAGGGTACCTTCTATTTAGACGGTATAATGAGAGGCACAACTTACACCTAAGGCATGACCTGAGGGTTACAGTACACTATGAGAATACACTACGTATTCATGGCCCACATTAAGAGAACTGGGCTCTCTTTTTCTTCCGTCATGTTCTTTCCAAGTCATATTCAAAAGGGTTATGACAGATCTACTCTATCTAGGAAGCACTTCAAATGATCTTCAGTTGTTGTAGTCTCTAGAATAGAGAAAATGACAAAGTGTTCTTCAACAAAACACAATCCACTTCCCTTCAAAGTGGTACAAAGGATCATGTTAAAACGTTTGGCATACCTGCAGATGATTTGTTTTTCCTCTGTCTTTTCTGACACTTTATTGTTGTCATTGTTGTTTCCTGAATAGGGTCGTCATGTAGAGACTCTAGAGCTTGTCAAACCTATGAGTGGTGGCTTGGGGTTTAGTGTTGTGGGATTGAAGAGTGAAAACAGAGGTGAACTGGGAATATTTGTGCAAGAAATACAAGAGGGCAGCGTGGCACACAGGTAAGATCACTTATACGTTCTTTTCTTTTGCTGTTTTGATGACCTCACATTTAAATTGTTTTGACACCTGATAATTTTTTGATGTTTTTTAAAAGTCAGCCTCAGAATTTCATCAACCTGTTTCTGAAGTTCATCTTCCTTAAATTCCCATATGAAGTAAGACTTTAAAGGAATACTAATTTTATTGTTGAAACAATCTTGAAAACAGTGTATTTCTAAAGTGGGATGTTTTAGTTAACTGGGCAGTAAAAACAGCGGCAGTAAACACATGCTGCATATCTACGTTAGCTTTATAGATGAACTATGAAAAATCTCCAGCTTGTGTACAGCAAATAATAAGCACTTAACCAATATCACACTTTATTTTCATTTGCTCTTCCTCCTTTGTAAATAAGTGTATATGTCTCCCCATTGGACTGTAACTCTTGAACATAGGGGTTGTTAGTTTTTGGTGGGGTTTTTTTTTCATCTAATATACTTTCCCAAATGCTTAGTGTTTGCCCAGTATATGTTCAATAGATACTACTGATTGATTGCAGACCACTGCACTAAGCACTTATGTGAGCACACCAGAAAACAACGCACATATTTCCTCTTTTCAAGGGTCTGATAATTTGAGGGTAGTATGCAGGATTAAGTATTTGCAAATAGTGGGGGCAGGAGGGTGAAAAGAATAATAATAAGGATGGTGATAGCAGGAGTAAATGAATAAAGAGTAGATTATATAATTGGCAATATGTTCAGAAGGGCTGAGAATGGGTATAAATATGTAAGAGCTAAGGATGACTATTTTGTTGATGCAACATTAGGTGTTGGGAATTCCATCTTTGAAACCCTTCTGAAATTACATCTGTTCCAGGAGGCCTTTCTTGAGTGATCTCTCATCTCCCCTTAGTATCTCTTCTGTATCTGCTGCTTATGCAGCATGGTCTAGCAGAAAGAGTACAGGTCTGGAATCTGATCCCAGTTCTGTCACTTGCCTGCTGTTTGTCCTTGGGCAAATCACTTAACATCTCTGTGCCTTAGTTTCCTCATCAATAAATGGGGGTTAAAAACGTGTTCTCCCTCTAATTAGACTATGAGGCCCATATGGGACAGGGACTGTGCCTGACCAGCTTATCTTCCTTCTACCCCAGTACTTAGTATTATGTTTGTAAGTGTAAGTGTTTAACAGAATTATCATCATTATTATTCCATGCTATTTAAGCACTAAAATGCACCCACCCCTCTAGCACTCCTGCAATCATCTTCACACTCTTATGTCTTCCTGTCTGTAACTTATTTTAATGTCTGTCATCCCCACTAGACTGCAGGCTCCCTGAGAGCAGGAATTATGTCTAATGATTCTATTGTAATCTCCTTAGTACTTCTTAGTATAGTGTTCTGTTCACAGGCGATCAATACATTGGATTAATTGGGAAAGCTTCCCCTTTAAAGAGTTAAAAGCCTTGCTGGCAAAAATCATGTCTAATAACTCTGTTGTACTCTCCCAAGTGCTTAGTACAGTGGTCTGCACACAGTGCTTAATAAATCCCATTGATTTTGAGTGGACACCACTGCATCACCCCGTGAGTCATCTATAGCATTCCTATCCCTTCCTCAACCTGGCAAGTCGGTCTTCCAAGTTGAGCAGCCCAGTGTCAGAAAGGTAAGCAGGATCCCCAAAGTGACCTACCATTGCATGGTCACCCAGTCTAATCAGAAGGCACATATCAAAAAACTCCTGCAACTGTGATGTGGCAGATACAAGAAAATCAGGTTGGACACAGTCCCTGTCCCACATGGGGCTCACAATCTTAATCCCCATTTTACAGTTGCGGTAACTGAGGCACAGAGAAGTTAAATGACTTGCCCAAGATCACACAGTAGACACATGGCAGGGCCAGGATTAGAACTCAGGTCCTCTGACTCTCAGACTTGTACTTTTTCCACAAGTCACAATGCAAGTTGAACAATGCTGAATTGTGATCTAAAACAGGAAGTCAACACCCTTCCTTTCATTGGGTTGATAATGAAGTTACGGTATTCATGTTAAAGAGCCCGTGGTTCCCATTTAGATTTTTTTACTTAGTGTGGCCCAGTGTAGATATGCATTAATAATGTTGTTTGTTGATGCATCTGAAAAATTGACTCAGTTCTGTACACAGTGACTGGAACAAAAAGGTTAAAGACTCAAAGTTAAGAAGAAGCGGAAGCTTCCCTTCAGTGTTAATCATTGTGAGTACCTAAGGTAGAGCTTATTTAGTATATGGACAACTGTGAAAAGTGAGACAGGAATAAGGAGAAGAGGCAAAAAAAGTTCTTCCATTTGAGAGTAGCCATGAGATTGTCTTCAAAAAGAGCTGGTTATCAGAGGGGCCAAAGTATCTAATAATTATGATATTTAAGCACTTACTGTGTGCCAAGCACTGTTCTAAGCACTGGGGTAGATATAGGGTAATGAGGTTGGACACAGTCCCTGGCCCGCATGGGGCTCACAGTTTTAATCCCTATTTTACAGATGAGGTAACTGAGTCACAGAGAAGAAAAGTGACTGCCCAAGGTCAAATGGCAGATAATAATAATTGTGGTATGTAAGCGCTTACTATGTGCCAGGTACTGTGCTAAGCACTAGGGAGGATACAAGTAAATCAGATTGGCCACAGCCCCTGTCCCCTTGGGGCTCACAGTCTCAATCCCCATTTTACAGATGAGGGAACTGAGGCAAGATGAGAGACGTGAAGCAACTGGCCCAGGGTCACCCAGCAGAGAAGCGGCGGAGCCTGGATTAGAACCCATGACCTTCTGACTCTCCGGCTCATGCTCTATCCAGTATAACATGCTGAGCTGAGATTAGAACCCACTTCTTCTGACTCCCAAGTCCGTGCTTCTGCCACTGGGCCATCTGGGTAGATAAGATCACAAAGTGTGGAAAATACGGTAGAAAAAAATATTAGGACCTTTTTTTAAAAAAAAAAAAATCCTGCAACCTTGTAATTTCAAAGACTGATGCTTTATATTTTGGTTATTAACTGTTATTCCTCCGTGATAGAGATGGAAGGCTAAAGGAAACGGATCAAATCCTTGCTATTAATGGACAAGCTCTTGATCAGACAATTACACATCAACAGGCTATCAGCATCCTTCAAAAAGCGAAAGATAATGTCCAGCTAGTTATCGCCAGAGGCTCCTTGCCTCAACTCATCAGTCCGATAGTTTCTCGTTCCCCATCTGCTGCCAGCACAGTTTCAGCTCACTCCAATCCGGTGAGTATATTACTGGACTTTCTTCATAATTTTAATTTTCTTCATAA
Source organism: Tachyglossus aculeatus (assembly GCF_015852505.1). Classification (NCBI taxonomy): domain Eukaryota; kingdom Metazoa; phylum Chordata; class Mammalia; order Monotremata; family Tachyglossidae; genus Tachyglossus; species Tachyglossus aculeatus. The sequence continues at coordinate 24,283,486 of NC_052098.1, read as the reverse complement.
TTAAAGAAAAGGATGCAAGTCTATTTGGCTGCCTCCTGGGCCTATAATCATTGGTACCTTAGGCTATTTGTGCCCCTCGTGGGCTTTTTCCTCTTGTTCTCTTTACCTAACCTGATTGGGAAAATCACATTATCCTGAGGGGAGGTTAAATGATGATGATGATGATGATGATGGCATTTATTAAGCGCTTACTATGTGCAAAGCACTGTTCTAAGCGCTGGGGAGTTTACAAGGTGATCAGGTTGTCCCACGGGGGGCTCACAGTCTTAATCCCCATTTTACAGGTGAGGTAACTGAGGCACAGAGAAATTAAGTGACTTGCCCAAGGTCACACAGCTGACAAGTGGCGGAGCAGGGATTTGAACCCATGACCTCTGACTCCAAAGCCCGGGCTCTTTCCACTGAGCCACGCTGCTTCCCTCCTGCACATGCTGAAATAACCTCTACTCGGCCTCAGATGAATTAGTTGGTTCTATGGTTTGTACTTAGTTATCCATCAGAGGATCAAATTTTGCCGCTGTAGGAGCCTCCAAAGTTATGTCTTAGACATCTTTCTAGTCAAGCTATGTAAAACCAGCTCCATCCTTAACCCAAATCTTTTATGCCAAGCACCTTTTCCATCACCCCAGCATTCCACATTCCAGTTAGTCTTCTCATGCCCCCTTCTGCCTCGTTTCCCCAACCACATCGCCAACATGTGGATCCCACCTCTGCGGACCTTGTCAACCCTCTTTCCCGCTGGCTGCAAAGTCGAGGTACAGGGCAGCAGGATTGAGGGAGAGCATGCAGTGGATTGAGAGGAGGAAGGAGGGCAGGAAAGACCCTTGGGTTTTCTCTTCTAAGCCCCCTCCTCCTAGCCAATTGACTTTGTTTTCTAGGGTGTACAGGCCACTGGGAAGAGAAGGGACTGGGTAAGCCACCATGTTGGAATCCACCATTGAGGTCGGCTGCATTGGAGCTGTAGATTTTTTTTTAATTTTCTGAAAATAGAATCAAAACAGAAGGGACGAGGGGAGGTTATAGGAAACCTGCTGGGAAACCATTAGGCTTGAAAGATGGGACAGGGCCAATTTCCAGGCAGATTTGCTAAATTTGAATTCAAGCAGAAGTTATTTTTTTGCATCCCCCTTGTTCCCAGCTCATCTATGCGGAACTGTGAACTTTATGAAATTGAGGTAATAATTCTGATTAAAACCCGTTTCCAATGAGTAGGGGAAATTCGGGAGGGATTAGTTTTATAAAATTTGCATAAAATACATTTAATATCCAATTTAGTGACCTTAAAAGCATGGTTTGAATTAATGGAAGATTTAAAAACTTACAAGCAAATAAAAAATGATTAAATAGAATAAGTGAATAATAGAATACTATCAATCAGCATTCTATTATCAACCTACAGTGGTCATCATGATCATTCTGATGCCTTTAGTAGGAATATTCCAAACCATTCAAGACAAACATGCAGCTATCATACATCATTGAATGTAGAAGCAATTCAGAACATATTTTTGAAGTCCCTAATTAAGTAATATTATATGTCATTTTAATTTGTAGGAATATCACACAAAGTAGTAAGGTTATTAACTTGTTGATGAAATCGTGGTATCCAACCAAGCAGGATAAAACAGAAGAACATAAGCTGTGCCATTCTGGACCATCAAAAGACTGCCTAGGCTAATAGTCTGTTTCTGGTAGCAGAGGACATTTGGAAGACTAGTGTGATGGCTGCTGTCTTTCAAATCTCTGGGCTCCTGTGGCAAAGCTGCATTTTTTTTTTTTAACATTTGCCACCAAATATCATTTGGGATGTCATTTTAGCAATCAACCATCTTTTCTAGTTATTTATGAACTTATACAGATATTATTCTTTACAAGATCCACTGGCAGCACATGGAGACCATTGAACTGGTGAACGATGGGTCAGGCCTAGGATTTGGTATAGTGGGAGGAAAATCAACTGGAGTCATAGTTAAAACCATCCTGCCAGGAGGAGTGGCTGACCAGGTAGGTTCACTAAAATTCTTTTCAAGTTACTATAATTTATTGTTTGTAATTACTTTTACAAAAACCTTGGGTTTTATTTGTATTAAAGTGAAGGATGGAGTGTGTGTAAAAATCATCAAGCACCGTTTCGACTTCAGAACTTTTAAATCCTGTTCTCATCACTAAACCATGATATTCATTTTTCAGTGGTGATTTAGAGAGGGATTGTTGTCCTTCATTTTTGACACTACCAATGGTGAAATCTTTACCGTGGGTGTGGGTGAAATGTCCTTCCACACTGTGTGCATGTAAAGATGATTCTCCTGCTGTTCAGCTGTAGGTCCATGCAGACCCTATCTCTGTTTTCCAGTCAGCCTATTGCTATTCCTGGTTTTTATGAAGATTTTGATTTTGGAGAGTCACCTTTATCCCATTTGCTGTCCACCAGCCTGGTTTCTCTACTGTAATGGTCTCCTGATATTCACGCTGCTCTGTCATTTGTGATACAGTACTTTGTTATCTGTATATAGTTTATTCTATCCTTCCTGGCTTATTTGTGCCCCCTTTCACTTTATTATAGAGGCCGTTTATCCAGTTATCTAGTCATATCTTCTTCCGTAATGAAGTTATGTCACTTGGACACTGCTTTGTTGTTGGTCATCTTTTCCTTTTCATTTGATAGGGAGAATGGTTTGTAGGTGACATTGTAGTTTTAGGTCTGTGGTAGTTTTAGGTTTCTCAGCTATACAGAAGATAGAACAACATTATAGCCTTATAGATCTTCAACTTGTATGAAGCTTGAAGTTCTGTTGTCAGTCTCCCCAAAGCCAGTATGGTCTCTTTTCTTCCACTTTGTCTATCCATGCAGTATTGGATACTGTAATACCAGGTAGCACAATTTCTTTTTCACTTTAAGATTGGTATTGCTGATAGAACTCTTTTTATGTAGGTGGGTATATAAGGTTAGATTTATTTTCAGGCTTATTGTTAGTGTTTGTGCAAAGCGATTCATAATCATTTGCACATCTTGTGTATTTGCCCTAAGATCACAGTCCACAGGATATGATAGTCTCCTGGGTGCCTGTCAAAGACTTTTAATGATTCTCATGTATTCATTCAGTAGCATGCCTGTTGTATTGAGAGCACTGTACAAGGTTGAGAAGTAGCATAGCCTAGTGGAAAGAACACAGGCCTGGGAGTCCACTCAGTCCATATTTCTCCACTCCTCAAGAACCTCCAGTGGTTGCCCATCCACCTCCACATCAAACAGAAACTCCTTACCATTGAATTTAAAGCACTCAATCCCCTTGTCCTCTCCTACCTCATCTGGCTGCTCTTCTCCTACAATCCAACCTGCACACTTCGCTCCTCTAATGCCAGCCCGCTCACTGTACCTCAGTCTCATCTACAGTGCCTAAAACCTGTCACCCATGTCCTGCCTCTGGCCTGGAACACCTTCCCTCTTCATATCCGACAGATGATCAGTCTCCCGACCTTCAAAGCCATATCGAAGGCACATCTACTCCAAGAGGCTTTCCCTGGCTAAGCCCTTATTTCCTCTTCTCCCTCTCCCTTCTGTGTCACCCTGATTTGCTCCACTTATTCACCCCTCCCTCAGCCCCACAGCACTTATGTACATGTCCATAATTTATATTAATGTCTGTCTCCCCCTCTAAACTGTAAGTTCATTATGGGTAGGGAATCATTGATAAACAGTATCATAGCATGGAGGTAACCAAGTGTACTGTCCCAGGAACACAGTACAGTGCACTGCATACAGTAAGCACTCAATACAATTGATGTACAGATCGTCAGGGGATTAGTTTCCCCTCTATATTTGTAGGTATGTGCAGGCTCATACTCTATCCTAATCCTCCTTGACCTCTCAGCTGCCTTCGACACTGTGGACCACCCCCTTCTCCTCAACACGCTATCCAACCTTGGCTTCACAGACTCTGTCCTCTCCTGGTTCTCCTCATCTCTCTGGTCATTCATTCTCAGTCTCTTTTGCAGGCTCCTCTTCCCCCTCCCATCCCCTTACTGTGGGGGTTCCCCAAGGTTCAGTTCTCGGTCCCCTTCTATTCTCGATCTACACTCACTCCCTTGGTGATCTCATTCGCTCCCACGGCTTCAACTATCATCTCTACGCTGATGACACCCAAATCTACATCTCTGCCCCTGCTCTCTCCCCCTCCCTCCAAGCTCGCATCTCCTCCTGCCTTCAGGACATCTCCTTCTGGATGTCTGCCCGCCACCTAAAACTCAACATGTCCAAGACTGAACTCCTTGTCTTCCCTCCCAACCCCTGCCCTCTCCCTGACTTTCCCATCATTGTTGACGGCACTACCATTCTTCTCGTCTCACAAGCCCGCAACCTTGGTGTCATCCTCGACTCCATCTTTCATTCACCCCTCACATCCAAGCCATCACCAAAACCTGCTGGGCGCAGCTCCGCAACATTGCGAAGATCCGCCCTTTCCTCTCCATCCAAACCACTACCCTGCTCGTTCAAGCTCTCATCCTATCCTGTCTGGACTACTGCATCAGCCTTCTCTCTGATCTCCCACTCTTGTCTCTCCCCACTTCAATCCATACTTCACGCTGCTGCCCAGATTGTCTTTGTCCAGAAATGCTCTGGGCATGTTACTCCCCTCAAAAATCTCCAGTGGCTACCAATCAATCTGCGCATCAGGCAGAAACTCCTCACCCTGGGCTTCAAGGCTCTCCATCACCTCGCCCTCCATCACCTCGCCCCCTCCTACCTCACCTCCCTTCTCTCCTTCTCCAGCCCAGCCAGCACCCTCCGCTCCTCTGCCGCTAATCTCCTCACCGTGCCTCGTTCTCGCCTGTCCCACCGTCGACCCCTGGCCCACATCATCCCGCTGGCCTGGAATGCCCTCCCTCCGCACATCTGCCAAGCTAGCTCTCTTCCTCCCTTCAAGGCCCTACTGAGAGCTCACCTCCTCCAGGAGGCCTTCCCAGACTGAGCCCCCTCCTTCCTCTCCCCCTTGTCCCCCTCTCCATCCCCCCATCTTACCTCCTTCCCTTCCCCACAGCACCTGTATACATGTATATATGTTTGTACATATTTATTACTCTATTTATTTTACTTGTACATATCTATTCTATTTTATTTTGTTAATATGTTTGGTTTTGTTCTCTGTCTCCCCCTTCTAGACTGTGAGCCCACTGTTGGGTAGGGACTGTCTCTATATGTTGCCAACTTGTACTTCCCAAGCGCTTAGTACAGTGCTCTGCACACAGTAAGTGCTCAATAAATACGACTGATTGATTGATTGCTACCAGATCCAGATGATTTACCCTTTTTCATGGCTTTAGCTGCTGAAGTTACTTCAGAAGTTGGAGCTAGAGACATGCCTTCATATTTAGGTAATTTTCCTGTTCCTTAAAAGACCTTCTCCTTAACTGTGGAAGACTACATTCAGAAGATTGATTTATTGTGCTTGTTATCTGTGTGTCATTCCTTTGTGATGAGGGCGGTTCCAGCTATCTTCTTTAGTGGTACTGTAGTGATATGGATGGCATTATTAACTTAATTCATTCAAATGTATTTATTGAGCACTGATTGTGTGCAAAGAACTGTACTAAGCACTTGGGAGAGTAAAATACAACAACCAACAGACACAATCCCTGCTCACAATGTAAAGAAAGCCCCTCCCCAACTCCCAGTACCAAGCACTGCCCTGGGCATCACACCCTGGACCACAGGGCATGGACTGACTGATGGGAGAGGGGGAGGTGGTGCTGGAGGAATTAATTTTGCTGGAGCCACCAGCCAGGACCGACATGTCCTGACTCAGAGGAATGGCTGGGACCCATCGTTTGATGAATAAGAACACTGTCAATCCGAGGGATGACTCCATGCCTGTCCTGGAGAATGGGGAGAGGTATTGTTTGGGGTGACAGGAAATAGTTTAATTCTACAGTGGGAGGGATCCTGATTAGACTTTTCCTCTAGACTGTAAGCTCGTGGGCAGGGAGACTCTGTTGTATTGTACTCTCCCAAGCGCTCACTACAGTGCTATACACACAGTAAATGTTCAGTAAATACCACTGATGAGTGGTCAGCATATTGGCCGCCTTTGGGATTCCACCAATGGTCATGCATGTTTCTTAGCTTAATTGTTATGTCTTTTAGTAAGCTTTTGTGGTCTCCATTTGTTATCATAAGTGCTTATAAAAATTTGATGTTTTAGTGTATGCAAGGGAGTGCTGCTTTTTTTTAACAGTTGTGAGGGCCCTTTTCAAGTGGTTTTGTGCACAAAGGAAGCTGGGTTACCTTATGCTTTGTGGGAAGGGACTGTCTCTACCAACTCTGTTGTATTCTCCCAAGCACTTAGTATAGCGCTTCACACACAGTAAGTGCTCAATGTATATCAGTCATTAAATATGTTGCCTCTCTTAGTCTTCCATTGTCTATCCATCATCTTGTCTATTTTTTTAACTAAACCTGCCTTTCCCATTTCCTTCCTCCCCTCTCCCAGCATAGAACACCTAACTCCAGAAGAGACTATTTTGGCATGGAGGGGTGGATAGCTACTTGGCTCTTGTAGTCTGTGTTTCATCTATGAACTGTCCAGGGAAAAGGAAAGGTTCCTCCATTTCTCCCACCTGGAGGGAACTTGACAGGACTGAGGCTAGGTGGCAGGATCATCTTCCCCCTCCAAATCTCTGGTTGGCACTAATTTTGCACAGGACAGTACCTGGCTGTAAAGCAGCTGCAAACCCCTTGGGTGGGCAGCAGACTATTTTTCATTACCCTTTCCTTCAATTTGGTTATACATGACGTACCAAGTATGGTGGGAAAACCCAGTCACATAATTCAAATCACCTATTTACCTCTGAATGACTTAATGGAACTAAATCTGGAAAAGGTAGTAATTCATTGTAAGCAGAATACATGTTCTTTTTATGTACATTTCTTTAACTTCAGTGTGTAATCTTCAACAGTAATGAACTCAAATTTATCTCTAAACTGGGATCCCACTCTCAAAGTTTATATGTGGATATGGATAATGTATTTTTTTTTTTTTTTGCCTCTTCCCAAGATGAGACTGTGAGCCTGTTGTTGGGTAGGGACCGTCTTTATATGTTGCCAACTTGTACTTCCCAAGAGCTTAGTACAGTGTTCTGCACACAGTAAGCGTTCAGTAAATACGATTGAATGAATGAGCATATGATAATTCGGTAACTTTGAGATGATGCAATTTGACTTGTTACTGTATGATTATGTATAACCAATTGGTCACTTCTTCCTCCAGCATGGGCGATTATGCAGTGGAGACCACATCCTGAAAATTGGTGATACCGATTTGACAGGTATGAGCAGTGAGCAAGTAGCACAAGTTCTCAGGCAGTGTGGAAACCGAGTGCAACTGGTGATTGCAAGAGGTGTTATGGAAGAGTCACCACTAGCAACTTCCTCAGGCAACCCATTGTCATCTTCACTTCCAGCCATGCCAGAAAAACAGGTAAATAAGTGGAAACAGGTCCATCTAAATTGAAGTCAAAAGTGGTGGAATTTCAATGGCCTGTCTGAGATATGTAGCCTGAAGAATCGCCATGGAAAAAATGGCTATAGATCGTCTGTTTGTTTACAAATGTTGCCTTTTAAGCTACTTACTTAGTAATTACCAGATTAACTTTAGTTTACATTGTGCATGGTTTGGCTAACCTAATTTTAGGGGTCTATCCTGTCCATGCAAAGAAAACTGAAGTGTTCTGTGTCTGACGGCTTCTTCTATGTTTCCTACTTTTACAATTTGTGTAATACAAGGCTGATGAATCCTGAGTCCCACAGTGATTACTCTAAGCCATCTATATTTCTTGGGGTTGCTCATCAGTTTGTATATTTTCAACTACAACTTCTATGCTATTAAATTGTAAGCTTGGAGCAAGGATCATTTGTTTTGTTTCTGTTTTAATCTCTCAAGTGCTTAGGAACACAAGTAGTAGTATTTATTGAGTGACACCCCATAGGTGTTTAGTGCATACCATCGATTGATCTCTGTATCTACCATCGATTGCCAACCGTAAACTTACAAATCTTGGCATTCATTATCTTTGACTCTTTTGTCTCCTTTACCTTTCCCATTCAATCTTTTCCCAAGGCCTATTGGTTTTTCCTCTCATATTTCACAGCAGAAGGGGAGTCCATTCTGAATTAGGGTTATGGGAATTCAGGGTATCGTTATAATGTTGGAAAAAGTTTAGAAACAAGCATTAAGGAAAGAACATTATTTTCTTGTTGAAATTGCTAGTACTGGTCATTTGCTCACAACTACCTTTATCTGTTGATTAGTATGAAAAAAGGTCTGACAATAGTTATGAAGAGTCTTGAAATCTGAACATTTCAGAAACTTCCTTGATACAAAACTTTTGTCAATATCAAAACTGTTGTTGAGAAGCATTTTTTTTCAATTATATCTGCTTTTCTGAGCATAAAAAAACCCAATTTAAATGGGGTAGCACATGTAATTGATCCATTCACTTATTTTAACCTGGTGAAAGTTATTCTTTTAAAATAAAGGCTTTTTTCTCCCTCTTTCCATTAAAATATTTGGATTGTCGTTAGTAGAAAACGTAAAATTTTCCACGAGTTTTAGGACTAAAGGATACATTTTGTTGCTATTTTTTTGCAACAAAAGAAATATTGTTTGGGGAAGCATTTAAAGGGCATTCTTCTGTGGTAAACAAAACATTGTATTCAGCAATAAATAAATGGATTTTGTCCAAAACCACTTGATGTAATGAAAGCTTAAAAATCTATTTTGTGTGTATCATCATTTTTGGAGATGGTGCGTCTTTTGAAATCATCTGATAGTCAAATTGCCACTCTCTAAAATAGCACTTGCAGAAGACTTATTAAAAATAGCAAGCACATTTGTTTCAACTGAACCAGATTTCATCCTGTCATTTTCTTGTAATTGTCTAAACGCTAAACTTTTGCTAAGTTTTCAGAGGAAATTATGTGTAAAGACGAAAAAAAAAGCTTTCCATACCATTGCAGTCTATTGAGTCTAAGTGTCAGTGGCTCATAGTAGGGATTTGACTTCATCTGGGGAAAAAACAAAAATTAATCTAAGTACAGGTCAGATAGCATGTGATCTGAACTTTGCCATGGTAAATCAAGGGCACTGAAGTTTACATTACCCATCCTGAACCTGGGCACAACAGTCAAATCTACTGAAGCTTATCAGTTTTACTAACTTGAGTTGCACTAACTACATTACTGCATCTATTGGCTAATATTAAATGTATTAGCTCTTAATTATTCCATTTTTCAGTAAGCACTTATTTCACAGATTGAACTGAGCTAGTATTGATGAGATCTGGATCTTAGATGAAAAAGGGATGTTCGGCCCAAGTTTCTTTCAGTTATAATAGTAAAATGGTAATGAACTCATAATGAGAAGCAGTGTGGCCTAGTGGATAGAGCACGAGCATGGGAGTCAGAAGGACCCGGGTTCTAATCCCGGCTCCACCACTTATCTGCTGTATGAAATTGAGCAAGTTACTTCACTTTTCCGTGCCTCAGTTACCTCATCTGTAAAATGGGGAATAAGACTGTGAGCCCCATGTGGGACAAAGGGACTGTGTCCAACCTTGTAATTACCCCAGCACATAGAACAGTGCTTGACACATAGTAAGTGCTTAAGAAATACCCTTATTATTGTTTTTATTAAGTCACTTCACTTCTCTGGGCCTCAGTTACTTCATCTGTAATATGTGGATTATGACTGTGAACCTGACGTGGGACAGAGACTGTGTCCACCCTGACTAATTTGTTTATGCTCCAGTGTTTAGTAGAGTGCCTGGCACATAGTAAACTCTAAACAAATACCATTTAAAAAAATACTATTATGGGGTCAGACCTATGCTCCATATAGCCCAGGATTCTGTCCCGGAGAGTTGCAATAGGATGCTTGGAAGTACATATGATTGCCCCCTTGACTTGCACATTATATGTGTTTATGGCATTATTTTTACATAAGGATGGCATCTGCTCTGTTCTATGGGCTGCGGTCTTTGTGTGATGTTGTGCTTCTTGAAGATTTGTTTTTTGTCTGGATTTAAAAAAAAATATATAGGTGGAGGTTCCTATAGAGAAAAATGGAGAGGGTGAGAAATTTGATGTGGAGCTCACCAAAAATATCCAGGGATTAGGAATAACTATTGCTGGCTACATTGGAGACAAACATTCAGGTAATGTTTAATATTAAATGTTTATAATATAGTTTTTGTATGCTATTTGCCATGATGTTTTTGTAGCTTAAGAGGTTCCATGGGAACTAGAAGCTTTTAAAATATTTACGTAAACCAAATTAAAATGTAACTTAATACATAAATATATTCCATGTGTATATTAATATAGATGGAAACTGGGTGGTCTATTGGAATGAGCAAGGCTTAGGAGTCAGAAGACCTGGGTTCTTATGAAGACTTCACCAGTTGTGTGACCTCTAGACTGTAAACTTATTTTGGGCAAGGACTATATCTGCTTACTACAGTGCTCTATACACTGGAAATGCTTAATAAATGCCATTGATTGATTTGCTTTACCTCAGGCAAGTCACTTCACTTCTCTATGCCTTAGTTCCCTCGTCTGGAAAACGGGGATTCAATTCTCCCTTCAACTTAGACTGTGAGCCCCATGTGGGACTTGATTATCTTGTGTCTACCCAGCACTGAGTACAGTGCTTGATACATAGTAAGTGCGTAACATGCCTCAATTATTATTGTTAATTTAGACACAATATCCTGTTAAATTTGGCTATAGGTTAGGTTAGTTTGTTTCTGCTTGGTATGACATTGCGAAGTAGAGAGTTGAGACAATAATTTGGATAATTCAAGCAAGCATACAACCTGGCATAAAATAATGACGGTATTTGTTAAGCACTTACTATGTGCTAAGCACTGTTTTAATAAAAGTGGGTAATCAATCAATCAATCGTATTTATTGAGCACTTACTGTATGCAGAGCACTGTACTAAGCGCTTGGGAAGTACACGTCTGCAACATATAGAGACAGTCCCTACCTAACAGTGGGCTCACAGTCTAAAAGAGGGAGACAGAAATGGTAGAGGAATGGGGAATGGGGTAGAGGAATGGGGAGGAGAGGTTACTTTCCCTTTATCTCTGTGTCACTGGCCAAAACAACTTTGGTGAGAGATTTTTTGGAACCAAGGGATATGAATGCCATACTGTAAATCTTTCACTGGGCATCTCTTTCACTTTGATATTTGGAAAGCAGTGTCTTGGGCAAGGAATATATCTGCTTACTACAGATATATTGCTTCAGAATATTTTTATTCAGGTGATCAGTATAGGCTCTCCTGGCAACCCCATCTTGCCATGGTGGATGGTTCAACACAGAATTGAATCTCCAAGCAATCTGATCTTCACCCCCAAGACAGATTTTTAGCTAATTTAACCTTTATTTATGTATATTCCATTAATTGTTGATCGCTCAATCAAGCAGGATTTGTGTGGTGACTCTAGTTCTGGGACCATCTAGGGCTTTTTAGTAGTGGGTCATATGATCAGAAATCTATGCATGACTACTGACTCTGGAAAACTCTTTTGTCTATGTTTAAACTGTCTTCCATCAAAGTTTCAGTTTGACCAGAGACATTATCACCAACTGTCCATCCGTTTACATCTCATTAAAATAAAGTAGTCACAGTTTCAAGGGATAGTGACTTTGCCTTCCATGGAGAAATACAATAGAAATTTAAGTAACCAGTTCAGGAATTTGATTACTATTAGATATATTAGACAAAAATAACTTTTTTTTTTTACACTTAGTGGCAGGAGATTTTTTTTTCCTGAAACATTTGAGTAGCTTTTCCCCCACTCTTTTGTAGTTACAACCCAAGTGGAAACATATTAAAATTTCAGTGCATAGAAATGGGAAAAGTCTCCACCAGTGATTTTTTTTCTTTTTTTTTTTCAAAAAATTACAGAACCTTCAGGTATATTTGTGAAGAGCATTACTAAAAGTAGTGCTGTTGAACATGATGGAAGGATTCACATCGGTGACCAAATTATAGCAGTAAGTAGGCACATATTCCTTTTTGAGATTTTGTTTCTACATGTGAAGATGTAGAGTAAATGGAAGACCCTGTATTCATTTTCAATGTTTTTATTGCTGTGTTTTGGGGTTGTTAAAAAAAAAAAAATTCTCCTAGCAGTGGCCAAAACTGACCAGTAATTACATACCAATATCTGTATTGATTCAAAAAGTAAAAATGCTGCCTTTTCTGTTTGTGAGGTCGCACTATAAGACTACATATGCATATGTAAGTTTCCTGTTTTGTTTCTTAAAAAGTAGTATTTTGTGTTCTTGGTTATGACTTGTTAGCTCTGTATTGTCCACTAATTGTCTAAGGTAAATGAAGCTTCTACAGGGTTGTGTGGCAAAGTACCTCACCATCTCCCAAGCTGCTTTTAATACTGCATAAGATTTGGTTTCTGCCATCAATACCGGTAAACTGAAAAGATTTAAAAGTCTTCAAATGTATAAGGTAGATTATTTCGCTCTTTTCAAGATTGATTAGAAGAAAGCAGTTATGAGTCTGAAGGTTTTGTAAGGAAGGGAGAAGTGGGAAGGTAAATGCCTAGATATATAAACATTGAAATATTTTAGTTTAATGGTTAACATACCGTTTTACACCTTCAGGTGGATGGCACAAATCTTCAGGGATACACCAATCAGCAAGCAGTTGAGGTTCTGCGGCAGACAGGACAAACTGTTAGGCTCACTTTGGTGAGGCGAGGGACTAAACAAGAAGCCCACAGCCAGCCAGACAAGGACGGAACTGCAACTGCTGCAAAACATGTGGTGTTTTCTTCGCTGGAAACAAATGTAGCCAAAGGTAACTCAAACCAGTTTGGTTTTAAAGTAACATTTCCTGATTGGGTTTTCTCCTAATACAGAGCTGCCAAATGAAAGCCTGGGAAGCAGCGTGGCCTAATGGATAGAGCACGGGCCTGGAAATCAGAAGAACCTGGGTTTTATTCCTGGCTCTGCCACTTTTCTGCTGTGACCTTGGGCAAGTCACTTAACTTCTCTATGCCTCAGTTACCTCATCTGTAAAAGGCAGGCAAAGACTGTGAGCCCCATGTGGGACAGCTACTGAGTCAAACTCAATCTGCTTGTGTCCACCCCAGTGCTGGAACATAGTAAACACTTAATAAATGCTATAAATGCTACAACTATTGAAGTGCCTAGAACATAGTAAATGCTTAACAAATACTATGGTTACTACAATTATTTGCGTACTCATACCTACACAGGAAAATGGAGATAAATAGGATAGATGGTGACGTCTGGACTGTATTAACACTTCAACAGTGGAGCAGCTGCTCTGCACCCCACATGCCCAGGTTGCCCTAGGAACCAGTTACTCTATTGGACCAGTGTGGGTTACAATGAGACTAGTGATTGCCCAGGACAATGCTACTCTCCTTCCTGGATCCAAGTTAAAGATGTGCTGCACTAATTGGCTTGGATCCAACTGGTACCTACCATGGCTTTGGAGTTAGGTGGGAGAGTAGCAGAAGTGAAGGAACTTCAGCTCCTCCAAAACCCCCTACCTGCCCCATCACCAATTCCATCCCTGCTTCAAGTTCCCAGAACCCTTAGATCAACCCTAGTTGAAGTATTGTGAAGGGTATCTTAAACTGGGGGACTTAAAAGTGTATAAAAAACACTTGGGCCATGATTGGAAGACTTGGGTGGCTTTATTTCAGTCCCTGATTGTACCTCTGAGTCTTTTTGGCCTTGGATAGGTTAGCCTGCCTTTCTGCGACTTCACTTTATTCACTCATTCATTCATTCATCAGCAATTTGAAATCTAAGTCCAGGTTTATAAATCAATTCACTCCCCATAATGCACCTCCCCCTTGATTATCTAGCTGTTTCAAGCCTTTCCCTACTTCCCCATCCAAAGTTAAAATCTCCCTTATTTAGGAAATATTTTCCTGAGCTATCTTTTGTCCTGAATTATCTGAATATTTGGGCTGCTTCATTTTTCCAGAGAAGACCTCCACATATTGTGTTGGGATATAGTTAGCTGAAAGGAGTGACTTGCTCTTGGCAATGGGATTAAACTTCTTGATGAAGTTGGAAAAGAGCCTCCTTGATCTCTCCTTATGCACAATCACTAATATGATCCCAAAGTATAAGTTTAGGGTAGAATGCAGAGATTCTCAGATGACCTAAAGGACTAAAGAACACTTGGCATGAAACTGAAAATTCTAAGTTCTCAAAAGACAATAAGAATGCATGTGTAAGATGTTCTTTGCTAGACAATGTTCTTTTCCTTCCAGTATGAGTATATGAACATCTTAGGTTTGTGCCTTATGCTTTCTGAAACCTTAAATTTTCAGAGGATAAAAAATGAGGTTTTACTATGAAATCATTGAACATGAATGTTTAGCAAACCCAATTGAAAATTTTCGTGTAAATGTAATAAATATAGTTACCGGCACCTGAACCCAAGACCATATTGATTTGTTGTTTTTCAGAAAATTGTGAGAAGGATCAAGATTCTCCATCACTGAAGGAAAATGAATGCAAAGTCCAAGTTGTAGAGGAAGATAAGTCAACACTGCCAGGTAATTGTGCCTTTTAAAAAAAAATAAATTTAGAAACAATATTCCAGAACTTATATAAAAACCTGAAATATGGATGTTAAAGAGATTGCCTAGAGGATAATTAGTTCCTTGCTATATGTGTTTTCTATCAATCAATGGGATTTATCAAGTACTTGCTGTCTGTAGAGTACTGTAGTAAGCATACTGCCTGTAACAAGTTTACGGTCTAGAGGGGGAGACAGACATTAATGAAAATAAATTGTGAATATGTGCATAAGTGCTGTGAGAGTGAGGGTGGGGTAAATACCAAGCGTTGAAAGGGTCCAGATCTAAGCGTATAAAAGGAAGAGTGAGTCAGAAAAGAGGGGTTAATCAGGGAAGGCCTCTTGTGAGCTTAATAAGGCTTTGAAGTTGGAGAGAATGGTGGTCCAGTGTATATGAAGGGGGAGGGAGTTCCAGGCCAGACAAAGGACATGGGAAAAGTGTTGGCAGCAAAATAGGATTGAGGTACATTGAGCATGATGACAAGAATTGTGGTGTGTGTGTTTAAGTATTTTCAATTGGCTAAGCACTGTTTTTAGTGCTGGAGTAGCTACAAGATAATCAGGTTGGACACTGTCCCTATCCCACATGGGGCTCACAGTCTAAGTAGGAGGGAGAACGGTTATTGAATTCCTATTTTACAGATCACAGAACTGAAGCAGAGAGAAGTGACTTGCCCAAGATTACATAGCAATTAAGTGGTAGAGTCTGGATTAGAACTCAGTTCCCCTTACTCCCAGGTTTATGCTCCTTCCAATAGGCCATGCTGCAAGCAGTGTGGCTTAGTGACAAGAGCACGGGCTTGGGAGTCAGAGGATGTGGGTTCTAATCCCAAGTCTGCCATTTGTCTGCTGTGTGACCTTGGGTAAGTCACTTCACTTCTCTGTGCCAGTTACCTCATCTGTAAAATAGGGATTAAAACTGTGAGCCCCACATAGGACAACCTGATATTTCATTGGGATTGTCAAGAGGAGGACATTGGTAAACTTGAAGAGAGTAGTCTTAGGTGAAGGAAAGGGGGTGGAAACTGGATTTTAGAGGGTCAAGAAAGTAAGTTGGAGGGGAGGAAATGGATATGTCTGGTGAATGTAACCCATTTGAGGAATTTGTACAGGAATAAGGTCCTTGATCAGGGGTTATGCCTACCTATTCTATTGTACTTTCCCAAGTGCTTAGGACAGTGCTCTTCCCACTGTAAATGCTCAGTTAATATCAGTGATTGGTTGATGGAATAGGAGACGAGAGATGGGGCAATAGAGGGAGAGTGCAGAAAAGGTTTATTTAGGATGGCAATGGTTAGCTTGGGAGGAATGATCTGGTAAGTAGGTTATGAGGGCAGATGTAAATTGAGAATTTTTAAGCTGATCATGAGGAGTTTTGGCTTGATGTGGAAGGAAATAGGTGGGATTTGAGGAGAGGGGAGATGAGATAAGGAATACTTCAAGAAGATGATGTCTGCAACAGATATAATAGAGAGATGTCGGGAGAGGCTGAGCCAGGAAAACTGCAAGAAGGTTGACACAGTAGTCCAGCTGTAATATGATAAGGTATGAGCAGTCTAGGTGGAGAGGAATGGGCAGGTTCAAAAAGTGTCATGTAGTAAGAGAAGCAGCATGGCTTAGTGGAAAAAAGATGGGTTTGGGAGTCAGAGGTCATAGGTTCTAATCCTGCCTCTGCCACTTTTTTGCTGTGTGACCTAGGGCAAGTCACTTCACTCCTCTGTGCCTCAGTTAGCTCATCTGTAAAATGGGGATTAAGACTGTGAGCCCTGATTACCATGTATCTAGCCCAGTGCTTAGAACAGTGCTTGGCACACAGAAAGCACTTAACAAATACCATTATATCAGCACTTAGAACAGTGCTTGGCACATAAGTGCTTAACAAATACCATCATTATTATTATTAAGAACTGGTAGGATTTAATAGTGGGTTGAAAGCTAGAGTTGAATGAGAGTGAGCAGTCAAGGTCAATACTAAAGTTGTGGGCTTTTGGGACTGGGCGGTTGGTAGTGTCATTCTTTCATTCAATCATATTTAATGAGCACTTACTGTATGCAAAACACTGTACTGAGTGTTTGGGGAAAGTACAATACAGCAATAAACAGTGACAATCCCTGCCCACAACAAGTTCACAGTCTACAGTGGGGGAGACAGATATTAATACAAATAAATAAAATTACAGATGTGTACATAAGTGCTTTGGGGCTGGGAGGGAGAGAACAAAGTGTCATTTACAGATGGGAATGTTTTGTTGTGAGGAGGAAGGAATTTGGATGGGAAGATGAAGAGTCCAGTTTTGGACATGTTAAGATTGAGGTGCCGATGGGACATCCTAGTGGCAAGAGGAAATGTGGGATTTTGGATAAAATGAAAGATCGGAGCTGGAGAAGTAGATGTATCAGCCAATCGTATTTAGAGCTTACTGTGTGCACTACACATTTGGGAATAATAATAATGATAATGATGGCATTTGTTAAGCGCTTACTATGTGCAAAGCACTGTTCTAAGCGCTGGGATAGATACAAGTTTATCAGGTTGTCCCACGTGGGGCTCACAGTCTTAGTCCCCATTTGACAGAAGAGGGAACTGAGGCACAGAGAAGTGAAGGGACTTGCCCAAAGTCACACAGCTGACAAGTGGCGGAGCAGGGATTCGATCCCATGACCCAGGACTCCAAAGCCCGTGTTCTTTCCACTAAGCCACGCTGCTACTGTATTTGGGAAAGTACAGTACAATTGGTACACCTGATCCCTGCCCACAAGGAGCTTACAGTCTACAGATTTGGAAGTCTTGAGCATAAAGGTGGTAAGAGATACCATGTGAGCAGATGAGCTCCCTTTGTGGGGGTAGAAAAAGAAAACAAGCGGACCAAGAACAGAGCCTTGTGGAGCACTTAATATTAGAGACTACAAGAAGAAAGAGAAGGCATTTAACAAGACTGGAAATGAGCGGTTAGAGAGGTAAGGAGAACCAAGAAAGTCTTGTCAGGAAAACAAAGGCCACATAAGGAGGGAGGAGGGTATAGTGGTCCACAGTGTCAGAGACAGCTGAGTGATCAAGGAGAGCAGAACAGAATAGAGCTCATTGGAATCAACTAAAAGGAAGTCATTGGTGATCTTTGAAAGTGCAATTTCAGTAAAATGAAGTGGTCGAAAACCTGATTGAAGTGGGTCAAGAAGAGAGTTCATGGAAAAGTATTGAACGTAGTGGGTGTATATAATCTGTTCCAATAATTTGGGTAGAAATTAGAACAAGGCAGATGGAGGGATAACTGGAGGGGGCTGTGGGATTGAAAGAGGGCTTTTTTGTATGGGTGACCCTGACTGAGCTGAAAGGCAGAAGGGAAGAAGCCGCCTACACTTCATAATTATTTCTAGGTTTAACTATACTTTCTTGAGCCATCCATCCAAATTATCTTTCCAAAAGAAGGGCTACCACAAGGAAGGAAATTTTATTGAAATTCATTTTCATAAAAGATTTGATGAAATGATGAGTTCTGATCAGAGTTAACTTCTTATACACTGGAGGGGGTGGGAATTTATAATCAAATGTTTGTTTAAATCTTAGGCTATGAGTTAACATCAACTGAAGATGAACAGGAAGAAGGGGAAGAAGAAGTATTGCGGAAGAAGTGGCAAAGAATTATGGGTGTTAATTATGAAATAGTGGTATGTTAATCAGTATTTCCTAATGCAAAAAGTCTTTGAGTTACTAGTATGATAGCTTTGACAGTAAATATTTACATTTAAATATATAGTATGACTCTTTCCCTATTTTTTAGAGGATAATTCTTAACATTCAATTTATTCTTAAAACAGAAAAGCCAGCATAAAGCACTTTTTACCAATTATCAATGTTTTTGGGCTACAGTGACAAAAATACTCGCAGCCTTTTGGGAGGACTAAGGTTTGAAATGCTGATTTGCTTAAGACTATGAAAAGAAACAAAATATGAAAAATGCCAGTGCCTGGCAGTTGCAAGGTTCACAAGTTTAAAAGTTTGTTACATTATTTGAACCTCACTCAAACCATGAGTAGGTAACCAGAAGTTTATGCAGCTCTTGATTGAGTCACAAGTCCTAAGACTTTCAGGTTTGGAAGATGATGAAAGGCCTTTGACGTATTAAAAAAGTTGTGGAATATGTCTAATATTTCAAGGGAAACTGCCCCATCCCTTCTTCACTACATAACCTGTTTGACATCTTCATCACTGTATCATCTTCTCTTATAAACATTTTGTTTGCTACTTTCCCTTTGCTATGTGATACCCCCAGCACTGTGGTGAAATGAAGATTACTTTAACTCCTTCACCCATTTATTGGCATCCCTGTACAATCAATTCTACCCTTCTACTCTTTGGGGCTGAGTAGTAAAGGTTGCACCAAACCTGGGGTGGATAATTTTTTAAATGCTACTTGGCTGTCAATTTCTGGGACATGGAAGAAGCAAATAATCTTAACTGGCAAGTAAAACTTATTCACAGTAGCCCCTCTGCAAGGTTTGTAATGGATAAATGGCAGCTGAATACTACCCATGAAATTATAGATGTCAGCCAGGGCAGGAACTCTGTCCTCCTAATTATTATTCATTCCTTTTTGTCACTTTTGGCACACCTGGCCCCATTTGTCATTTTAGGAGCTGCCTGAGCCCCTACGTTGAAATGTGCAAAGATTGCCAGGCACTTGAGTAAAATGGTAACTGTAATATGCTTAAAAATGAGAAAGTGTGGGCAGCCATATTTGGAATACATTTCTGCTGAAGAAGCTATTCTGTTACAGTGTGGGTCATCAGTTTTCCTAGGGATAGGTACAACCCAGTTTGATTTTTTTTTCATCTTTCCTTCCATTCATCCATAATTCTTATGGAATACCTCTCATCTGCAAAGTGTTTGCTAACAACATTCCTGACCCTTAGAGAAGTAGAATGTGAGGCAACAGCTGGGTGCACCTTTTCAGCTTCCATTGTTATTGGATCTTGTGTTGACTCAAGTAATTGATGGTTATATGGGCTCTTTAAAACAAACTAAGAAGTTTTGAGCAGTATTTTCTCACATTTTCCATCCCGAAAGCTTGGGTACTTTGTGTATGACAAAGATTACAAATATACACTTTACAAATATCAGTGTGTCTTTTTTTCAGGTGGCCCAAGTGAATAAATTCAGCGAGAACAGCGGGTTGGGAATCAGTTTGGAAGCAACTGTGGGACATCATTTCATCCGATCTGTTCTCCCAGAAGGCCCTGTTGGACATAATGGAAAGTTATTTAGTGGAGATGAACTATTGGAAGTAAGAAATCAATCCGTGGTGTTTATTGTGAGCTTACTATGTTCAGAGCACTGTACTAAGTGCTTATGAAGAAATGGTCTGCACTTTCGTTTCGTAGAGTAAAATTTTGAAATGTCACAGTATGATAAACAATCTTGGGTCTGTCAGATTGTATTTGGCACTTTCCCTCTTTGAATATATATATTTCAGTAAATAACATACCTTGGGGATAACTAAATCATACGTTCTGATGTAAAATGTGTTGAAGAGGGTACGTTAATATTGTTTGTGCCTGCATCTTTTCTACAGTGGTGAGAGAAGACAAGGGAGGGACAACATTGCATTTTTGTGAAGTGTGCCATTGAAAGAGTTTTGCCCAGCTGTTTTTCATTTTTGAATATTATGGTAGTGATGGTGAGATCCTATTAATGTGTGAGGCTAAAAATGTTGAGCAGTGACCAATACACACTATCACATTGTATATTTGCACTTAAGGATGCATCCTTGCTGCATTAATGGGTTTGTCTCACACAGTAGTTCTTTCTTTTTCTGAGTACGTCTTTTAGCACCCTGATCTCTGTGAAGGTTTTGCTCAAGGAGAGCAACTTCACTCTCAATTGCTGCCTGTCAGCTGCTGTGGTCTCTGAATAGTCTGTTACATCTCATTTTTTGTGACTATACTTCACTGTGGCTCTATCACGCCCTCTTGGCCTTTGTCAATGCAGAGGGGAAGGGCGGAAATGAAGGATCGATCAGGGGTGGCTGCTTAATGGAGAAGTGATTTTTGGAGGGTTTTGAAGGTGGGAAGTGTGGTGGACTGTTGGATGTGAATGGGGAGGGAGTTCCAGGCCCAAGGGACCATGTGGACAAATGGTTGGTGGTGAGATAGATGAGATTGACGAATAGAGAGTAGATTGGTATGTGTGGATTGAGTTGGTGTAGATCAACGAGATTAGGTAGGAGGGAGAGAACTGACTGGGTGCCTTAAAGCTGCGGGTAAGGAGTGTGTGTCTGATGCTGAGGTGGTTGGACAACCGTTGGAATTGGACAAGAGGAGTGGAGACATATGGACTGAATGGTGTTTCCAAAAAAATCTGGGCAGCAGAGTGAAGTGTGGACTGGAGAAGGGAGAGACAGGATGCAGGGTAGTCAGTGAGGAGGCTGATGGAGTAATCAAGGAAGGTAATACCATGCTTCGATCAGCATGGTAGCAGTTTGGATGGAGAGGAAAGGGCGGATTTCAGAGAAGTTGTGAAAGTGAAATCCAGAGGGTTTTGTTACAGATTGAATGTGTGGCTTTATTGAGAGCGATAATAGTCATAATAATAATTATGGTATGTATGTGCTTACTATGTGCCAGGCACTCTTCTAAGTGCTGGGGTGGACATAGTCCCTGTCCCACATGGGGCTCACAGTCTCAATCCCCATTTTACATTTGAGGTAACTGAGGCACAGAGAAGTGAAGTGACTTGCCCAAGGTCACACAGCAGACAAGTGGCAAAGCTGGCTTGAGGATATTTCCAAGGTTATGGGTTTGTGAGACGAAGGATGCAGGTGTTGTCTACAGTGAAGGGGAAGTCAGGGATGAACAGTACTTAAGTGGGAAGATATAATAATAATAATAACAATAATAATAATGGCGTTTATTAAGCATTTACTATGTGCAAAGCACTGTTCTAAGCGCTGGGGAGAATACAAGGTGATCAGGTTGTCCCACGTGGGGCTCACAGTCTTAATCCCCATTTTGCAGATGAGGTAACTGAGGCCCAGAGAAGTTAAGTGACTTGCCCAAAGTCACACAGCTGACAAGTAGCGGAGCCGGGATTTGAACCCATCACTTCCGACTCCAAAGCCCGGGCTCTTTCCATTGAGCCACGCTAGAACTCAAGATGAGTTCTATTTTGGCCATGTTAAATTTCAGGTGTCTGTGGGGCCTTGAAAGCAGGAGGAAATTTGAGACTGCAGAGAAGGGGAGACATCAAGGCTGGAGAATCAGATTTGGGAATCTTTGGCAAAGATATGGTAGTTGAAGCCATGGGAGTGAATGAGTTCTCCAAGGGAGTGGTTGTAGAAGGGACTGAATGTTGAGGTACCCCCACAGTTTGAGGGTGGGAGGCATAGTAGGAGCCAGTGAAAGAGACTGAGAAGGAGTGCTCAGAGATAGGAGGGGGACCAAGAGAGGATAGCATTAGGAAAGCCAAGGCTGGATAATGTTTCCAGGGGAAGAGGGTGATCTCCAGTGTTGAAAGCAGTGGAAAAGTCAAACAGGATTTGGTTGGAGTAGAGGCCATTAGATTTGGCAAGGAGATCATTTGGGGATCTTAAAGAGGGCTGTTTTGGGGGAGTGAAGGGGACAGAAGCCAGATTGCAGAAGGTGAAAGAGAGTTGCACTTGGATTTGTACCCTTTATTCACCCCGCCCTTTGCACTTATATACATATCTGGAATTTATTTTAATGTCTGTCTCCTTCTACACTGTGAGCTCCTTATGGGTAGGGAACATTTCTGCCAACTCTGATATATTGTACTCTCACAAGCACTTAGAACAGTACTCTGCACACAGTAAACCCTCAGTAAATGTAATTGATTGAGAGTTGGAGGAGAGGAAGTGGAGGCAGCAGGGGTAGAAAACTCATTCAAAAAAATTGGAGATTTTCTGAATATGCGCTGGTACGGTTCAGATTTTTTATGCAGCCCATGGCACTGTGCCATATCTGCAGAACAAATCATACCGTTTACGTGTCCTTTTACATGTGTACCTCTACTGTAGAGTCTTCTGTATAAAGCAATTCCTGACACACTGTCTCAAAGAATTTTATAAATATTCATGGACTGTTGAGTTGGAAGAGTTTCCCATTGTATTGGAAGTGAATTTGGACTCTTCATTTGTTGTATCCACAAGCATGGCAACCTAGAATAGATTGACAAGGATTGGACCATGTAGCCCTGATTGGCTCTGGTAATGAGTTGCAAATATTTTTTTTTTTCTCCCCTAGTAGAGTGTAAGCTTCTGGTGGGGAGGGAAGTGTATCACTTTTTATTCGCCATCTCCCAGGTACCTAGTACAGTGCACTGTACCGAGTGGGTGCTCAATAAATACCACTACTATCAATCAATTATATATATTGAGCATTTTACTGTGTGTAGAGCACTGTACTAAACACTTGGGAGAATATAATACAGAAGAGTTGGTAGACACGATCCCTGTCTACAAGAAATTTACAGTCTACCAAATGTGTCATGCCTGAAGATCTTGGCGAATTTCTCAGGATGGCTAAATTTACCTAACAAATTTCCAGAGCCCTGGCCTGTTGGTGTCAATGTTTTGTTTGAGGGCAATGGACAGAGTGTAGAGGTCTTGGTGCTGCTCTTGGCAACTCTCCTATATGAGTCACACTGCGAAAATCATAGTGCTGTGCTAAGGTTTGAAGCCACATTGAGATACAGGTAACTCACTGTTAATCCTGTTTTTAGTCATCTGTTAAGGATTCTGGCTAAAATCTGGCCTTCGATGGAAAGCAGGATGATTCTCCTCTAGTTTCTATCATAAACTCTTTCCCTTTTCTTCTTGAAAATGATAAATGCGGTGACATCTTTGGGGGCCTGTGGTATCTTCCTAGTGTTCCATACATGGAGAACGCATGCATATCTTGGAACAATAATGATAATTGTGGTATTTGTTAAGCACTTGCTAGGTGCCAGGCACTGTACTAAGCACTGGAGTAGATACCACCAAATCAGGTTGGACACAGTCCCTGTCATACGTGGGGCTCACAGTCTTAATCCCAATTTTACAGATAAGAGAACAGAGGTCCGAAGAAGTGAAGTAATAGTAATAATAATTATGGCATTTATTAAGTGCTTACTATGTGCAAAGCACTGTTCTAACCCCTGGGGAGGTTACAGAGTGATCAGATTGTCCCATGTGGGGCTCACGGTCTTAATCCCCATTTTCCAGATGAGGTAATTGAGGCCCAGAGAAGTGAAGTGACTTGCCCAAAGTCACACAGCTGACAATTGGCGGAGCTGGAATTTGAACCCACGACCTCTGACTCCAAAGCCCAGGCTCTTTCCACTGAGTCACGCTGCTTCTCTGAAGTGACTTGCCCAAGGTCGCACAGCAGACAAATGGTGAAGCCGGGATTAGAACTCAGGTCCTTCTGACTCCCAGGCCGGTGCTCTATCTAGTGGGCCATGCTGCTTCTCTATTAGATTAGATGTCTGAAGAGTATCGTTTTTTTGGATTCCTATATGAATGCCATCAGATCCAGGATTGTATTCAGCAAGTTACTTCAGTCTGCTGAAAAACTTTCCCTATCCATATCTTTGAGCCTCCACTTTTTACAAATCCTGTGTTATTCGTTTGAGCACCTGAAGCAGTAGCATCAGTGTGTCTTTTGGTGAATTTCTGACCAGTAAGGATGTCTATTCACAGTCATTCTTGCCATTTAAATCCAAGGAACTTAGAATTTATCTTTATCAATGTAATAATAAGCTAACATTTTCATAGGCAAAATTCGTCCGTAACATTTTTGTACAGGTGAATGAAATATCTTTGCTTGGTGAAAATCACAAAGATGTAGTGAACATTTTAAAAGAGCTGCCCATCAAGGTGACAATGGTCTGCTGTCGTCCAGTTGCTCCCTGTGGTTCAGATAGTTTGGATCTCACTGACATCCAGCTGATTGAAAAGGTACGTAGCTACTAAAGCAGTGCAATTTTTGGGATAAAGTGGGTTTAAGTCTAAGAAGTAGACAGGTTTTTGTAAGTATTTAACTCCCCAATGTTCCTAATGTAATTACAGTGGGGAATATTTTCTCAATTGAGATGACTAAGGAAATTTTCTCCTAGTCTTCTTAATAGGTTTCCCACCTAGTGTTTAAGGTGTGTGAATTCATGCTTTCAATCACTCTTTTACATATGCTATTGTATAACTTCCAGATATTTCCTCTGCTTTTCTCTTTCTAACTCTGTCTCCCTGCACACACACACACACACACACACACACTGTCTTGCCAAAACCCAAATGTTGAGAATTAGGCTAGCAAAATAAAGCTAACTGTTTAGGCAGGAAGTTTATCGAACTGTACTTTTTTAATACCCCAAATGTTTTTTCCCCTCTCTGAATGGTCTACATATAGCTAGGGAGGCAGGGCTGGAACTTGCATCAGTAGCATTCAATCAGGAGGCTTTTGTCCAGGGCTGGATTGGCTCTGAAATTTTTTGTTTCATACTGCAAGGTCATAAATAGGAGCCATGCTATTTTAAAATCATGCATAAATGTGGATTTTGCAGCTGAAAGAACCTAAATAAATATTTCCAGTGGTGACCATAAACTGAGGGGCCCACCTGCTCTCAGTATAGGGGCTAATGGGCGAAGTGGAAGGTTATAGTTGGTGCCCAAAGCCTGTCCTGTCTTTGAGTGTAGAAAGTGTAAATCTTGGTAAAGGTAAACTCTAAACAGGAAGTCCCCTCTCAAGATTACACCTGGAGAGTTTCCAGTACACTACCAGTCTTGGCTACAGGAGGGAGAGTCAAGCAGATGCATACCCATTCCATTCCTAGCTTGGGCAGTGGCTAACAAGTTTAAGGCAACCTGTTAGAAGTCACAATTCACCTGTACTGGGCAGCAGCAGCGTGGGAGAGAGTTGTGGGCAGAGACTTAAGTTTACTGTGCGGGAGGAGGCAATGGTAAACCACTTCCGTATTTTTACCAAGAAAACTCAGTGGATACACTACCAGAATGATTGCAGATGGAGAGTGTGGTGTTCTGGGACAGATATATATCCATGGAGTCACTATGGGTCAGAGACAGCTCGACAGGATAAAAGACAAACAGGAAGTAGCCCCAGTATAATTACCTTAAAATACGAAGGATAACAAAGCCCAAGTCACCATTTCACTTTCCATTTCATGTGAAACTCAGATGGATACATAGATGGCAGAATTTGGAAATCCCAGGCTGGATGAGACAGACCATGAACTATAATAGTAATTGTGCTATTTGTGAAGCACTTACTATATGCCAAACACTGTATTAAGCACTAGGGTAGATAGAATATAATTAGATGAGACACAGGCCCTATCCTACATAGGCCCATAGTCAAAGGGGGGTGGAAGAAAGGAATGTAATCCCCATTTTACAATGATGAAACTGAGCACAGAGATGTTTTTGACATATCCACAATCACACAGCAGGTAAGTACTAGAGCCGGGATTAGAACACAGGTGCCCTGAGCCCTAGCAACGCTTGTGTTCTTTTCATTTGGCATATGCTAATTATCCTGTTCTTTAGCCACTAGGAATGATCTTTTACGGCTCAACTGTCATGCTTTACAATTCAGCTTTCACCCCCCTTTAAAAGCATGGCTGTTAACCAGTCATTGTTGTCTTTATCCAAGTATTAGAATATTAACTGAAGCTGAAGATTTTGGTAATTTTATGCTACTATGTCCTGTCAGGTTGTTGTACTTGTGTTTATGGAAAGACTTTATCATAGGTAACACATATCTCTTGATCTTGAACTTTTGAAATAGGAGTCCTGTGTCCCTTTATTTTTCAGCCTCATGTAGACCTTGGTGAATTCTTTGGGTCTTCAGAGACTGAAGATACTACTTTGGAGCTGACTGCTGTGAATCAGAATATGGAAGAAGTGCAAGGATCCCCTTTAGCGATGTGGGAAACTGACATTCAGAATATTGAACTGGAAAAGGGGAATATTGGGCTTGGTTTTAGCATATTAGATTATCAGGTAATAATCTTTCTTCAATCAAATCAGGATCAGTAATTTTTGTGACGATCATTTGCAAGCTGGTTTGTTTTTTTTAGGTCCAAGTTAAGTGATGAAAGATATATTAAAATGGACAATGATGCTGTACGATTGTAGGAAATAAATAAAACTGCTGGTGCTTATCTATTTGATTTGGGAAGTTTATAAAATGTGGATAAATATGTATTTTTTCCTCATTAACACCGTATTTGAAAGGGAGTCACATCAATTCTTCTGAGTTCATGTTATTGACTTGGTGGTGTTATACTTGAAAAGTTTAAAAAAAAAGTCTGTTACTTTCTATGGAAGCAGTGTGGCCTAATGAAAAGAACACAAGCCTGGGTGTCAGAGAACCTGGATTCCCAGTACTGCCAGTTGTCTGCTGTGTGACCTTGGGCAAGTCATTTAACTTTTCTGTGCCTCAGTCTCCTTAATAGTAAAATGGAGATTCAATACCTGTTTTTCCTCCTACTTAGACTATGAGTCCCACATGGGACATAGTGTCCAACCTGATTAACTTGTTTCTATCCCAGTGTTTAGAACAGTGTGCTTGACACATAGTAAGCACTTAACATATTGCCATAAATAAAATGAGAATTATGAGGTCAAAATTCAGCATAGTGTATATGCTTTTTCATGAATATAACTAACTGATGTTATGACCATTTGGAAGTGAATTAATTTGATCTGGTTTCCATTTTTGCCTAAATGAGAAAAGGAAGAAGTCTGTAAATTTATGTGATTTAACTGTAATTCTACACTTGTTAACTAATGGTAAAATTCATTCATTCATTCAATTGTATTTATTGAGCACTTACTGTGTGCAGAGCACTGTACTAAGTGCTTGGAAAATGCAATTAGGCAACAGAGACAATCCCTACCCAACAACAGGCTCACAGTCTAGAAGAATAACAAACACACAAATATCCTCCTGAAAAAGGCTGAGAGAAGAATAGGCCCCATTGGGATTCGAACCCAGGGTCTCCTGTTTACTAGCTAGGTGCTTTAACCCTCTAAGCCACGGATAACACTGTTGTAGTCCATAGGTGATTATATGACAAGATGCCCTCTTATTCTCTGGAGCCGTATCCTCTGTATTGAACACATACTGTGTGCAGAATGCTGTACTAAGCACTTGGGAGAATAGAATAGAATTGCTAGGCATAATCCCTGTCCTCAAGGAGTTTAGAAACTTAGCCCATGCGTGACTGCCGAAATTGAATTGCATGATGTTTTTTTATTTTTAAATATAAGATATTCTTTTATTCATATTCTTTGCCTGTATAGAACAACTTTTTATTCTATTCAATTTCCAGGAAACAATAGCAAATGTACTACTAAAAATTTCACTGTACAATATTAGATAAAAAAGTCTAAAGGAATTAGAATTGTTTCACTTTTAACTTGAAAAATGGACCAATACAGGAATATCTTAATTTGATTTATTCCTCAATCACCATCATTTTGGGTTTATAGAATATGAATTATATTACTTATATTACTGAGAAGCAGCGTGGCTTAGAGGAAAGAGCACGGGCTTGGGAGTCAGAGGTCATGGGTTCTAACCCCAGCTCTGCCACTTGTCAGCTGTGTGACTTTGGGCAAGTCACTTAACTTCTCTGTGCCTCAGTTACCTCATCTGTAAACTGGGGGTGAAGACTGTGAGTCCCACGTGGGGCAACCTGATAACCTTGTCTCTATCCAAGTGCTTAGAACAGTGCTTTGCACATAGTAAGTGCTTAACAAATGCTATTATTATTATTATTATTATTAGAACAGTGCTCGGCACATAGTAATCACTTAGTAAATACTATTATGATTATTATTTGCTAATTTACTGCTTTCTTCTGTGTGTGTGTGTAACAGATTGCTTTTCCTTTATTGCATGCATAAAATATGTTAATATAGGGTTGCACAATTATACGTACTGTAGCATTAAGCTTACAGTTGGAAGCTTTGGGCAGAGAACCTCTGCTGTGTTTATCTTCTGACATCTAAAAGATGGAGTGTTTAAGGAGCAGTACATTTTTTCCTCTCCTTAATCCACCCACGTTGGGACCTCTCACTGGTATTCCAACCTGGCAAATGTCTCCGAAACGACCTGCCCTGGGAAAGTTGAGTGAGGTCTGCCTGTCTGTAATGCTGGTCCTGCAGAAGCCCTCGAGCTTTCTCTAACTTCAGAGAACTGTTAAGCTTCATTCAGAGTACCCATTGTTTACAATATGAACTCATTTTTCATTGTCTTTTTACCTATCAGGACCCAGTTGATCCCACAAGCACGGTAATCGTAATTCGCTCATTAGTCTCTGGGGGTGTAGCTGAACAAGATGGAAGACTTCTTCCTGGAGATCGACTTATGTTTGTCAATGACATTAATTTGGAAAATGGCAGCCTTGAAGAAGCCGTCCAAGCCTTGAAAGGGGCACCTACTGGAACTGTTAGAATTGGAGTTGCAAAACCCTTACCTGTAAGTATTATAGTTTGCTGTAGTACTTAATTAACTTTCAGACTTAAGTCACCCAAATCTTTCATACTGTCTTGTGTATAATCTAAAATAATGATAATAATATAATATTCCTATATGGCTGTTTTAAAAGTCCTTCCAAATCAATCTGAAGTTTTAGGTTGAGGAAGTGAATTTTTTATGAATTGAAAAACAGCTAACAAAAAAGAGAAAATAGGTCTGTAACTGATAATTTCTAATAATAATTTAGGTATCCATATCTTTATTTGCTAAGCAGTTGCATGCAGTGTTTCCTGTAATAATATGGCAGTTATTTAAGCTTCCTCAGGACAGCACCTTTTATTTGCTTGATACCTGACTACTTCTAGCTCTCTTCTATTCTAATTTTACTCTTCCAGTGTTTTCCTCAGCTGGTTCTCCTCCTATCTCTCTGGCTGCTCCTTCTCAATGTCTTGTGCTGCCTTCCACTTCTTCCCTAACTGAGAGAGTCCCTCAAGGCTCAGTTTTGGGTACTTTTCTATTTCCCATCTACACCCACCCCCTTGGAGAAAATAATCACTCCCACAACTTCAACTACTTACTATCTCTATGCAGATGATTCCCCAATCTACCTATCACTCCCTGACCCTTCTACAGGGTACTCTACATTCAAAGTGAGTGCAACTGCTGCCGTCAGTTTTAGGTTATTTGGGGGCTACATGTCTTCCTATGTGGGTGATCCCCAAATCTACATCTCCAGCCGTCATCTCTCTTTCTCTGAAGTCTCACATTTCTTCTGGCCTTCAGGACATCTCTATTTGCATTTCCTACTGGCACCTCTAACTTATATCCAAAACAGACACTTCATCTTCCCACCCATACCCTGTCCTCCCATGAGTTTCTCATCACTGAAAACACCAACTTTCTGTCTCATAGGCCCATAATCTTGGCGTTGTCCTTGACTCATCTCTCTCATTCAACCCACTTATTCAGATTGTCACCAGATTCTTCAGTTCTACCTTCACAACACCTCTAGAATCCACCCCTCCCTCTCCACCCAATGCTTGCCTTTCCACCTCTGCATCAAATAGAAACTCCATATGATTGATTTTAAAATATTCAATCATTTCTCTCCCTCCTATCTAAGCTCATTCATCTTCCACTAAAACTCCATCTGCACACTTCACCCCTCTATCACCAACCTACTTAGTGTACCTTAATCTCATCTCTCTTGCTGTGGATCCTTTGTTCATATCCTCCCTCCTTTCTGGTAGTCCCTTCTCCCCATAATCCCAAATCCTACAAAAATAATCTCCACTCTGAAGCCTTCTTTGATTATCCTCTCATCTTCTCATCCTTTTCTTCCTCCCTCCTTCATCTCCTATGGACTTGGGTCTATATCCTTCAACCACTTGGATGTTCACCCCAGCCTTTATGTACAGATACTGATACTTTGCTGTTTCTCCTTTATTTTAATGTCTGTCTTTGTAACTAGAGTGTAAACTCCTTGAGAGCAGGAATTGTGTCTACCAGATCCCATTGTATTGTACTCTCCCAAGTGCCTAGCACAATGCTCTG
This sequence comes from Tachyglossus aculeatus, assembly GCF_015852505.1. Lineage (NCBI taxonomy): Eukaryota > Metazoa > Chordata > Mammalia > Monotremata > Tachyglossidae > Tachyglossus > Tachyglossus aculeatus. The sequence continues at coordinate 24,252,788 of NC_052098.1, read as the reverse complement.
CATACAGTATGCACTCAATAAATACCACTGCTTGATTTTTTTTTTTTGCAGTTATATATAAATTCTCAATATATATGAACTATTTCAGGGGTGGAATGTTAACTCAGTAATAATTGGATTATATAAATGGGGGGATTATTCAGTAATTCTTTTTAATCTAAAAAAAATGGAAACTTGGGCCTCACATTAGAGATTCCCCTTTTGATGCCAGAAATGGTCAGTCATTGGTGTACATTATCAATAAGTTTTATTAAAATCTAGAAAGCACCAATTCTAAATAAAGTTTTCAATTACTCAGTATATTTTGGCAGCTTTTCATCTTGCATAATTGATATTCTGTTGAATTGACAGTATTTGAGCTCGTGAGAAGTCCTCAATTTTCCTTACATTAAAAATGAGCCACCTGCTGCCTACAATTTTAGGTTATTTTGGGGAGACTTGTGTTTGTAATGGGGAAAATAAGTCATTTATAATGTCTTATAAAGGAGAACCAGAAATCCTTTGGTTTAAGCTGCTGACAAAATAATATAAATAGCAGCATTGATTTTGATCAATTTTGTTAGGTCAAACGTCATAAAAACAATACGTTACAGAAACCTTTTTCTGATGAGATTCTGTCTTCTCATCTAAGTGAACCAGATCTATATTCAGCTCTCCATTTCACTTCCTTGCTTATATTCAGACTACAGATCTTCTTCAAAAAGTCGTTTAAAATTAAAAATAATTTAATGCTCACATATAATGTAACTTGTAAGATGCCTGACATCTTTTTGAAGTACAGAAACATTGATGTTTGTTTAAACTGCTCTGTAGAACTGTTCCCAAGCTATAAGCAAACTTCTGTATTATGTAAAAATATCCTCATGAATGAAAATGGCAGTATTCTGTAATGTTAGAAATATTTGTTACTTGACCACACTGTTTGACACATGACTGATTACAAAAAGTTGATCACATGATAGTATTGACATCAGTTGTGTAAAAAAAAAAAAAAAGTACAGTAAACAATTGGACAGGACTCTGTCTAAATTTCCAGACTATTATAGGTCTATTCCTATTGAATTATAAAAAAAATTTGAAAGATTCATATTTATTATGTTTAATACTCCAATTCTTTATTGACCTCATCTCTTGTTTTTCTAGCTCACTATTTCTTTAACTGCAAAATTCCCCAAACCATTATACTCACTCTTCAATGTAACTTTGGCCACTACAACTCAGAGCTTCATTTTCTCTGCAGCTTTCACCAGAAGAAGGTTATGTTTCTACTAAGGAAGATTCCTTTTTCTACACTGCCCAGTCATTTGAGGAGGAAGGGCCAGCTGATGCAGCCCTCTTCCATGCAGAGTTGGCTCTGGTTAGTGGCCGCAACTTACCAAGATTTCTTTCAAAACCCCTTTTTGTTGATTATTTTTGCCTTTCTGGCATTTAAAGTTCTTGCCTGATTTCTCTGCTCATATTTTTTAAATCATTCAGCATAATTACTTAAAAGAACACCCTCTCCTTCCTTATGCTCTTGCAGCTGAAGACCAGGAATATGATTTATTTGCAAAAATTAATTTGTCGGTTTTCTGGGGAAATGTAATCGCCAACACATTATAGTAATGTGTGGCCCTCATCTTTCTGCCAAGCTTTCTAAAATTGATGGAATGTTTCTTTTGTATAAAAGGCTCCTCATTATGCAGTGCTATTACTTTTTTCTTAGCACTTAGAAGTATTCAAACTACTGCGTTGGTCAATTATCCAAACTTTTACTAACAAACAGCGACACATTGTATACTAAAAATACCTGAAGTCAAGAAGGCACACATTATGTGCTATTGTATTGATTGAAGAGGAAACAGTTACCAGAAAAGGATAAATGCCATTTTTGTATAAGCAAAGACACAAATATTGCAATTATGATATAAAACCTTTTATAAGAACCAGTAGATAGGACTTTCAAATAATGCTCTGAATTATATGTCACATTTTCTTCCCAGGAAACTGTCTGATACAAATCTTCTTGAGTTAAGGAAAGTGCCTGTTCCAATATATTTAGCATCCTTTGTGCACTGTATCCTCCTCTTAAGGAATAATTTTAAGACAAGGGTTAGGTTTGAAATCTGTCAGTACTTTACTGTATGTACCCAACAACATATTCTAGATGCTAAAGTCACTTATTTTTTGAACAAGGGCTTGAAAAATCAGTATCAGATTTCTCAGGCATGTGATCCAAAAGGGCTGTCATGATGTTTTGGTCATTTTATTTGCATTAAGAATGGTAGTAAGCCTTTACAGTACCAAAGGGGAAAAGAGATGAGTGAGAAATTAGTCATTGATGCAGTAATACAAGTGCATAAATATGAGTGAAGTTGAGCCATTTTCCCTGGGTATAATTTACTATGGGGGCATATTAGGGTAGATAACATTGTATTGTAACAGCATTGCTCAAAATGGCACCCAGGAACCTCACACAAGCCCTCAAGTTAGTTTCAGCAACTAATTTATTTTCTGGTCTCCTGCAACACTCTGAAAATAATTTTGACCCATACACCTTTCCACACTACTTTGCAGGGATGTAGCTGTCATACAGTCACTTTGATGACATGAAGTATAGTCCATGTGATAAAGCCCGCTATTTCTCAGCTCTATTTCCAATTTGAAATACTTCAGAAAAAATGAAGTGAAAGTCTCCACTTTTCACTGTATGGAGAAAGTTACCACTAGCTAATTGAACCATTCATTATGCCCATTTAAAGAAACATTCTTAGTTCCTTTATAACACAAAATCTTGTACTTCATAACTAGGAGTTCTAATAATTACAAATTTATGTTATTTTTGCTCCTGTAACTAATTTCTAATGCCCATTTAAAAATATTCAATTATGTTAAATCAGTTTTAGGAGCTGACACTCATTTGGTCAGGCAGATGGTTTAAGCCAGATTATTAAAAAGAATGCTGGTTTTGTTCCCTTTTAATCATAATCATTTGTGGGGAGGGATCTGCTGACCCCCAAAAGGTAAACTAAGAAAAATATTTGTTGCCATTTATAAGGTTGCTTTTTACATAAAGGACACTTTTTGTCTGTATTTTTCCCTTCATTGTTGATAGATAATGAAAAGTTATTTGAACATTTGAGTGAATTGATTGAATTCATATTTATCTCACCCCAATACCTAGCACTCTTTGTGCCCAATTGGTTGTCAGCAAGGCTTATTCTCTTATAGTTTCCAATGATTTTTTTTTTGTGATGCAGAGTCTGGGCAAAATAGGACAAATACATTGAAGGAAATGTATGCCAGGATGAAGAGACTTCAGTTATAGGCAGCTAAACTTTGAGAAGGTGTGTGACTGTGTTGAAATGATAAAGAAACTGCATTCAATTTTAGGTGGATTCAGGTGAAGCAGACCTACAAGACGAATGTGCCTCTATGTCTCAGTATCCTCCTGACACCGAAAGTACCTTCCAAGCCTCTATTTTAGCTCTGCATGGCAGCACCTGTAAAGATAGCCTGAACTATAGCCTCACTTTTCCATCATCTACTCCCAAGGTAAAAAGAACATTTAATTTTATTAATGGGAAATCTTGATTATGATTATCCAAAGGTCAGTGCTTATGTCTAACTGTGGTATCAAATGCACGGGTATTATGTTGCCAGTGTTCCATCTGCTCACAGGTTCATTATCAGATTAAAGTGCAATTTCATTTAGGTAGTGTTGATTGGATACCTTTCAGCCTAATAATGCATGGTTTACAGCTAATATCCTCGAGACATGGTGATAGACACAAGGTTTAAAGCCTTGATTATACTTTGTATATCAAAGAAAATACGTGGAGATACTTATTTTTTGTATCATTTGCTTCAATATTCTTCCTTCTGTAGAGATTTGAAATTATTTTTCCTCAAATAGCTGCAATGCTGAGTATTAAAAGAATATCAAATTTTTGCATTTAATATAACATTGTCATGTAATTTTGATTTGATGCAAGATATAGAACTTCTCTATAGAGAAGTTCATGTGACTTGATAGCCAAAATGCTAAAACCAGAGTGAATTGCTATCTCTGTCTCCCCCAAAGTTAATATAATGTATGTAAACAATGAAACTGCATAAATAGGCCCCCAACTCTCTTTTCAATTGCTTCCTTCTGGGTCTAAATCATTAGGATAATTGATCCACCTCTAGTCTTAATTTTGCTAGTGAAAGTCAATCAGATGAAGAATTAGTTTAAAATATATCCAAAATCTGCTACTTTAAAATGCTGTGTGTTCCAAATATTTCATTCACATTGAATTCCGGGTGTACATACACATATGTTGCGGGTCTCGATTCTTTTTTTTTTTTCCTCCTTTCTTGTCTACCCATTAATTTTTTGGGCCAGACCATTCCCAGAGCATTTTCTTTCATGTTCAAGGTGCACCTGTTATCATTGCAAATGATGCTGTACAATTTCCATGAATTGGCTTGTAAAGTATAATCTTGAATGGAGCAGCTGCTCCTCTCTCAGCACACCTGAGACTGTCTGTCTGGCTATGTCCTTCCTGGAATGTATTCAGCCTTTATTGGCCTCAGGGCTGAAAGCTGAGTTCATCTCCTAATGGAATCTCCTAATCCACAACAGTACTTTTCACAAATGCCAGTGGGACAGATTGTATTGTTTGACTTAGTAATTGTTACTTAAAGGGATTACACAATCTGCACACTAAGAATATATTTTGCAGGATAAATGCTGGCAGTATGAAGTACAACATATTGGCCTTACTGAAATCTTCTGTTTTTATCTTTTTTTCAAGCAGTGAACTTTTTTTTTTCCCCTTACTGAAACCAATTTTGGCAAGACAGCACATCAACTAAAATACTCAAAAAAAAAAAACAGAGTCCATTAATGATGGTGATTTGATACACACTGTGAAACTCCTGGGAGTTTGCATCATTTTAGAAAGTGGTTCAGTTTATGCTTTGCTTATCTTGAAATGTTTTTTTGTTGGAGGGGGCAGGGGGTGGTAGTGAATGGAGAAACACTTGGTTTTGCATATTTTTAGTGCTTTCACCTATCTTCTTGATTTTGGCTTCTGTATTTCTTTCTCTAACCCCTGCTATTAGCTTCTAAGTATTTAGTTTCACGGATAATCATCAGTTACATAAGTTAGGTGCTCTTGTTTTTAGAACAAGTGAACAAACATATCTAAGTGCTGCAGTACAATTTCATTTCAAATTCGAGTTACATAAGATTATTGGTTGCTCGACTTTAAATAAATTTTTGGACATCTTAAATATTTGAAATTATTAAATAGATTAAAAATCTTGTATACTCTGAATGGTGGCAGGGACATTTGGGATAGGGGGTGGTAATCTTATCCATTACATCACCCTGATTAAATGTATTTAGGCTCTGGTCAGTTACCTTCTCAGAGATAGTGATTGTTGGACTCTGGCATATCAACTGAGGATGCCTGAAGATCACTGCTAACAATTTGAGGCTCCTTTTATGAACAGCAGTTTTCTGTGTGGATGCTTTGTTCCTTTCTGCTGCACAGACTGGATGGAGATATTGGTTCTGCGATCCTCAAGAAAAAAAAATCTGAAAATCCCTTTTGTTAAACTGGCTAATCTTTTTGAATACGGATTTCAAATATAGCATGGACACCAATATTCTTGAATGTTGACTCCAGGAAGAAAACATTATCAGTTTTAGTGCAGAACAAAGTTGGTGTTCTACAAGAAAGAAGCAGCCGGTGCCCAGAACATAACTGATTTCCTGGTATATAATCAGAGAAAAGAACCGAACCAAACACAGTCTGCCTTTGGTTATGCACATATTGGAGCCATTCTGCAGCATGTAAAACTGTTGCTTTCCCATTTTTGTCTGTGCTGTTGATATTGCTACTCAGTTTCTGGGGAAAAAAAAGGCTAGGAGAATAAACATTGAGCTACACCAGTCAAGAAGATGAAAATTAATTTTTGTGTTTCAAGGATAACATTTCTAGTTTAAAAAGGTGAAAAAGCAGACAGTTGCTCTTTGCCTTAGAAGGTCCAGCCTTCTGGAGCAGTCAGAGTGTACCGTTGTCAGTGATAGAATGAATAATAAGTGGAGAATGGAACAGCTTTGCTTTTAGTAAATATATTCCAGAAGAAATAGTAGTCAAAGAATTTAGGGTATTGGATTTTGAAGAAAATCAGGTTTGTATATCGTGGGTCAAGAAAATAAGTCAACAAGGGTTTATTAATGCCCATCACATTTTATCGTGGAAAATGCCTAGGAATGATAAATGCTTGAGATTTACATTTGCAAATATGAATTTCCATGGTCATTTGTGTAAATTGTGCACTCAAATGCACCTATATCTCCAGCAAATCACTTAAAAATGGGAGCTTGGATCCTCGAATTTATTCAACATCTATACTCTTCACTTCTTTTGTTACTAAAATAATGTTTTAATGGTTGTCAAAAAGATAACTAAGTAGGGATTTTGACTATTGCTAATGAATAATTTTTCTTGCAGACTTTAAGACAATTCTCTTTTGAATCAGAAGTTCAGAAATGTTCTGTTACTGAACTTCTAAAGTTGGCGTATGTTGTCTACTGTATTAGCTTTTTATTTTCTCTCTTTTAACTCCATGAATAATGTATGAACTGTCTGCAATATGACAAAGTACTTAGCTAATTATTTTCTTGATCAAATATGCTAATAGTGGCTTTTTATATTACTTTGTAAGCATTGTGAAAAAGGTGAAAAATAAGACTCGAAGTGAGTTATCATTGGTGTAAAAAATTACGTATGATTTCATTTAGGTTTCATATGCCAGCAGGTTATTTAATAATAATAATAATAATAATATTTGTTAAGCACTTACTATGTGCAAAGCACTGTTCTAAGCACTGGGGCGATACAAGGAGATCAGGTTGTCCCACATGGGGCTCACAGTCTTAATCCCCATTTTACAGATGAGAGAACTGAGGCTCAGAGAAGTTCAGTGACTTGCCCAAAGTCACACAGCTGACAATTGGCAGAGTTGGGATTTGAACCCGTGACCCCTGACTCCAAAGCCCGAGCTCTTTCTACTGAGCCACACTGCTTCTCTGTCAGTCTATTTACTTAGTCTATTTACTGAGGATTGCCTATAAGACCTAAATTGTATAGTTGAGATTTTTTCAGTCCTTTTGTCTTATTCTCTGATAATTATAAATATCAAGCATTTGCACATTTAGTGTTTTCATTTGGCAGTCTCCTGGGATTTTGTAGACAACCAAATGACTGCAACAGCCAGGAAAGTGAAGTGCAGGGATAGTGAAGAAAAAATAGAAATATTCATATATGAGAGAAAATGTTAATGGTGTCCAATTTTTGTATTTTGGATCTTCAGCTTGCAATTGTGGGGGTCTCTTTTTCTTAGCTAGACAGACAAACCCTGAGGGGCTTTATCAAGCCTTCTTTCCCCTTCTGCCAACATAATGGTTTATTTAAAATATATTGTGTTAATTATCTGAGTGTCCTCAGAAACCTAATCTTCAGCCTAGTTGAATAGGTTCTGTAGCCTTGATATGACTACAGTGAGATTTGTAGGCTATCAGCTTTTCCTAACATACTGATAATCGCCTTTGAAATTTCAGTAATCATAGGCCAAACAAAATATGCCTTTTTTTAGTAATCAGTTATTGATTTTAGTAATCAATAATTTGATGTCAAATCTAATGAAAATAGTTTGTGTTATTCTTTGTGTAAATCATGCCACAAACGCAGTGTTGATCTATAAAAATCACTAAATTGTATTTGAGTGCTTACTATGTGTAGAGCACTCTAAGTGCTTGGGAGGACACAGTACAATAGTGTGGGTAGGTATGATCCCTGTTCACAATGAGCATAGTAGATCATTTTTTCAGGTGGCAAATCTTTAATATAACATTTTTATAAGCTAATTATTTTTTTCAGTAATGAGAAAGCATGCATATTAAATGTTACGGGTTTGATAGCAGTTTTAATACAGTTAATTTTTTTACAATAGTTGCACCATTTTCAAAATGATGGGATCAGTGACTTCACTGATCTTGATTTTGTTTGTTAGGATGTAGGGAGAAAATCGTCTGACGCAGCACTTGATTTGCAAATATCCAGTCAGGATCTCTACAACATGGATCTAACTCAAAGAGAGGAAGAGAACCAGTTGATGGGGGACTTTAACACAGTATCTGCTACTAGTTTTCCTGAAAAAGATCTCACATTTGTAGATACTGAGGAGAAACAAGATGAATGTGAAAACACACAAAATTGGACTGGATCCCAGCCAGCATCTGAAGTTATGCCAAATGTAAATCTTTCTTCTTCAGGGCTACCTGATTCCACAGGAAAAGTAAGAGTTTCTTTTTGATACAGATTGTGTGTTAAGGAGAAAGAAAATTTGATGTATATGGCTTTTATGTCTACACACAAAATATATTTATGTTTTTCAGAGTTTAAGCATTAATTTTTCCCCTTACTGATTATTACAAAATAATCAGTACACCTGTGGGTTTTTTTCCAAGTCAAAATTCATCTTGTTTTAGAGAATATTTGATGTTGAAATTACATTACAAAGTCTAATTTATTCATTTTTATGTGATTTGCTGTCCTTTGTCAGGATTCAGGATATTTACTGGAAGAGATCTCACAAAACACCATTGATGATTGTCTCTCACTCAAAAGGTCATCCAGAAAATCATTTGAGAAGACTATTATTGTTGAAAAAGGCAATTCTAGTCTTGGTAAGTTTTATATATATATATATATATATATATATATGTTAATATATTCATTATCATATTTATTGAGCATAGATGTAAAGTAATATTTTGGGTTTAACATATTTCTTTGATTTTATGCTACCCTCGCTTTCTTATTAGGAGGAGTCCTTAATACTCTTTCTTGAACTCAAAAACTATGAGATCAGTTGCCTTTCATTTGAAATCCTCTATAGTTCATGATTCAGTTGGTTGACATTTACTGTGCATTCTGCTAGTTGATTTGTTGGAAGAATTTGAGACCAATATGTAGTTGTGTACATTTTAATTATTTTAAAAATGAATTGGAGGTGGCACTATAATAATAATGATGGTTATTTAAGAGCTATGTGCCAGGCACTGTACTAAGGCACTGGGGTGGATACAAGAAAATTGAGTTGGACACAGTCCCTGTCCTACGTGGGGCCTCACAGTGTCAATCCCTATTTTACAGATGAGGTAACTGAGGCACAGAGAAGTAAAGTGACTTGCTCAAGGTCACACAGTAGACAAGTAGCGGAGCTGGAATTAGGACCCATGACCTTCTGGCTCCCAGGCCTGTGCTCTGTCCACTATGTCATGCTGCTTAGAATGGAAATGATCAAATTTTCAGAGAATTCCTTTTAAAATAATTTGGAATTCTAAGAACAATTTGCCCTTCCATTTTGAGTAATTATACAAAAATGAATTAGTAGCATGAATTTAATTATTGGTATCCTCTTATTATGTAAAATGAAATACAAATTAAGATGATCCGAGTCTAAAGCATCACAAAAATTGAAATACAAATTATCCAAAAGGTTCACACACAAAATCCACTTCCTTAACACCAAAATATTGCAGCAAGAATAGAAAATTACCCACCCCTTCAAAAACCCATTTTACCGCAGCGCTTCTCACCTGAAATTAGAACAAATGGCCAGAAAGGATGAGGGATAGTAGGAGCTGAGCTTTCTTCTACACAGTAACAAAGTCACATCAAGACCAAGTGTACCCCACAGAAAATCAGTGCAACTGTATTCACTCATCTGTCTCCATAATTCTCCTGTTCATATGAAATTACAAGGAAAATGTATACTGGAATAATATATTTAAATATGAAAACTGTTGTCAAAAATTGCCCTCAGTCAACAATATGAAGGGGACCCTAGAGAACAAACCTTCCTTGACTATCATCTTATCTCCCCACCCTACTCTCTTCCTTTTGCATTACCTATCTGTACCTTCTAAGCACTCCGATACTATACACCCCTACCCCAAAGTACTTTCATTGATACATTCAAATGTATTTATTAAGTGCTAACTGTGTGCAGAGCACGGTACTAAGTGCTTGGGAAAGTACAATATAGCACTAAACAGTGGCATTCCCTGCTCACAACGAGCTCACAGTCTTATGTACATATCCTTATACATCTGTCTCACTAGTTTGTAAGCTCTTTGAAGGCATGTTTACCAACTGTATTGTACTTTCCCAAGTGCTTGGTACATGTACATGGTAAGGAGTCTATAAAACTCAATGGTGATTATTGTGGACTTACTGTGTGCAGAGCACTATACTAAGCACTCGGGAAAATGCCATGCAACAGAGTTGATAGACACGAGCCCTGCTCACAAGGGGTTTACAGTCCTGTAGTGTACAGTCCTGATTGATTTGATTGTCATGAAAAACTAAGCTAAACCTGAAAGTCCTTCTGACTTGATTAAAGGCACTTGCATTTAGAAAGCAGCTTTTATTTCATTCTCTGTTTTCAAGAGGCCAATTAAGTAGCATTTTCTCAATACCTGGCATATCACTTGTTCCCTTCCTAATAAGGAGCTACTTGAGTAGCTGTCGGTACTCAGATTAGCACGATAGTGTCTTCACTACAAGTGTTATTACCACACAGAAGTCAGTTTGGAACAGACCACACCATCCTGAAAGCACAAATGTTTCACGCCAGAGTTCCTAGTTAAGCCAGTTTGCCTTTGGGAGTAACAGTTGGGGTTTATGCAAACTGTTTGGGCATTTTGTGTTGTCTTATGCTGTTGAGTCATCTCTGACCCATAGTGACTCCATGGGCACATGTCTCCCAAAACACTACATTCTCCATCTGCAGTAGTGTATCCATTGAGTTTTCTTGGTAAAAAAAAAAAAAAAAATGTGGAAGTGGTTTACCATTGCCTCCTTCCACACAGTAAATTTGAGTCTCTGCCCTTGACTCTCTCCCATGCTGCTGCTGCACAGGTGAGTTTACAGTGCTAAAAGTATGTTTTGCTTTGACCACAATTATTGTGATGATTTAAGAAATCTTAGCAAGTGAAACAAGTACTGCATGCAGTTTCAATTTAGAAGAACAGTTGGAGTTGTGAAAATATTCCCAAATAATAATCTACTGATGGAAATCATCATGGTATTTAGAAAATGCTCTCTATAGGCTTTATAAAGCTTTGGTAGTAGCTTCATAAATAAGGATGCTAATCACCAAATTAAATCAAGAATAAGAGTCAATCACAGCAGGTTTTTATTTGATAGCAAAGCATGGTTAAGGGGTTAGTTGTATATTAACCAGCAATTGCATATATTTAAGTATTATATCCTCTTTGAACCCACTTTCTATTTTGGACTCTTTTTGTTCCATTAGGGTGGTCAAAAGCATTGTACCCATAGTTTAACTGCTTTTAACTTTCACTAAAAGAGCTAAATTAGGTGAAGTTTAATACTGTTGAAAGCCACAGCTGTGCCAAAAATTTCATTTCAGAATTGGCATTTTTTTCTTCTTTAATGGCATCAGCTGTGAATTGCAGCAACACTTTGACCCTGGCCATGTCATTAGTAGCTTTCAGTTTTGATTAAAAAAAATCTATATTGGATACACTTGAAATGCAAAGGAAGGTAAAAGGGTTATTGCTCTAGGTAATGTACCTCATGAAAGAATTGGAGTACCAGTAATTTTTGATTGTATATAAAAAAAGAAAAAATACTTTTCATTCATTTCATAAGACTAATAACCATAATAAATAGGTGTCAGAGTATCACTAAGATCTCCAAACAGCAATCTGTTCCTCAGGCCAGCAGCAAAAGTAAATCTGTGACTTTTTTTTTTTTTAACTCTTCATTTATGAGGTTGAAACAGAGACTTTCTAAGTTGTTTTTTTTTTTATATATATACACCACTTAATTACCTGAATGGATGTAATTTATTTTACTGTCTGTCTCCCTATAGACTTTAAGCTCCTGATAGGCAGGGAAAGTGTCTGCCAATTCAATATTGTATTGTACTTTCCTAAGCACATTAAGCATGCAGTAAATATCATTGATTGGGAAAAGTACAATACAATGGAGTTGGTAGATATGATCCCTGCCCACAAGGAGCTTACAGTCTTCATTTGGGAATATGTTTTATTCAGACATTAGTTGGCTGAGGCTGGTATATTTTCCTGTAATAATGATGGCATTTGTTAAGCGCTTACTATGTGCAAAGCACTGTTCTACCCAAATGACAGATTTATATGGCAAGCCAACCTGAAGTGTCCCAGTAAATACTTGACAAGACATCAATCATATATTGAGCACTTACTGTGTGCAGAGCACTGTACATCTGGGAGAGTACAATATAATAAAGTTGGTAGAAATGTTCCCAGCCCTCAAGGAGTTTACAGTCTTAGAGGAGAAGGCAAACCTTAAAATAAATTATGGATATACAGAAGTGCCGTGGGGCTGAAGGTGGGGAGAATAAAGAGTACAAATCCAACTCCAAGTGCAAAGGCGATGCGGAAGAGGAAATGAGGGCTTAGTTGGGGAAGGTCTCTTCATTTATTCATTCATTGTCATATTTATTGAGTGCTTACTGTGTGCAAAGCACTGTACTAAGCACTTGGGAGAGTACAGTATAACAATAACAGACACATTCCTTAACCACTAAGATCGGAGATGCAATTTTAATAAGGTTTTGAAGGTAGGAAGAGTGGTGATGTGTTGGATATGACTGGGGAAGGAGTTCCTGGTCAGAGGCAGGACTCAGCAAGGGGTTGGGGGCAAGATAAATGAGACAGTGGTTCAGGGAGTAGGTTGGCGTTAGAGGAGTGAAGTGAGTGTGCTGGGTTGTGCTAGGAAATCAGCGAGGTTAGATAGGCAAATGATTGAGTGCTTTAAAGAAAGCCAGTGGTTCGATAGGGAGGTGGATGGGCAGCCACTGGAGATTCTTGAAGAGTGAGGAGATGTGGACTGAAAGTGTTTTTTAGAAAATGATTTCAGGCAGCAGAGTAAAGTATGGACTGGAGTGAGGAGACACAGGATGTAGGAAGTTCAAAAAGACGTGAACCAGAGCTTTCATTTTTAAACCTTAATTTCTAAGATTATGTATCTGCTCTTATTCTGTTTCATTGTGGTTCTGCTTTGAATTAAACAAATTGGTCTCTGCCACTGTGGTCTGGTACCAGGCAGGAGACTTGTTTTTATCCTGTTGGGTTCAGACACGAGATCTACCCGTGTCCATTGGGCTCTGGAGTTGGGGTGAGTTTTAATCTCATTTTGGCTAGGCTCTGAGGTCAGGTACGGACCTGGGCCTGCGTGACTATTTGGTCTCTTAAGACTGGTCTGGGCATGGGGTTCAACTCACACCAGAAATTTTCTCTCTGCTGCTTTGTCCCAGTGTTAAGTAAGGTTCTTTCCTTTTATCAGTCAGTGGTATACAGCATTGTACTAAGCGCTTAGGAGAGTACAATACAACAGAGTTGGTAGACATGATCCCTGTTCATGATGAGCTTTACCATCTTACTGCCATCCAGCTCTGGAGCCAGGTCGGGACTTTCTGGGTCCCAGCCTGTACAAACCGCACCTTCTTAAAGTTTCATCCTTTGTTTACTTGGAATTCAGTATGAAGACCTGTATTGGTTATCCTGATAAATCCGCTCAGTCAATCAATGGTATTTGTTGAACACTTTCTGTGTGCAGATCATTGTACTAAGCACTTGGAAAAGTACAGATGTGATCTGTTTCCTGCTCACAAGGAGCTTACAGTCTATAGGGGAAGACAGACATTAATATAAATAAATTACAGATATGTGCATATGTGCCGTGTTGTGCTCTTGCTCTGCACACAGTTAAGTGCTCAAAAAATGAGCATCGATTAATTGATTGGGGGAAGATGAGGAGTTCTGTTTTATCTGTGCTGAATTTAATGTGCTGGCAGGGCAAAGTTGAAATGTCTTGTAGGTGAGATAAGTTGCTGGTTTGCAGGTCAGATGAGAGGTGAGCTAGTCATCTGCATGGAGGTTGTAGTTAAAGCCATGTGAACAGGTGAGCTTTCTGAGATAGAGTATAAAATGAGTAAGGAGCCCAGAACTGAATGTTGGGAGATGCCATCAGAAAGAAGATGAGAGGCAGAGGAGGAGCCAGCAAACAAAATTGAAAATGACCAGAGAAATAGGAGTAGAACCAAATTACTACTGGGTAAACAATACCGAGTCCTGATAGTGTTCCCAGGAGGAGGGAGTGGGTCACGGTCTCAAGCAGTAAAGAGATTGAGGAAGGTTAGGATGGGGTATAGCCATTTTGAGTTGGCTATAAGGAGGTCTTTTGTGACGGTAGAGAGAGCTGCTTTCTTTATTGAAACCAGACTGCATAGGGTCAGGAGGAGAGTTGATGAAGAGGAAATTAAGGTAGCTGGGGGAATATTCTCAGAGTTTGTGTAGGATTGAGAGTAGAGAGATGGGGCAGGTGGGATTGAGAGAGGGCTTTTCAAAATGGAGGGGAGTTGTGTGTATTTTAGAATTACAAAATTATTATTAAGACCTCAAAAACACTGTTAGGCAGTGAATAATAATAATTGATGTATTTAAGTGCTTACTCTGGGTCAAACACTGTATTAAACACTGGGGTAGATATAAGGTGCAGTGCTTGGCACATAGTAAGTGCTTAATAAATGCCATTATTATTATTATTATTATAAGGTTGGACATAGACTGTGAGCCCATGTGGGACAGGGAGTATGTAGGAGGGGAATCAGCTATTCAATTCCCATTTTGCAGATGAGGAAACTGAGGCATAGAGAAGTGACTTTCCCAAAGTCAATAGCAGGCAAGTGGTGGAGCTAGGATTAAGACCCAGGTCCTCAGTCCCAGGACCGTGCACTTTTCACTAGCAATTATCCTTGAATTCATGGAATCAACTGTTCAAGTAACAGAGCGTACCTGGACAATTAGAAAAAGGGTAAATCCCATTATCACAGAGTTGGAAGCAGAATTTAGGGACCCATTTGTGCCATAGCTCAATTTTACCCAAGTTGTATCTGTTCTGTGGCTAATTAAAAATAGTCTGGGTTTTTTTGTTGCTGCTGTTGTTGAGAAACTCTACTAGAATTAATGCAGTAGCATCAACCATACAGTGAAATTTCTAATTTCCTTCTTGCCCTAGGAATGACGGTAAGTTCTAATAAAGTTGGCTCAGGAATGATAGTTCGCAGCATCATTCATGGTGGATCCATCAGCCGTGATGGACGAGTCGGTGTGGGGGACTGCATCTTATCCATTAATGAAGAATCCGCCCTTAACATAACCAGTGCCCAAGCTCGAGCTATGCTGAGGAGACATTCTCTTATTGGACCTGACATAAAGTAGGTAAAATGAATCGAGGTATGGAGTTGGGAAAGGATTAGAGCATTAAATATTTTGTGGCTAGCCTAGAAAAATCAAAATTGTAAAATGAATTGATGTCACTATTGTTTGGATAAGTAAGTGTGATCTACTAACAATGCAAGAAGTTGAGTGGTTCTTTCAAAAATAAATTTATATTGTCTTTCTTACTACTTTTCTCTTTCCTATAGGACCCAGTAGGGTTGCCTTTTGATGGCTGATAACCACCACATCTGTTATAGGAATGCCACACTTAGGGTCCTTAAGAAAATATTCCTTATTGCAAATAACATCAAAAGGCAATGTTTGCATGTGCCATACTCTGTTATTTGAAATGTGTTTAGCATTTCTGGCTTTCTTGCAAAGAAAGCATAAAAAATGCTAAATATGCAGTCTGAGTTGGCTTTATTTTCAATAGAAAGCAATAATATGTCTTGAGCCTTTTTCCAATTGATTATTGTTACATAAGAGCCATTCATCTTGCAAAAATTAGCTGTGAGTTTCTGTTTTATCTCTTGTTCTTATGGGCACTTTGTAATCATATAAATAATTTGAGTGCAAGTGAAGACTATCATTGTGAAGAATATCAGGGCATGTATACTAATGAAAACATGCTGTAAGTATATTTAGTACCTTTACTGACTTTTTTCTTACCACTTCTGGCTGCCAACATTCCCCCTTTCTAATTAAAAAAACAAATCAGACTGTATCCTCACTGAAATAATTTGTCTGAAGATATTAATTTCCATGTTCAGTTGTATTAAATACAGATGTCTGGTGGAGATTATTTTGACTTCATGTTATATGATTTCCAGTTTTTATGCTATATGACTTTATTGGTGCATTTCCCATTGGAACTCTGAACAAGTCTCCACATGTCCTAGAGCACTCAAATTTAGAAAACCACACAGCATAGCGCAGTTGTTACAGTAATTTAGTTTGTTTCTGGTAAACTCTTTAAATGCTTCAGATGAACTCTATCCCTTCTCTTCCTCGTTGTGGGCAGGGAACATTACTACTAACTCTGTTGTAGTGTACTCTCCCAAGCGCTTAGTACAATACTTTGTACTCCATAAGTGCTCAAGAAATACGATTGATTCCAATGATATTTCTTTTTGGTATTGTATCCTCTGCCTCTTTCATCAGAGGATGAAAACTCATTAATTTTCTGATGGTAGCACTTTCAAGATTGCCACCAAGAAAATTTAGGGAGGTAGTGTGCAAACAGTTGATGACAAAATGCTGATAGACAGACATTAGTGAGTATTTTAATTTAATGATGCAAAAAGACCTCACTGATGCTCAGTTGTCCGTCCCCCCCCAAGCTCAGATTGTTACGGGCAGAGCGAATTTTGCTCCGGCGGCCAGGATTACAAAGCAGCTAGGATCATCCCCTAGTCATTTCTGAATTCCGAGGTGGGGTAAATTACTGTAAGCAAGCAACAACTTTGGTCAGGCGCTGAAGTGCTTTGATATTCAAAGGAATTTAAAGTAGAGGTACGAACCCCATTTCCTCAATGATTCTCTTGTCTTTAAAATGATAGGGCTTAGCTTATCCTTGATAATAATGTATTAATCCCAAAAGAAAAGATTTCCAAATAGGAGCAGTAAAATATCTTTTGCAACCTGTGATTTCAGTTTTGGCTTTGGATGAAAATTCATGGAATCCTAGTGGCCTTTTTCAGGGCATAGAAAACAATAGATAAAGAGGTCTTAAAAAGAAATGTTAATTGCAAGATTGCTCAATTTTTAGAAAGTGTTTTGTTTACTGCAACATATCCGAGGCGCTCTTTTTCCCGATTTACGGCGGAGAGCAAGCAGCATCATTGTTTTGTGTGTGTGATGATAATTTGGATTTTGAGAGTTAAAGTATGGCCAGTTAAGTTCCAGGTTTCATTATTTTCTGTTGAAAACCAGATGTGTGGCCTCACCAGAATGCGTCCTGCTTCACTTCTCACTCCACCTTGCCAGGAGCTCTTATATTTCTGTAATAATAGCCAGGATTTTGCGCTTAGCAGCAGCTGCTTGTAACATCTGCCAGATAATTACTGAGCTGAATCAGAATTCACCTACCTTAACCTAAAGTGTGGGATGAATTCCTGATCAAGGAATAAAAGATTGATTGCAGTTACATTTTTCCATGCTTGTTAATAATCACTGCTATAGACACCAGCAAAGAGCAGATGCTTTCCGGGGGAGGTGTAGATGGAAGGGAGGTGGAAGGCGGGGGGGGGGGGGGGGGAAACAGTAGCACACACTTTTAACTACATATGTATGCATCTCACATTCAGCAAAAGACATTGACATTTGTTAACACCATTGTAAAAAGATGCTGCATCATATGCTTCACATTCTAGATCTTCTCCAGCACCTGCTGATGATCAGGCCCCCTTTTATGTGTGAGTATTGGTGATTCAAAGCTCATTATGGCTATATGTTGCAACTTGTCTGTGAAACCATTTCATGCTCTTTATAACATTCAAAAACAGGGATCTATCCAGATAAAGATATAGCGTATATATTTGGCTTTTCATTCAACAGATTTGAACACAAATTCAGCTAAAGCGGTAAAATTCATTTTTTTCTCAAATTTGTTGATTATCTTTCCTTGGTTTGAATCTTATTTTCAATCAGGAATACACCCTTAGAGTATCTGTAAAGAGTGGTCCTGCCTGGATCTACCATGCTGGTATCTGGATTCATCTCATGTCACATTTACTACGACACTAATGTTCTTTTTATTTTTTCCCTTCCATGCTAAAAAAAAAAACAACCAAAAGGTTAGTTTAATCACAAATATTTTCTCTAGTGATGTTCAAGTAAGTCATTTGAACTGTTTAAACAGCGCACATTTCAACTTCAGTTTTACTTGTTGGTTTAGAGGTTTGTCTTGCGTGGCTGTGTGATCAAGCGTGTATATGGTGTTCCTGTTTCACTGCATGCAGTGATATATTTATGGGATGTTTGCATAAATGGTTCCTTTGTCTTTATTTTGCCAAGAATTTACTCAACTCTTAGTTTTCTCAACATAATTGGAAAGGAACTTCAAGCGTATTTTTAATACTATTAAAATAGTATTTAATACTAGTAAAACTAGTATTAAATAGTATTTAATACTATTTTTAATAGTAAAAAATGAGAAAAAAATTGGTAGAGAGTGGAAATGTACCGAACATTTGCCCATATAGCTAATGTTTCCTTCTCAGATTAAAAAAAACCCCAACAAGAACAGCCTCTGAAATACAAACTTTTTATATTCTCTTGTATTTTCTCTCCTCCCCTCTCTCCTCCACTTTTCCATATATTAGACTTCCCCTCAAGCCCACTCATTTCAAATATCAGCCTTTGAATAAACTAAATTTGAGGCAGCTTGGTCTAGTGGAAAGAGTACAGGGCCAGAAGTCAAGAGACCTGGGCTTTAGTCTCTGCCCTGACACTAGCCTGCTGTGTGTGACCCTGGGCAAGCTAGTTAACCTCTCTGTCCCTCAATTTCCTCATGGAACAGGTGTGTAATACCTACCTTTCCCTTCCTCACAAGGATGTTGAGGATAAAATGAGATCACTGATGAAGAAATGCTTTGGAAAAATAAAAGCCCTATGCAAACACTCTTTTAAAGTACTATTTCAGTATTATCATTATTAACCAGTCTTAAACTTTATAAAAGTATCTTTTCTCTGAGTGCAAATCTGTTTTCACTTATATGGTTCCATTTTAGAATAATCCTATGGGGTAATAAAAGCTATCTTTATCCTAACTGTACATGTGGATAAATTGAGACATAAATAAATTATCTTGGCCCATTGTACTGGCAATATTGGCAGGGCAAGGACTGGAGCACAGGTACCCTGATTTCTATCCCAATTAGACAACCATTATTCTTCATCTTTTCCCTGGGCTCCTCTACCTTCTGTGTCATCTATGCACTTGGATCTGTGACCTTGGGGCATTTGATATTTGCCCCTTCCCCAACCCCACAGCACTTAAGTACATGTCTTTTAATTTATATATTATAAATTACTTATGTTCATGTCTGGCCTCCCTTCTAAACTCATAAGCTTGTTGTAGGTAGGGAAAGTGGCTGCTAACTCTGTACTCTTCTAAGTGCTTAGAACAGTGCTTCATACAGTAAGTGCTCAATAAATACAGTTGAATGAATGAATTGATCAGTCTTTCAATCAGTCTGATCAATCAGATCAGTCACTGAACAAAACAATAGAGGTGAGGTGTGTTTATTCAAAAGGAGCCTACTGAGATTCAGAGGATTCTTAGGAGCAGAATCCATCTTGAGGTTCCAGCTTCCTGGGAGAGTCCTACAACTTGCAGTTCAGTGACCAGATAGATCATCTGGAACTGACTGGTTTGAATTAGCTTTCATTTTCTCACCTCCTCCTTTCCCTCGATTCATCTTTTGAGCAGTTTCTGTTGTTATGGAGCCATCCTATCCCCGGTGTGTACCTCCCCCTTGCTTTGGTCCCAAACATATTAAGATCATTGGAGTTGGTACAGTTTTTTAATCACAAATTTTAGGTTTCATTTTTCAGGGAAAATAAAAGCTGAAATCTATTTACCCACTCATAATCAGAATTAATTTTTCTGTAAATAAGCATTTATTTTAAAATGAAGGGTCGCAGGCATTCTAAAAGAAATATAGAAAATGTTTGTATCTGAGTCCCACAACTTTCTCTCATTGAGTTCCATGTTAGGAAAATTTTTGTAACGATGGTTTTCAGTCCCTAAAGTGAATTTCGATGGAATAATCGATATGAGGGATTCAGCCATGTTGACATGACATTTAATCTGAATAGTACAGATAAAAAAACACTTTTATTGTGCTGCTCTTTCAAGTTTCACTTTTTAATGTGGTGTATTAGGTAATCTGATCTACTCACAGTGCATTTTTTTAAAGGTATTTGCTAAGCACTTAGTATGTGCTAGGCGCTGCACCAAGATAATCAGGTTGGACACAGTCCACGGCCCTCAAGGGGATCACAGTCTTAATCCACATTTTACAGATGGGGTAACTGAGGCACAGAGAAGTTGTTACTTGCTCAGCATGCAAGTGGTGGAGTCATATTTAGAACCCAGATCCTCCGACTCCAAGGCCTGTGCTCTTTTCACTAGGCCGTGCAGCTTTGCTCTATTGCTAATATTCTATCCATTCTTAGAGTTGTATTAAAGAGCATATTGTTCCAGTGAATTCAATAAGTATTCTTGGTGCTCCACTCAGTGGAATTTTTTGGGATTGATCCAGTGCTGAGAGTTAAAAAAAAAAAAAAAAAATTCTAACCAGAATACGGACTGCCCCCACCACCTTGGTGCTGAGCAGGCTTTTTGGGGGGTAAGATCAATCAATCAGTGGTACTTATTGAGTGTTAACTGTGTGAAGAACACTGTACTAAGGTAGCAGTGACAATTTCAGTGGCAAATAAGCAGGGCAGAGGTGCTGGCCAAGCAGCCCTAGGACTTTTGGGTGGCGTGAAATGGGAGAGGAGGTGGCACAGTTGCCGGTAACCAAAAAGAGAGCAGATGAGGGCAGGGGGGTGGGAACACATCCACTTGCAGCCACTCTCCCCACAGCCTCCCTGACTCTGTCTGGGACCCCCAGGACTTTGACTCATAGCGGAGCTGAGTTCTGGTGTCTTTTGGCTTCCAAAACTGGATGGATGAGGTTAGGACTGCAGGTGGCGTTTTCAAGGATTGATGATATCCAGGGCTGGGAATAAGCCTGAATTTGGTTCCAGTATAAGAAAAAAATTCTGGAATGGATATTCCAGGGCAAAAAGGTTTATGGGAGCAACAGGGACTGCAGGTTAGTGGAAGTGGTAGTATCCTTAGCCCAGAAGCATCGGGCTGGAGTGGGGCTACACCACCCAAATCTGCCCCCAGTCCCTGCTTTCTGCTGTCTCTGTGATTGTCAGCAGCTGCATCCTTGCCTTTCCTATTTTACTGTGCCTCAAGGCCTTGGGCCGCATGCCCGGAGTCATCTTCTATGGAGACACTGCCTGGCTCCTTTCCACACCCTGGAAAGCCTGCTCGCTCACCACCGTGGCTGTTACTGCCACCACCCCTCTCCCTGAGAGCCCGCTCACCTTGGGGTAGAGGCGACGAGAGCAGTGTGTGGGTGTAGTGGGGGTGAGTAGAGTCCACTGGCCTTATGGTTCGAGTTTTTTTTTTTTGTTTGTTTTACTTTCAGCACTGATGATAACCTTGCAAGGTGTTAAGAAAGGGGCAGAGCAGAGGTGGGATTCGTCATAGGGAGGCTTTTGATTCCCCCACACACTCCCTGGAAAAGTGCAGGCTATCCCTCTGGCCTCTGAGTAAATACCCGAATGCCTTACTGCTAACGGAAAGCTTCAATAATGGATTCACTTCCCAGGCTGGTAACCCTTCCTAAGATAGCCGCTGAAAGGATTGACAAAGATTTTAAAGAGTGGATACACTGTGATGCTAATTGTGTCATAAGTAGTATTTATCGTTCCAACATACTTTGCTTCTGCTGATGTGATGAACATCTTCGAATTTATGCATTATCATTGTGGTGTGGAATTGCAGTGCAGATGCCCTGAAGGTACATGCATAGTTATAGAGGATTACATCCAATAATGGATTTAATTTGCTAAGAGTGGTCACTTGTCCTTTGGTCTTAACCCAAGTTTATTGTCCGGGAAACTAAAGGGCAACAGTCATGCGGGCCTAATCCCCAATTTCCTATATTAGTGAGGCTTTCAATTCAGTCTTGCATTGGAGTTTGGTTAGAGTCCATGAGCCTAGAAGCAATATGGTTCACCAGTTCTGTGCTGCCATCTGAAATTCTATCCTTGGAAACCGTTCTCATTTTGTTAGAAATCTGCAGCTGTCTGTTT
This sequence comes from Tachyglossus aculeatus, assembly GCF_015852505.1. Lineage (NCBI taxonomy): Eukaryota > Metazoa > Chordata > Mammalia > Monotremata > Tachyglossidae > Tachyglossus > Tachyglossus aculeatus. The sequence continues at coordinate 24,230,572 of NC_052098.1, read as the reverse complement.
AAAACACAATTGCATTTGGAAGAAAGTATGGCATGAATTCTGAATCATTTTAATAAATAGAATTAGTTTGTGTTCCTTTTTAAAGGGTGGTGAAATGACTTTAAGAAGTAACATAATAGAACTTTTCATTAATAATGTCTGGTTTAGGTGAATTGGAGACACCTTGTTTCTGAAAAATTCTAAGGAAATTTGCTCTTTACATATTACATTTTTATTCCAGGTACTAGAGGCATTTCTTTCAAGTTTCTGCAAGTCATGAGGGTGATTACATTTGGGAACAATTTTTCATCCATAATCTTCACTGTAATTTTTACAGCTAAAACATTTTCTCAAATATTTTGATTTTAGTATTTCTTGATTGATCGTATTGCAGAGCTTTGAGGAGTGGTTTGGCCAGTAACCATGGATATTTAGATGATCATTAATCAATCTGAAAAAGAGATAATTGCATTTTGCTTTGAACATGGGGGGGTGCACTTTTATTTGCCCTTCTTTCAGTTCTGCTGAAGAATTTTATTTTTTTCCTTTGCTTTCCTGTGCTGTTTGTATGTTAGAATTACCTATGTGCCAGCAGAGCACTTAGAAGAGTATACAGCAACCTTAGGGCAGCAACCTGAAGGGACTGTGCCGCCGGATATGTTTTCTTCTTGCAATGTCAGGTAAATATGCCATCCCCTGGGTCACTGCACGCAAATTTTTGAAGTCTTATGTAAGAAAAGTACTGAGACTGAATTTTGACCTATTTATTCAATCACACCACTGTTAGATTGTTTTCAGGTTCCATGTTTTAAGCATTTCCGCCCAAAACTTGGCTCTAGTGTGAGGGGGCAGAAACACTTGCTGAATATGATTTGCTATTTTTCTGTACATACCTATGAACCCATGGCATGTTACTGTTATAAGGCCTAGTCCACCTTTAGTACCCTCTAAAACCATCCAATCTCTGCCTTTCATTTAAAGAGTCCTGGTTTTCTTCCAGGAGTCGTGGCAGATGTTTGGGGGGAAAAAAATGTAGCAACTCTGAATGTCTTCTAAATTGGAACATTGATTAAAAACAATAATTCAAGGCCATCCATCTCTGAATTGAAATTTATAAAATGACTGCGTAAAGAGCACATCACCAACTCTGTATTATTTTCTCCCAATCGCTTAGTACAGTGCTTTATGCACAGGAAGCACTCAATAAATTCCATTAATTGATTACATTCTGCTATATATGCACCAATGATAATGATATAAATATGTGATTCCAAGATGGTTTGGTGCATTTTGATTAATAGTAATAATAATAATAATATAATAATTGCGGTATTTGTTAAGTGCTTATATGTGCTAGGCACTGTACTAAGCGCTGGGGTGGATACCAGCAAATCGGGTTGGACACAGTCCCTGTCCCACCTGGGGCTCACTGTCTCAATCCCCGTTTTACAGATGAGAGAACTGAGGCACAGAGAAGTGAAGTGACTTGAGTGACTTGGAGGGGTGGGGGAGAGAGGTGGCACCATGTTGTACTGTAATTCAGCCCCTTCACCTCGGCCTTCGTAGAATTGATAGGCTACCCAGACAACTTTGTAAACTAACCCTTTGCCTCTTATGAGAGAAACAGTGTGGCATAGTGGATAAAGCGCAGGCCTGAGTCAGAAGGTCCTGGATTCTAATCCTGGCTCCGCCTCTTGTCTCTGTGTGGCCTTGGGCAAGTTACTTCACTTCTCTGTGCCTCAGTTACCTCATCTGTAAAATGGGGATTAAGATTGTGACTGTGTCCAACACAATTTGCCTGTGTCTGCCCCAGCGCTTAGTATTGTGCCTGGAACATAGTGAGTGCTTAACAAACTAATATTATTATTATTGTTATGCAAATCTCATCTCCATTGAAGACTCATGTATGTGTACATATAGATATATATTTGTCCATTGTTTTCGAAGAAGATCTCACTGATGGTGAAATTTACCTATGAGTGTGTGACTGAAAAGGCCAATGCAGGACAACAGCCCCCGAGCTCAAATATATTAGCCAGATTATTAGCCTTGACTCTTCTCTCTCCTTCTATACGTGTATTCAGTTAGTTACCAAATCCTTTCAGTTGTATCTTCACCCCTTCCTTTCCACCCAAACTGCCACCACACTGATCTAATCACCTGTCATAGTCTCTATAGAAGAGGACCAGGATTGCATCTACTAACTTGGTTGCATGTACTTTTCCAAGCATTTAGTGCAGTGCTCTGCACACAGTAAGCGCTCAATAAATACTATTGACTCATCCCGCCTGCACAATATGGCTAAAATCCTCCCCAGTGCTTTCAAGTATTTCTTTAGAAACTTTCTGGGAGCAGTATGACAATTGCATCCACCCCTCCCATGCTCTCCCCCTTCACCACCACCATATTCACCTTCTTACTTGAACTTGGTGGGGGTGGGGGGGCGGGGGGTTCCCAATTGATTGATTAATCCCAAACTTAATCAATCAGTTGTATTTATTGAGTTCTTAACTGTGTGCAGATCAAGACGTCTGTACTTGGATGTCCCGCTTTCACCTAAAACTTAACATGTCCGAAACAACTCCTTATCTTCCTACCCCAAATTCACTCATTCAGTCGTATTTATTGAGCACTTACTGTGTGCAGAACACTGTACTAAGTGCTTGGAAAGTACAATTCAACAATTCCTGCCCACACCGGGCTTATAGTCTAGAAGGGGCGAGACAGACATCAAAACAAGTAAACAGGCATCAATATAAATAAATAGAATTATAGATGTATACACATCAAAGCAAGTAAACAGGCATTAATATAAATAGAATTATAGATATATACACATCAAAACAAGTAAACAGGCATTAATATAAATAGAATTATAGATCTATACATATATATACAGGTGCTGTAGGATGGGGAGGAGGGGAAGAGCAAAGGGAGTGAGTCGAAGTGATGCGGAAGGGAGGGGGAGCTGAGGAAAAGAGGGGCTTAGTCTGGGAAGGCCTCTTGAAGGAGGTGAGCCTTCAGTAAGGCTTTGAAGGGGGGAAGTGTGGTTGTTTGGCAGATTTGAGGAGGGAGGGCATTCCAGGCCATGGGTAGATGCAGGCTAGGGGTCGACGGCGGCACAGGCGAGATTGAGGCACAGTGAGAAGGTTAGCACCAGAGGAGCGGAGTGTGTCGGCTGGAATGTGTAAGGAGAGAAGGGAGGAGAGGTAAGAAGGGGCAAGGTGATGGAGTGGTTTGAAGCCAATAGTGAGGAGTTCTGTTTTTTCTTTTTATATGGAGGTTGATAGGCAACCACTGGAGATTTCTGAGGAGGGCGGGTGACATGCCCTGAACGTTTCTGTAGAGAGATAATCCAGGCACCAGAGTGAAGTATGGACTGAAGTCCATACCTATCCAAAACCTATCCTCCCCCTGATTTTTTTTATCACTGTGTTCAGCACCACCATCCTTCCTGTCTCACAAGCCCATAATTTTGGTGTTATCATTGACTGTTTATCACTATTCATTCATTCAATCGTATTTGAGTGCTTACTGTGTGCAGAGCACTGTACTAAGTGCTTGGAACGTACAAGTCGGCAACACAGAGACGGTCCCTACCCAACAACAGGCAATGTCAGACTTATCACTAAATCCTGTCAATTCACCCTTCACAACATTGCTAAAATCCACCCTTTCCTTTCCATCCAGACTGCTACCACATTAATCCAAACACTTATCTTCAACGAGCTTGCTCGTTCAAGCTCTCATCCTATCCCATCTGGACTACTGTATCAGCCTCCTCTCCGATCTCCCATCCTCTTGTCTCTCCCCACTTCAATCCATACTTCACGCCGCTGCCCGGATTGTCTTTGTCCAGAAATGCTCTGGGCATGTCACTCCCCTCCTCAAAAGTCTCCAGTGGCTACCAATCAACCTGTGCATCAGGCAGAAACTCCTCACCCTCGGCTTCAAGGCTGTCCATCACCTCGCCCCCTCCTACCTCACCTCCCTTCTCTCCTTCTGCAGCCCAGCCCACACCCTCCGCTCCTCTGCCGCTAATCTCCTCACCGTTAGGCCTCGTTCTCACCTGTCCCGCCGTTGACCCCCGGCCCACATCATCCCCCTGGCCTGGAATGCCCTCCCTCTGCCCATCCGCCAAGCTAGCTCTCTTCCTCCCTTCAAGGCCCTACTGAGAGCTCACCTCCTCCAGGAGGCCTTCCCAGACTGAGCCCCCTCCTTCCTCTCCCCCTCGTCCCCCTCTCCATCCCCCTGTCTTACCTCCTTCCCTTCCCCATAGCACCTGTATATATGTTTGTACATATTTATTACTCTGTTTTACTTGTACATATTTATTCTATTTTGTTAATATGTTTGGTTTTGTTCTCTGTCTCCTCCTTCTAGACTGTGAGCCTACTGTTGGGTAGGGACTGTCTCTATATGTTGCCAACTTGTACTTCCCAAGCGCTTAGTACAGTGCTCTGCACACGGTAAGCGCTCAATAAATACGATTGATTGATTATCCTGCCTTGATTACTGCGTCAGCCACCTTGCTGACCTCCCTGCCTCCTATCTCTCCCTGTTCCAGCCCATACTTTGCTCTGATGCCCAGATAATTTTTCTACAGAATTCCTCAATTAATCAATTCCTCAATTACTCAGTGATTACCCACTCCTCAGGAACCTCCAATCAATCAATCGTATTTATTGAGCGCTTACTGTGTGCAGAGCACTGTACTAAGCGCTTGGGAAGTACAAGTTGGCAACATATAGAGACAGTCCCTACCCAACAGTGGGCTCACAGTCTAGAAGGGGGAGACAGAGAACAAAACCAAACATATTAACAAAATAAAATAAATAGAATAGATATGTACAAGTAAGATAAATAGAGTAATAAATATGTACAAACATATATACATATATACAGGTGCTGTGGGGAAGGGAAGGAGGTAAGTGTGAGCCCTACGTGGATTGACCAGATGACCCGGCACGTAGAGAATCAATCAAATCAATCATATTTGAGCGCTTACTGTGTGCAGAGCACTGTACTAAGCGCTTGGGAAGTACAAGTTGGCAACATATAGAGACAGTCCCTACCCAACAGTGGGCTCACAGTCTAGAAGGGGGAGACAGAGAACAAAACCAAACATATTAACAAAATAAAATAAATAGAATAGATATGTACAAGTAAGATAAATAGAGTAATAAATATGTACAAACATATATACATATATACAGGTGCTGTGGGGAAGGGAAGGAGGTAAGTGTGAGCCCTACGTGGATTGACCAGATGACCCGGCACGTAGAGAATCAATCAAATCAATCATATTTGAGCGCTTACTGTGTGCAGAGCACTGTACTAAGCACTTGGTAAGTACAAGTTGGCAACATATAGAGACAGTCCCTACCCAACAGTGGGCTCACGGTCTAGAAGGGGGAGACAGAGAACAAAACCAAACATATTAACAAAATAAAATAAATAGAATAGATATGTACAAGTTAGAGTAATAAATATGTACAAACATACAGGTGCTGTGGGGAAGGGAAGGAGGTAAGATGGGGGGATGGAGAGGGGGACGAGGGGGAAAGGAAGGAGGGGGCTCAGTCTGGGAAGGCCTCCTGGGGGAGGTGAGCTCTCAGTAGGGCCTTGAAGGGAGGAAGAGAGCTAGCTTGGCGGATGGGCAGAGGGAGGGCATTCCAGGCCAGGGGGATGACGTGGGCCGGGGGTCAACAGCGGGACAGGCGAGAACGAGGCACGGTGAGGAGATTAGCATCAACCTCCTCACTGAACTCCCTGCCTCCATCCTTGCCTCTCTCCGGTCCATGTTTCATGCCGCTGCCTGGATCATTTTTCTAGATTATTATTTTTTCCCCACTTCTGTCTCTCCCGTAAAAATCTCCAATGTCTGCCTTTCCACTTCCACATAAAGCACAAACCCCTTATCATTCACTTTAAGGAACTCAGTCAGCTCTCTCCCACCCTCATTTATCCTCACTTGTCTCCTGATACAATCTATCCTGCACACCTTGCTCTTCTAATAGCAACCTACTCTTGGTGCTTGCTCTCAGCTCTTTTTGCCATTAACCCATTGTTCATGCTCTCCCTCCTGTCTGGAATCTGACAGGCCACTAATTTTCCCATTTTCAGAGCCATAATAAAATCCCCTTGCCTCCTGGAAGACTTCTGTGACTAATCTCTCATTTCCCCCATCCTATTTTCCCTCCTTACTGTATCACCTGTACACTTGAATCAGTTTCCCCTAACCACTCAAATACTCACTCCACCCTCCATCGCCACCAAACTTACAAACATACTTTCATAATGAATTACTTCCCCTACCTTCCCCTCCCCTGATAGTTTGTGAGTTACTTGAGGGCAGAGTGAGTGCCCACTCACTCTGTTGTATTCTCTGTAGTGCTTAGTACAGTGGTCTGCCCAGATTATGTGTTTGGTAAGTACCTTTGATTGAACAGCCATAGGACAATAATAATAATGATGACATTTGTTAAGCGCTTAGTATGTGTGAAGCACTGTTCTAAGCGTTGGGGGATACAAGGTGATAAGGTTGTCCCATGTGGGGCTCACAGTCTTCATCCCCATTTGACAGATGAGAGAAGTGAGGCACAGAGAAGTGAAGTGACTTGCCCAAAGTCACACAGCTGACAAATGGCAGAGTCGGGATTAGAACCCATGACCTCTGACTCCCAAGCCCGGGCTCTTTTCCACTGAGCCACGCGCTTCTCCAAGGTTGGTCAAGCAGCTCTAGAATCTGCTTGAAGGAATTAAGTTGGGCAATTTGGGGTGCTTCATTACTTCTTAAAATCAATGAGGAAATCTGGTTGAGTATTTTTCTATTCTTTTTAAGCTTGAACTAATTTCAGATATCTAGTTATCCAGAGTTGTTTAGAACATGAAGAATAATTTAGAATTTAAAACTACAGGAAAGCTAGGTAATAAATGAAATAGAGTAGAGAAAGTCTTGAAAACAATCAAAGGAGAATGCATATGCCGATATCTAGAAATTATTAAAATGTAGTTAGGATTACCTTTTAAAAAAAATCAAAATGGTTAAGATGAGTGGGTTTTGCTTCTATTGAAAGAGAAATATCCTGTTTAAATGCAGCAATAATAGCTTCCGGGTTAATGGAACAAAAGAAATGGGTTATTGCTCTTTGTCTCTGCAGTAGACTTGTCAACTGTGCTTTTTCAATTACCTCCCCTACCTTTCCCTCTACTGCTAGATTGTCTACCGTGCTTTTCAGAAAGCTTTGAGCATTTATCTAAGCCAGATGAGAAAATGGGTTTATATCGACTTTGCTCTCATTTTTGTGTATTTAGTGTGCAATCATTTGTAATTTTTCCACGAGGTAGAATCAACTGGTACTATTTAAGCAGGCATTAAAATACAATTTGAAACTTTAGTGCCATTTTCTTTGGCTATCTTGAATAAAAAGCTCTTCCTGAGCACGAAACTACCTTAAAATCCACATTAACCCTCACTTTGAAACCCTAGAATATTTTGTTAGGCACTTGGCAAGAGCTTAATTGCAGCAGAGATTGAAAGGGGAACTCCAAACCCAGCATGTATTACAACAGACTTCCTATAAGGAAATGCATCATGCGTCTGGCGACTACAGATGGGTTGCAGCTGTACCATAAGCAATTTCAATCTCTCTCCGGTAGCAGAAAAGAAAACATTTGCAAAGGTTAAAAGACATTTTAGGAATAATTAACCTGAAACTGTTGTTTCCCCCTTAAAAGCAGAGTTTCTTTTTTTCATTATTTCATTGCTAGAAAACATAGTTAGACTTTGCATCCATATCTTTAGATGAAATTCTTGGCGGATCAGTTTTACTTCAAGTTTTTGCTTATATCATTGCCAGATTGATTGTATGGCTAAAATACTTCTGCTGCGTGCTGGGAGTTCTCTTTTTGATAAGTTAGTCTGGACTAAGGGTAGTTGGGACATTCTCAAGTGCTTTTTATTGGGTTTTAAAATACATTGTGTTTTACTATTTAACAGAGAAATTCCAGAACTACCAGAACGTGAAGAAGGAGAGGGAGAAGAAAGTGAACTTCAGAATGTGGCTTACAGTAATTGGAATCAGCCCAGGCGGTAAGTGTGATTTGTGTTAGTGGACATTGTTTGTGCTGTTGTTTTAGTAGAAGATTTTGGGGAGTCGAGGACTATCTCTAGGGAAAAATCATCAAAAATTGAGAGTGACAATTACAGTAGCGATTTGTGTAAGATTTCAGGGAAGTAGCATGGCCTAGTGGAAAGAGCCTGAGCGTGGAAGTCAGAAAGACCTGGGTTCTAATCCTGCTCCACCACTTGGCTACTGTGTGACCTTGGGCAAGGCACTTAATTTATCCATGCTTCAGTTACTTCATCTGTAAAATGACGATTAAGACTGTGAACCCCATGTGGAACAGGGACTTTGTACAACCTGATTCGCTTGTATCTACCCTAGCGCTTAGAACAGGGATTGACACACAGTAAGCGCTAAACAAATATCATTAAAGAAAAATGTAGTAGGGAAACTTTTGCATATGCATGCTCCGAGAGCATGTGCGCAGTTTGCGCCAATATGTTGTTTAGTCAGAAGTCCAACTAGATGAGCAGGAAAACGAAGAAAGCTTCCTCCCGAGGATAGACTGAATAGGTTAAGCCTCTGTTTCATCTAGAAAGGTAAAGGTGGTAAGGAACTATAATTGAGGAAATCAAAATCTTGAAAAATCTGGAAAGGGCCAATGCTGAATCACTGTTCACTAACTACCACTGCATTAAAGCTTGGAGATGGTAGGTATATATTTTTGATATACCTTATTTACTTGCACAAGAACCCAGGTTTTTGTATAATTTATGTATAGTAAAATAGAGGTAGGGCTATTAAATGGGTCATATGGAAATTAAGTTGAGCAGTAAAGGATGCAGGGAAAAAATGAAGAATAAAGGAAGTGGAAGGGTAAGAAAGCACTTGAGACTGTGTCTCGTACTTCTATTTCTCACCCCCACAAGTGCTGCAGACAGTAGGCCTTCAGTAAACTAGCCCTCCCTCCCTTCTATTCTGCTCTAAAGCACATCATCATCATTATCAATCGTATTTATTGAGCGCTTACTATGTTCAGAGCACTGTACTAAGCGCTTGGGAAGTACAAATTGGCAACATATAGAGACAGTCCCTACCCAAAAGTGGGCTCACAGTCTAAGCACACTTTTCAGTGAAGAAACTCCCTGATCCCTGGATCTGTTTCTGCCAAGGAATCACATTCTTACCCATTCCCTCTTTCCCAGGCTTGCGCCACTTTCATTACTTACAGTTGCGTGGATGAAAAAATAATCTCCTCAAAAATTGGGTTGGGGCAGTAGGTCGGTGGAGGCAAATTATGCAGGTAAATACGGTACTTGTTCTCACTTGAATCCCAGTGGTTAATACCCACTTGGATTCACTGTGGTACTTCCGCCTGTGGGCACAACTTCCTTAGCTTCTGCCCTGGTAGTTCATTTTGCTGGCCCTCAGCCTTCCTGGCAAATGCTAGGCTGCACTTCCATTCATCCCTTCAGAAGTTTAGCAGGCACTCTTCTCATGACCCGGGATTTTGTCCCACTTCCCCAGCCCCCTGCTCTTTGTTCAAATCCTCCCCTGTAATTGGCTGTATTTCAGCTGATGTCACCAGGTTGAGGGATTGAGGTACCCAAAACTCCAATGCTGGCCACCCACAGGGACGTTCTACATTTTACTCTTCCCATGGTAAATGGAGGTGTAGATATTTGCCTGACTAGTGTAAATATTGTTTTTACTTTTTTGTTTCCATAGAGTTGAGCTCTGGAGAGAACCCAGCAAATCCCTGGGCATCAGCATTGTTGGTGGACGAGGCATGGGAAGTCGGCTAAGCAATGGTGAAGTTATGAGGGGCATCTTCATCAAACATGTTTTGGAAGACAGCCCAGCTGGCAAAAACGGAACCTTAAAAACTGGAGATAGAATAGTGGAGGTAGTCTGCCAAATGTCTTTTGTGTACTTTTTCTTTTCAGGTATAATCCTTCTTTCAAGTGGATAGCATTTTTACATACAGATTCCCCTTCCCCACTGTGAGAGTTAGGTTCCACAAAGTTCCGTGGTAGATTAGCCAAACCAAAGCTTCAGGACAAGGGGTTAGGGACTGCACAGCTTCTGCCACACTGGCGATATTCACGAAGGATCGGGATTTAAAAAAGCCAAATGCATTCTAGGCCTGCTGATTCTAATGTAGTTTAAGCTACAAGTAAAATCACATTAAATAGTTACTGTATTTTGTTGTGGAATTGCCCCACATTTTTGCAAACTTTGTTACATTGTAGCATGGGTCATGGGAATGAAATTTAGCAGTAGAGGAAGAGATAAAAAGGGATGAATAAAAAAGGAGTAGGTTAGAACAGTGCTCCGCACGCAGTGAGCACCCAGTAAATACGATTGATTGAAAGCCAGAGAGATGGAAAGTACGAGGGCAGTTGAGGCTGTGTCTCTCACTTTTATTTCACTCTCCCAAGTGCTGCATGCAGTAGGGACTCAGTGGATTAACTACACCCCTGCACAATTACCCAGTTTTTTTGCAAAATTTTTGTACATTAAAATAGAGGTAGGGCTATTAAGTGGGTCATATGGAAATAAAGTTGAGCAATAAGAGAAGCAGGGGAGGAAAAAGGAGGGGTGAAGAAAGTGGAAGGTAAGAGGACACTTGACTGTGTCATATACTTCTATTGCACTCCCCCAAGTGCTGCAGCCAGTGCTGCTTTGTTGTTGTCTTACCCTCCCTCTCGAGTGCTACCATTGCTGCTCAGCTCATCTTTACCAGGTTGCCGGGCCAGGCCAGAGGCTATTCTTACCCCCGGCCCCATTGCGGATGAGCCACATGGAGCCGTGGCCTCTCTTCCTTGCTGTTTCCAGTGTGTGAACCACAGATAAGTGTGAACCATGGTGGCTCTGACTCACCATTGCTCCTGCTTACCGATGATCTGAGTGGGCAGCAGCACCAAGCAGGGAACAAATATGCCACTCTACAGGAATGTTAACTCTACTGGAGAATCATCAAATTTGCAAAACTCAAATTATCATAATGTTTCCTACATAGATTAGGAAAGTTAAAGGAAATTACAGGGCACAAAAAAAATTATTTTATTTCTTCACCAAAAGTCAGGATGGGGCAGTTATGTAAGTATCTAATTGATATGGGTAAGTATGGTACTATAATGTATACCATAGTCAAGTTCTCTAAAGTTTAATAGATAATTTAATCCCATTATGCTTTGTGCTGTTACTCTAACTGCAGAGCATTATACAGGGAATTAGTTGTAACTGAACTTTGGGAAATAGTAAACTTTAAAATTATAGTAAATTCCCTGTGTAAGGATAATAAACTACTATTGTGTTCAGTCAACTTTCCCTTAGCATGTGTTTTAGCTATGCAGTTTGGATAGAACTCTGGTGGAAATTAGGGAATGTTCTTCTAGTAAAGCACATTTGTCTGAATAAAATGTGATGGGAGAACTGGATGTGGGTTTTCATGCAGCGTTGAAGGCGGGCATTCTTCTGTGTCAGTTTCCTTAATGTGGGATTCTCTAAGAATGTAACCCATATATGACTGGAGACCTGATTTTGCATATGTACAGGTATTTATGCATTGAACACAAATGGAGGTCTTCTGGGACATATGAGGAGAGTGGATGGAGGATAGATGACAGCAGGTTACCCAAATAGTTACTGCATGGTGAACAGAAAAGGGGCATATGCCAGCCTGGGGGGATCTGGGGGGCAGTTGAAATATCTAGTAAAGCCCAGCCTCAAACTAGGGATACAGTAGTGGTCTGAAGCACAACGCTTGACACTCCAAGGGGAGTGAAGGAAAAGTGTTGCTGGTGTGGAATGACAGATAGCATCCTGCATGGCCATGGAAAACCATGGGGAATAAAAAAAACCTATACCGAAGTAGCCAAAATAATACTCAGAATTTGAAGAATATTCAAAACCATATTTATAAAAGCAGTGGTTGTCAGGGAAAACACAGCCCAGTTTATCTCAAGCACTGTCTGGAAGAACTTCCACTCTCTTCTATTTAAGTAGCAGACTGCACTTTCCAATCAGTCGACCAGTGATACTTATTGAGTGCTTACTGGGTGCAGAGCACTGTACTAAGTGCTTGGGAAAGACCTTGAAAATTGAGTTGATAGTTACGATCCCTGCCCACAGAGAGCATACTGCTAATCTAAAGACTTTGCTCTTAAAAATATTCTTGGGTCAGCCAGGTTCTTTTTAAAGAGAGCTACTACTCTTAACCCCTCTCAGGGTCACAACGGAGAGTTCCCAGTACTCTACCAGTTTTGACTACAGAAGGGAGAGTCAGGCAGAGGCATATCTGTTCCGTTCCTACCTAGTTTGAGGAGTGGCTAGTGAGTGGAAGGCAATCTTCTACAAGTCAAAACTCACCTGTACTGGGCAGCGGCAGCACGGGAGAGAGTCAAGGGTAAATACTGAAGTTTACTGCATGGAAGGAGGCAGTGGTAAATCACTTCCATATTTTTAACCAAGAAAACTGTATGGATACACTACCAGAATGATTGCAGATGAAGGTGGGGTGTCCTGGGAGAGATGTGTCCATGGCATCACTATGAGTTGAAGGCAACTCGACGGCATAAGACAAGACTACTCTTAAATCAAATTTCAGAGAAAAAAATATTAGATCCATTTCAAGTCATAAAAATATCAATTTCAAATTCTACAGCTGCATTTTTATCTTTCTGAAAAAGTGCCTTTCATGAGATTAAATCTATCATATGTAGACCTTCAAACCAAGACTTTTATTTGCCCTTTGTACATATAGAAGTTGTCCTTGTAGCTATACACCAAATTTCTCCTCTTCCAGTATGGTTCCTATTTCAAGTTTTTTTTAAAGTTGCCTAGGATAAAGGGAATCACTAAGCAGCATGTAGTAGCTCATTCCTAACTTTCAAATTAGTAGTAGGTAGTTGTTTTAAGAATGAAAAATCTCGCTGTTCCCACATTCAGGTAGGGGCATTATCTCTGCCATGGTTAAATCTGCTAATTAATAAGAATAGTCACAATGGTTGAACAAGACACTTCTTTACAAAAAGACAGTACTTTTTCTTTCCTTTATGTTTGTGGCTACTACTGTCTTTGTTTTACAGATATCACAATTGCAATCACTAGAAGTGACCAAGTGAAATTTATTTTTATTTTATGAATAAGATTAGTAATCAGCATTTCATACTATGTATTTCCTTTAATTTACATCAACTTGTAATGTAAAACATGGAAGTTCTGATTCGGGACAAACCTTGAGCATTAAAGAAGCAAAGCTAGCTTTCATTTGAAAGTTGTTTGTTCAAGAATGACTAACATATAAGCATGGTATCTTGGCTTTCAGCTCTTGTCATTTCCATCGCAAATCATTTTGAAAAACTAACCTCCTCATTTCTTGAATTTTTTTATGTGCATTATACTGAAAGAAATAAAGGCATCCACCAATGCATACGTCAGCATACCCAAAATGTATTTAGCTCTTTTTGTGATTGTTCAGAAATAGGTTCCCTAGACAAATGTTTTCACGATGAAGGCTATGAAGGAAAAATTCCTTCATATCATTTAATGGTATTGACATTTAATCATTGCAAGAAACTAGCTAGCAATGTTAGAAAAGCACTTGTGTTTTCACGACCATAGCTGATTGGAAATCCTGACTCAAAGATTACAAAGTGAGGTTCCACCAACAGCTTGTATCGTATTTTGGATTAGGTTAAAAGCAAAATACGTGTTCCTCAAAACTTAGGCCAACCAATTGCTCTGTTTGTACATGTAGCTTCTTAAATTGCTAAGCTGAGGCCCTTCCATTGCAGGTGGATGGACTTGACCTCAGAGACGCAAGCCATGAGCAAGCTGTGGAAGCCATACGGAGAGCAGGCAACCCTGTAGTATTTATGGTCCAGAGCATTATAAACAGACCGAGGGTAAGCATAAATAAATTGGGGAGCAGGCACACTATAGAAATAGTATGAGATGGGGAGTTGATTGAGAGGACAAGTTGGATATTGGAATGAGGACCCAAAAGTCTGGAAGTCTTGTCCTTTGAACTTTTATTCAACATTCATCTGGAAATAGCTTTTAGAATACTTTAACAAAATCTTGAAAATCTCTTTTGAAAAGTCACGCATAAGTCTCCATAAATGCTGACCATTCTTTTGCCATCACACTAGTGAGGAGTAAACACATTGATTGAAAGGCAGTGTAGCAATTCAATGAAACCACTTAAAATGCCTCAGAGGGCACTTTCCTTTTTTAATGCCATGCTCTAAACTGAATTCTGTGCTAATCAAAAGCCTTAATCACCCTTTGAATGAATTGTTATAGCTGTATGCACCTCTTTAAACTAAACTTCCTCATTGCAGAGTCTTTGTAAGCTGCATGTTTATTTACTAGTCATTTCATAACTTTTGTTTCCCAGCCAGGGTCTCTGTATAACTCTCCATCTGCATCTGCTCTCAGTGGGCAGAAGCCTGCTAACCCATTTTACCATCAGTCATCTCAGGTAAAGTTCCTTCATGAACACCCCCAAACCTTTTAATGACTATTGATTAGGGGCTACTAGATGGAATATTGTACATTTGCATTTTTAGGGACAAGATTGGTACTGTTTAATGAGTGCTAAAGAGTCAAATGATACTCATCAAAGATTTTACAAGGAAAACAATGGTATTTTGTCTCTGAATAACATGCTCTGATAAAATTTAGCTTTGAATTGCCTTTAGAAATGTCCACGTGACTAATTGTAAGGTGAAGTATCACCATCCTAATTTCTTTGTAGTGAAAGTTTTGAAGATACAATTGCAAGGTTTTAAAAAATCAGATATTTTGTTTTAAAATAACGAGCATACTATAGGTCCTATTTTTCTATAATCTTATTAACTAGATCAACACAGGATCAAAGAGCTCTAAAGATGATTCATTTTCAGAAGTTTTGCATAACAGTGTGGGACTCCATTTCTCCCATCCCTTCCTTTTTTTTTTTCCCCCCCTGTTGAAGTATGTGGAATGCAGGGCTGAGTTAACTGTGAGAAATGAATTTAGCGGTTCCAAATTTAAGCCGTTATATCCACACCTGTAATTTATAACTATTCTGCTGTTTCTTGTGAAGTAGTAATTATATATTCAGATGAGCAAATCTGCCAAATGGTACTGTTGTAACATTACACATTTCATAAAAATGATTTCAGCTTGTTTAAATAACTGCACACCCCTTTGCAGTTGTATTTCCATTTGTTGTGTTAAAACATGAACTCAGCATGATAATTTCAGTAGCAATCTGTTTAGGAGTATAAAGTTTAATATTTTTAGTTCCCATCTATGTTGGAAAAATTAATTAGAAGTTATAAAATAACCGTTTGACTTTCAAGGTTTCACATTTCTTAAAATGACCTTTCCAAAAGTGATCCACCATTGCTGATATTTCTCCCAGTTGCTTTCTTCTGCGTAGATAAGGGTTCAGAATTTTTATACTGAAAGGACCAATGTGGCCATGATGACTGGAGAACTATAGTGAAGTACATTCTGAGTTACCAATGTGATGATGATGATGGTAGTTGTTAAGCACTTACTATGTGTCAAGCACAGTTCTGGGGTAGATACAAGCTAATCAGGTTGGACACAGTCTTTGTCCCCCATGGGGCTCACAGTCTTAATCCCCATTTTACAGATGAGGTAACTGAGGCCCAGACAAGTGAAATGACCTGCCCAAGGTCACACAGCAGACATGGACCCAGAGTAGAACTAAGGTCCTTCTGACTTACCAGGCCCTTGTTCTATCCACTAGCCATGTTGCTTCCCCATTACGTTTGCCATACTCTTGTTTTTAGTCCCAATTCTTGAGAGGCATGTTTATTGTTCTAAAAATGTCAAGATGGAAGGGTCACTTTTGCGGGAATTCAACTAATTTTGGAAACTTTGAAGGAGATGTTTACAGTGCATTTTTCTTTTTAGTCAGTGATCTGCTTAGCTGTGGCCACTTTCAAATTTCTTCTAACTCCAAGGAAAAATCTAGTTAGAATAATATATCCATTATTGGTGAGGGAAGCTTCAGGTTTATCTTATTGGCAGTATTTACAATGCAGACCTGACTTGACTGTCATTGATTGTTTTTAGATATGGCCAAATCTGTGACATTTCCATGGATTATGCCTGATGAATCCTCAAGCATGACCATTAATCCACTGACAAATTTGTTGGCCAGTTGTCCAATCTATAAATAGATCCTGCCAATTTTAAAAAGGACCAAATTTGTTTTTGTTTTTATCTCTGATTTCCCCCCCACCCCTATTAATAATCCTCTTGCTTCTCAACAACCCTTAAGGCTACAAACATAAACTGATTTTTCAGTAAGAAATCTGTTCATCTGTACATTTTTATAATATCTAGGATTTCATAATCATAACACTTCAGGAAAAGCCAAATTCTATCTTCCCATGACATTAAAAATACAAATTTGGAATTGCTAGAAAGCTTTGTTTCTGGTATCAAAAGGTGATTAGTTTCCTATGTAATGTTGTTCATTTTTTTAAGGCACTAAACAGGAACCTTAAGCCACAAAATTCTGTATGCCTTGAACACTGACCTTTTTAAAAGAATATTTCATGTACCCTATAGAGAATTGAATAACCTTGTCTGAGAGAGATAGCTTTTCCATGTTTGGGGGTTTGTGTTTAATCATCTCAATTAAATGTATCACGAACGTATTTTGTGGATTCCCATTTTTTAACAGTAGTGTCAATTTGGTGAATGGAATAGAGTTAAGAAGAACAGATGTTCCATTTACCCTCTTTCATTTCCCTTCCCGTTCTTTGAAGTGGGGAGCGAGCAATGGGGGAGAAAGCAGGGGATGTAAGGTATAAGAGTCTTGTGACGCAAGCTGCATCTTGTGTTTGAATGCTATATGTCATAGATATTTCGAGATGCTTGATTATATATTGTATTCTCCAACTTATATTTTTTGCCTTCCAAGGATTTTATATTGTTTTAAAAAATAGCAAAACCATTTATTTAGGATTAAAGTGGATTTTAAATGTCAGGATGTTTTCCCTAAAGGACACATTCGGAAAAGATAGGTGTTGGAAGGGGGGGAGGAGAAAAGTCAATCAATCAAATGTATTAAGCACTTACATTGTGCAGAACACTGTACTAAGTGCTTGAGAAAGTGCGATATAACAGATTGGGTAGATATGTTCCCTGCCCTCAAAGAGTTTACAGTCCTGTGCTGTGGAATTACGTCTAAAGAAATCATGAAATTCTAAATTCAAACCGGCAGCCAGCCTTGCTTTCTGCTTATGCATTTTCAGTAGTATTGGCAAATAGGATATTACAGGTGCACAGCAAAATTAATCAGCCACATTCTAAGGGTCTGTTTGCTTATTCATGGAACACTTAAGTCCACTAAATTCAAGGCGTGTTGTCTCAGATTTCTTAAAGGAAAATGTCTTCCATGCGACAGGAAAAAAAAATACATATTCAACTTTTGATTATTCTGTTTTCAAACACTAAACCACCTTTCAGAAGCAATTTTAAGAAATAGGATTGATTCCATCTGTGGTGATATAGGAAATTTCCTCCAAAGTAATCTACCAAAGATTTCCTAATAAAGTCATAAGGTAGATGGTCACAGTGAAACTTTACAGGAATCAAACATTGTAATGAGGATAAAACAGCCTGGTGGCCACAAAGTAATTATGTTGTATATGGTAAATTTGCAAGTGACATGTGTTAGTTCACACCTAACGCACAATAAGTTGAAATGCATCAAGGATTGTTGCCAAACCTCCACAAATCTTATTTTGAAATTAACTGTGTGTTGAGATTAGCTCCTCTTATGTTTTCCTTTTAGAAATCCCTTTTGCCTTCCTTGCCGCACAACCTTTACTCTAAGCCTATCTTCAGCAGCACTAATCCATTCGCTGATTTTCTCCAGTTCAACATTGACAAGGTTGGATGATGCCATTGCCTTTCTTTTCCTGAAGGTTATGTGTGTTAATGCTTTGTTACTGCTCCAGTGCCTTCCTCAGTTTACAGTGTACCAAATTTGGTCAGTAACAAAAAGTGTGTACTAGCATGCAAATTGTCTATATATGTATCTCTCTCTGCCAAAGTAGATTCATTTTTAACTGCTAAGATTAGATGGTTCCTCATAACAGTAAAGTGGAACGTGAGTCTCTGTATGCCTGTCCTGTCTTTTTTGTTGGGTTTAATTTATTTAATTTTCTGACAGTTATAATCTTCAAAAATTGGCAACATTTACTGTGTAGACAAGTCTCATTCATTGAAATCGTGCACTAGAATGTTATTAGACTTACGCAAGGTCTTTTAAGGAGTATCTTCTGTGACTAATTTTATTAATTTAGGGGAATTTTCTATGATTGCACTTTATGAATCTGCAATTATAAAATGGAGTGCAATCATAACAAGGTCTGGATATGAAACCAGGGATCAAAGTCTTTGAAAAGGAATGAGTTGTATGTATCTAGAAACACATAAAAACTTCCTTTTGAAAATTAATGTAAAAATGTAAAATGTCAGTTGATTATTTTTTTTATGAATGTCTATAATCATTTTGGAATGGAAGGGTTCTATTTGTCCTCTACACTGTCAGTAAACACTCTCTGAATAGCCAGCAGATTTTAGTCCACCTGTTACAAAATGTCGTATCTGAAATGCTGTTCAGAATATAGGCTTATCTGTATTTTCAAAGATGTAATACATGGAATACTGTTTTCTATTACTGTAGGCTATACAGAATCCAAGTAAAGTTACCTTCCGTTGTTCCCCAACTAACCCTTTTGCTCCCACACCATTTAAGGTTTGTCTTGATGTCTAAATTGCATTCATAAGTGGGTGTTTCACTCTCTCTCTGCTGTATGTTTTGTATTTCTTTTTCTCTTTGTTCATGCATGTAATAATTTCACTTTATTCCCCATTTTCTTCCATTCCCCTCTAAGAAATATCTTCATTTTCTAGTTAACATTAGACTATTACCAGAGAAATGTTTCTTGAGTTTTCAAGTGCTTATTTTTCCATTGTAAAATACCTTAGTTAATAATAATAATAATGCATACTACATGTCAAGCACTGTTCTGAGCACTGGAGTAGCTACAAGTTAATCAGGTTGGACACAATCCCTGCCCCATAAAGGGATCACAGTGTAGGTAGGAGGAAGAGCGGGTATTGAAGTCCCCATTTTACAGATGAGGAAACTGAGGCACAGAAAAATTAAGCGACTTGCTCTAGGTCCCACAGCAGACAAGCTGCAGAAGCAGAATTAGAACCCAGGTCCTCTGACTCTCACACCCATGCTCTGCCCACTCTGCTGCTGTATGTCATTACCATAAAAAACACGTTTTACAGCAGTAAGTATGGTACAAAGGGAAAGGGAAACACCCCTAATCAGAGAAATAGTGTGACATGGCTATCAGATTGATTCATGTAATCAAGCATGGCTCAGTGGAAAGAGCACGGGCTTTGGAGTCAGGGGTCATGGGTTCGAATCCCGGCTCTGCCACATGTATGCTGTGTGACCTTGGGCAAGTCACTTAACTTCTCTGAGCCTCAGTTACCTCATCTGTAAAATGGGGATTAAGACTGTGAGCCCCACGTGGGACAACCTGATCACCTTGTATTCCCCCAGTGCTTAGAACAGTGCTTTGCACATAGTAAGTGCTTAACAAATGCCATTATTATTATTATTATTATTATTATGTAATTCATTCATTAATGAATGAAACTCAAGGCTTATTCTCCTCAGGTGTTAAGATATTGTGATAGTACACCAAATTCATTTTCTTAATTCACAGCTGGAATTTAAAATGCCAGTGACCTTTAGATGAGCCTGAGCAAAAATTGAGGAAATATCTGATTAAAAAGAAAAGTGCTGTAATAAGCAGCATACGTCGAAGACTGTTCAGTCCTACAAGATAGCATCCATGCAGAAGTCATATCCAGTCAGTGATTCGTTCAGATATGTCAACATTTTTTCAGAATTCTGAGTTTGACCTTTGTTTTCTCTAATCAATCAATCAATCAATGGCATTTATTAAGGACTTCCTGCATGCAAAGCACTATACAGTACAATGGAATAAATAAACATGATTCCTACATTCAAAGTACTTACAATTTAGATGGGGCATCAGACAGTAAAATAATTATAAAAGTATACAAAAGTAGAATTAACCCCCACAGTAAGTGATCTGTAAAAATGGTTGATTGATCCCCATTTTACAGATGAGGAAACTGAGGCACAGAAAAGTTATGTGACTTGCTCAAGGTTACACAGCTGACAAGGGGCTTACTTGAGAATCCAGGTCCTCTGACTCCCAAGCCTGTGCTCTTTCCACGTGCCACGCTGCTTCATAAGAAATAGATTTAGATTTCTTTACTTTGCCCCTTTCATGGGAAGAACTTTCATGCCTATTATCTTGTATTCCTGTAAGGAAGAAGCTGCTATTATTATCATCCCCTTTTTACAGTTAGAGAAATCAGCAGAGCTGGGGGTTGAGATTTCACTGGAACATATCAGTTTTGGAACCAGGCTTCAAACCAGAGCCGACTGAACTCTCAGTGCATTACTCTATCCACTAGAGCAAGGATTTACAATCAAAACATTTTGCTTTGCCAATTCTCAGAAAGACCTGGGAGGGAAGCAAGAGAAGCAAATACCCGAATAGTCAAAGCTATCCTATAATCAGTCATTTGCATTTATGGAGAACTTATTCATTAATTAATTCATTCAATTGTGTTTATTGAGCACTTACTGTGTTCAGAGCACTGTACTAAGTGTTTGGGAAGTACAAGTTGGCAACATGTAGAGATGATCCCTACCCAACAACAGGCTCACAGTCTAGAAGGGGAAGACAGACAACAAAACAAAACATGTGGACAGGTGTCAAGTCATCAGAATAAATAGAAGTAAGGCTAAATGCACATCATTAACAAAATAAATAGAATAGTAAATACGTACAAGTAAAATAAATGGAGTAATAAATCTGTACAAACATATGCAAGTGCTGTGGGAAGGGGAAGGAGGTAGGGTGGGGGGGATGGGGAGGAGGAGAGGAAAAAGGGGGCTCAGTCTGGGGCTCATACAGAGTATGATACTTAGTACTTATGAAAGTGCAGTAGAATTAGAAATAATAATAATAATGGTATTTGTTAAGCGCTTACTATGTGCAAAGCACTGTTCTGAGCACTGGGGAGGTTACAAGGTGATCAGGTTGTCCCACGGGGGGCTCACAGTTTTAATCCCCATTTTACAGATGAGGTAACTGAGGCCCAGAGAAGTTGTGACTTGCCCAATGTCACACTGCTGACAGTTGGCGGAGTAGGGATTTGAACCCATGACCTCTGACTCCAAAGCCCGTGCTCTTTCCACTGAGCCACGCTGCTTCTCTAGCCACGCTGCTTCTCTAAGGCATACATGATCTAGTGAGGGAAACATAGACTCTCTATGAATTGTATGCTCCTTGAGGGCAGGAATCGTGTTTCCCAACTCTATTGTACTCTCCCAAGCGCTTAGTACAGTGCTCTGCACACAGTAAATGCTCAACAAATATCACTGATTGATTGATATGTCATAGGGAGCAATACAGTTTATGGTACTTTTCACCACTCACGTATCAGAAATGGGTATTGGTGCCGCATGAGTATGTATTCATTCATTCAGCCGTATTTATTGAGCGCTTACTGTATGCAGAGCACTGTACTAAGCGCTCGTAACTACCACCGCCTGGAGATCACGCTTACTTGTACATTTCTATCCTACTTATTTTATTTTGTTGGTATGTTTGGTTCTGTTCTCTGTCTCCCCCTTTTAGACTGTGAGCCCACTATCGGGTAGGGACTGTCTCTATGTGATGCCAATTTGTACTTCCCAAGCGCTTAGTACAGTGCTCTGCACATAGTAAGTGCTCAATAAATACGATTGATTGATTGATTGATTAAGCTGGGAGAGCAAGAATGACCATTTCACCGTGGTTTGGGGGCTGCCTATTTCAAACCTGTATAACCGGTTAATCAGTAAAATCATTTCAATAAGAGAGATCTACAGGTTCAATTTCCTAGAGTGATTACCCTGAAAGGTGGAGTGAAAGAAGAAGCCGTGTGGTGTAGTGGGAAGAGCACTGGCCTGGCAGTCACAGGACCTGAGTTCTAATCCTTGCTTCACCACTTGGCTGCTGTATGACCTTGGGCAAGTCACTTACCTTCTATGTGCTTCAGTTACCTCAACTGTAAAATGGGGAGTAAGATTATGAGCCATATTATGTGGGACAGGGACTGTGTCCAACCAGATTATCTTGTGTCTACCTCAGTGTTTAGCACAGTGACTGGAACATCATAAGCACTTAACAAATATCATAATAAATAAAAACTACTAAATTAGAAAAAGGACAGAAAGATCTCCCACACTTCCTGAAATCACCCATTGCAGTTAGAGATGAGAAGTTTTAATGGTAAAATTTTTTTAAGCCATTTTGTGATATTAACCATGTCACCCTTCAAATAAAATGCTTCCAGAACTTTAGAATGACCCATAAAGTGTCACTGATTTGGGCTCAGAATGGCAGCCATGCTGTTAGTACATTTTGAGTACAAATTCAAATGGCCTAATATTGTTTATGTGTGTGTTTCCTCAGATTTTCTCTCCTATATTTTGCACTTAGCCTTCTTGCTATGACTTGAAATCGCAAAGCCATAGTTGCTTTTGTTTTTGCCGTTTTTGTTTGTCCTTCACTGAAGCAGCCCAGTGCAGGAGACGGAACGCGCTTACCCATCACAGTCTTCTTGTTTTCCCCAGGCATCGAGCCAGTCAGATTCAGAGCCAGAAAAGGCTGCATTGTGTAGCTTGTCTTTGACCTCTGCAGCATTTTCAGAAATGAGCTCTGATACTGCACAGTCATCTTCTAGCAAAATCCCAGAAGATGTGGATAAAGAGGACGAGTTTGGTTACAGCTGGAGTAAGTTGTCTTTTTGTGATGGTGTTGGAAGAATTGGTGTTAAATAAGTGGGATAATGGAGACCTGGTGTCCAGGTAAAATTATTTGTTCCCTTCAGCTACAAATAGCTGAAATCTGTGGGTGAGTTACCATCGGTTTTGTTTGAATGTAACACACTTTCCTAAAGCAGCATATCACGTTCCTGTTATCTACAGTATTTTAATCCCCATTCCTAACAGTAGAAGTCGAAGTAGTAGTAATAGTATTTTATTAAGTGCTTACTATATGCCGTCTACTGTAATAAGCACTGGGAAAGAATGCACAGATGAGATTTAGACATCCTCAAAGGGTTCATAATCCAGAAAAGTAACGGGAAAAGATGGGGCCTGAAACACACATAAGGAGTGATGAACCCCTAAAATAACTTGAAACCCGAACAAGTACACAAAATATAAACAAAATGAGCAGGGTGCTGTGGCTAGAGGAGTAGAATTTCAGGCTCCTGGTAGCTCAGAGTCTAAGGTACACCTATAGTCACACAACCACTATAACAGCCACAGTCCTTCCCAAGGCCTTGTGGATGCTTCGTGCTGTGGGTGGCTTTTCTTTTATCCACCCGAGGCGGTGGAAGGGGGATGGGGTGGAGTCTCCTTGATGACACGGAGAAGAACAGGTACTGGTTCTCAGAGAGGTGGCATGACTGTCCAGCCGAGGAGATGCTGTGGGAGTTTAGCTGCAGTTGAATGCCTCACGGTCCAGCATGTAAAGAACATGTCAAGAACAGGGGCTTTCAGTAGTGTAGAGGGGAGGTGGCCGTTACCAGTGGCTCCACTTGGCCATGGCAGAGAGTGGGATCAAGAGCGCGCAGCAGCTTAAATCCCTTATATCCTTACTCCTCTGCATGCACAGAGCAGTATAGACTTTCTTTATAGCGTGGAGGACTGCAAAAGGGACTTTATTGCAACAATAATTATAATTATTATTATTATTATGGTATTTAAGTGCTTACTATGGACCAGGCACTGTACTCTGTGCTGGGGTGGAGACAAGCAAATGGGGTTGGATAGTCCCAGTCCCTCATGGGGTTCTCACAGTATTAATTCCCATTTTACAAAAGTGGGAACTGAGGCTCAGTGAAGTGAAGGGACTTGCCCAATGTCACACAGCAGACAAGTGGCCGAGCTATTCCTTGATTTCTTTGAATTCAGAAAGCTTGCATATATACCTGACAGGCAGCCCAAAGTTTGACATTTTAGCTTTATGAAGAGGCATTGTGGTCTAGTGGAATGAGCAGTAGATGAGGTGTCTGGAGGCTTGGGGTTGACTCCTTTTGTAAGCCTGAGAAACTGGTTTATGTTTCTTTGTATCTCCATTTTCCTATACGGACAAGAAATGGGGTTAATACAGGTGGAACCCAAGTTTAACATGGGTTCTTGGGATGCATTTATTTGGTCATGCCTAACTAGGCGGGAGCCCCTTATAGCAGAATCAGTTTCAAATGCTTCAGGGGATTCCCTCCCCCTTTATGTGGCGGGTGCTGTGTGAGTCTGAGGATTGGGGATCTTTTCACCCTGCAGATGGTGGGAAAGAAATCCCCAACCCCCAGTTCTGTACAGGATGAAGGATTCCATTCCCCATATGCCTGTGTGAGGAAGGAAACCCACCATTTTCTCTAGGGAGTCCATGATCCCCTACAAGATTAGAAGAAAGGATTTCCCAGTAATCTGAAATACCATGGATTCTTTGGGGCCTAAGAAGATTTGCAGAAACTCAAAGAATAATGGAGTTCTTTATAATGATCCACCTTCTGCTTACTTTTTTTTTTAAGTACCACTCATGCCATACTATGCCATACAAGAGAAGGCATCCCTAAACCCAGCAAGGTTATAATTAACAGAGACAAATTATCTAATAGAATGGTTTTATTTTGCTTTTTATATATTTTTTTAAAATATATTTAGATGTGCCAAAAGGAACACCTGTGTTTTACAGTTTGGCATAATGTTGAAGTGATGTCATTATTACTTGAGAGGGTTGGGGAGATTTTTATTTTCTTTTTAAAGTGGTATGAAACAGAACAATTGTTCATATTCTGAATGCAGATGATGCCAATTAGAGATCAAAACTGAATAGCTGTGCAATTAGAAAAGCATTCTGACCAAGTGCTTAACTGTCCAATACTTTGCCTTGTATGTACAGAAAATATAACTGAGCGCTATGGAACTCTAGCAGGTGAATTACATATGATTGAGTTGGAGAAAGGCCGGGCTGGTCTGGGACTAAGTCTTGCTGGCAATAAAGACCGTTCCAGGATGAGTGTCTTTATAGTAGGCATTGATCCAAATGGTGCAGCTGGGAAAGATGGACGGTTGCAGATTGCAGATGAACTGCTAGAGGTAAGTTTCTCGTGACAGTGTTTAAAGCCACACTTAATGGGTACTGAGATGATGAAATAGCGGCCTATTGCTCAAAATTAAATTATTCATATTATATACACACACACACACACACACACACACACACACATAACCACACATTTGTCCTGTGAATTCTAAGAAGATGCCACTAACACTGAAATTCACCCCTGAGCGCATGTGAAAATTCCAGTGTGAGACTTTGTACCCAAAATGGCTGTCCTTTATTGGCTTGTCATGTACTGTCATGTCTACCCTTGGCAATTAATAATAATTGTGATGTTTAAGTGATCAGCACCATACCAAGTGCTGGAGTAGATTCAAGATAACCAGATCATACAGAATCCCTCTTCCATATGGGACCCACATTCTAAGTAGGAGGGAGAAAGGGAGAACAAGCACTGAACCCCCATTTTACTGATGAGGAAACTGAGGCAGGATTAGAACCCAGGTACTCTGATTGCCATGCCTGTGGTCTTTCCACTAGGCTGTGATGCTTCTCCCAGGTTGTAGCTGGTAATGCATCATTGTCTAATTCTTGGTTCTACTGTATCCTTCCAGTGTTTCCTCTGACTTCCCCGCTCACACCTTTTCAAGTCCCCTTCTCTATTAACTGTAATAATAACAATAATAGTGGTATTTCAGTGCTTACTGTGTGGCAAGTGCTATATCAAGTGCAGGGGTAGATATAAGAAAATCAGGTCAGACCGAGTCCCTGTCCCAGTTGGGGTTCACAGTGCAGTGGACTTCTGAATAGTGCTGGTCAATATTCAGGGTGCTACCAAGCATCACTGCAGCCTCTTCAGCAACCAATACCCTGGACTGTCTATTAGCATAGGACCCTTGAGTACAGGCGTCAGACACCTCACCATCATTGGGACTTAGGCTTAAGTTGTTTCTCATTAATGGCAATGACTTGCACTGAGCCAGCTACACATTCTTGCCATGTTCCTCCAGAAGCCAAGAACAAACCTTATGAGATGGTCGGTTTGGGTATGATTGCAGTCTGTGGCCCTAGTGCAGAATATCCATTTGTACTCTCGCGGTAGCAGAACCTGCTGGGCCCTCATCTGATTTGTACATCGTTGTTGAGTGAGATACTCACATCTGCTATTCCAATCATTGGGGCCTTTATTGGAAAACCAGATGTGGTCTGTGGCCATGGGCCAGAATATCTCTAATGAAAATTTTCTTTTCTCCATCGCAGTTTATCACTGTGGTGGCAGAAGTGCTTATGATGATGGCAGAGTGCTTTTGTTTCAAGGACAAGCAGATGATTGCTTCTAACTCTGGGCAGATCTGGGAGGCCTAATAGGGGTTGGATTTGCAATTTGACAGTTACTACTAATAGGCCTCTCTGAAATGAGGTGTATCCAGCACATGGCTCTGTGAGCTGTCCCGGCTGTGCCCCCATTTGGCCTGGATGAAATATTGGAGACCAGTGGGTTTGGAATGTGAGAGCCTAACCTATTTGTTGAAAAGTTGTTGAATGGGAAAAGTGATATATAAGGAGTCTGCAATTCGCTCAACTCTATTTATGACTTAACACCATCTTTGGCCAGGAGTTCTCTCACCCGGCCTCAGCCAAAGCAACAAAAATTCCAAGAAATAATCACACAGTCTAAAGCACAGAGATGGCTTACCTCTCCTGTCCCTCCTCCTGGGCCCACATTCATGTTCACAACGATTGAAAAGTTGCACTTCTAACCATCATAACTTGATTTTATTACGCCTTTAAGATAGAGCTCTGTTAGGCTATTAGGGAGCCTTCTTCCAACAGTACACATTTAGCTGGAGAAAGTGCAGAAAGAGACTGGAGGAAATGGCTGCACACGTGCCCAACATCTGTCGAGTTGTGTGTAGTACAATATGATTTTCTGTAAGACCATAACCTTTGCATTCTAGGAAAACTGATAGCACAGCAAAATTAACCTGAAACATTCCTAAAGAATAGCAAGATTCTCCAAAATAGGTGAAGCTTATATAGCTATTTAGGTGTGGATCTCCTGATAGGTTGGTTTGCGCCAAATTCACTGTGAAGGAAAAAGGGCCAGAGATGGGGTTTGGTTGCTAGGTGTCAGTGTTCATCAGTGGCTTGTGATGATAATACTTTCAACTTCCTAGCATTGATTCTCCTTTAGGCTTTTTCTGTTGGCCCTGCTTGAGAGGATTGAGACTTTGTGATTTTGTTGATTTTTTTTAGCAGCACCCAATAGCAGGGGAATGAATGCAGGAATAACTTTTAGGATTGACAGTCACTTAGCAGTGGAGGGTATAACTAGAATGTCCTACGGATTCCAAGGGAATAGCAGTCCCCCTCCCAAGACAAAGCCACTACAATTTGACCATTTCTGACTGTAGTAACCCTAATAAGTGCTGCATTACCAGTGTGCAGTGTGTGTATATAGTTGTGTGTGTATGTAAATTGAACATATTCTTATTTATGTGTCTACTGCGAATCTAACATTTCAACCCGATTGATATATTTTTAACACAGATAAATGGGCAAATTCTTTATGGAAGAAGTCATCAGAATGCCTCTTCAATAATTAAATGTGCCCCATCTAAAGTAAAAATTATCTTTATCAGGTAAGTGCTATTTCGCAAAGTTTCCGAAAAAATGCTTTATAGCATTTTTAGCAAAGCAAATGGACTATACAGGCTTAAAAATGTATATGCAATGCATATTATGTATATTTTATAAACATGTGTAGGTTAAAATCTGTTCTACAGTGAAGGTCATTTGAAAATGATTTCATATGTGTGTACTTTGTTTTCTAGAAATAAAGATGCAGTTAGTCAGATGGCTGTTTGTCTTGGGAAGTCTGTAGAAACTTCACTTTCAAACTCTGGGACTCTTCAGAATCAGGAGGTAAACCAAACATGTCAATCAATGAATGGTATTTTTTGAGCACTTACTGTGTGCAGAGCACTGCACCATTTATTCACCCTCCCTCAGCCCCATAACACTTATATATATGTAACTTAATCTATTCATATTCATGTCTGTCTTCCCCTCTGGACTGTAAGCTTATTGTGGGCAGGGAACCACTCTGTTATGCCAACCATACCATACCAACTCTGTTATATTATACTCTCCCAAATGCTTAGTACAGTGTATTGCGATTTTAGAGGGAGTCCCAAGTCTGAAATTGTTGGGGGAGAGGCATGGGGAGAGAGAGAGAGAGAGAGAGAGAGAGAGAGAGTGTGTGTGTGTGTGTGTGTGTGTGTGTGTGTGTGTGTGTGTGTGTGTGTGTGTGTGTGTGTGTGTGTGTGTGTAGCAGATTGGTGTTGAATGTACTCTGTAAACAAGCAGAGCCATTCAAAAACAATTTGGCATTCACTGATTGGAACATCACTATCAATAGTATTTATTCAAGGTCTACTTTGTCTAGTGCTTGATACTGTCTTAACATCATTTGAAGTTGGAAAATTGTGATAAAAACCCAGAATTTCACTGTATAATAAGGTCAAGAGTTATCAGTTTGATTCTATCACAACAGTGAACACTTTTTTAAATTGTCTCTGATCCTTGCATGCAAAATTAGAGGACTGATTGCTACCTAACCACGTCCCAGAAATGTTCTGAAAAGTTCTTTGACTGTTAAAGTAACAGTAAGAAAATGTTCTTAACTATTTTTTTAAATTATGCATCTGCATTTTTTAAATTATGCATTTAACTATACTCTCTTGTAGGTTGAACCATGTGCTACTTCAGTAACTGTTGCAGACTTTGCTTCCTTTAAAAATGTCCGACATCTGGAACTTCCTAAGGTAAGTATGCATCATATTGGCTTTAAATGGACAGGTCCTTCTAGAGTAGTTTTCTAATCCATAGTTAATACTAGCTGTGATGAAGTTTAAACAGTTATAATCAGTTCCCTATGTAATAGTAATGAATCACTGAGTCAGTGACTTAAGCACAGTGAGAACCTAGGTGTGCAGCTTAGTTTAAATAGGCATAAAATGCTTTTTTGTTGGTTTTCCACCACCTCTCTCTTCAGTTTCAGAAGCAGGATACTCCCTAATCCACCCTATTCCATAAATCTTCTAGAGAGCCGGCTTGGCCTAGTGGATAGAGCACGGGCCTGGAAATCAGAAGGACCAGAGTTGTAATCCCGGCTCTGCCACTTGTCAGCTGTGTGACCTTGGCCAACTCCCTTCACTTCTGTGCCCGTTACCTCATCTGTGAAGTGAGGATTAAGACCATGAGCCCCATATGGGATAGGGACTGTGTTCAATCTGATTGACTTGTGTTTACCTCAGTGCTTAGTGCAGTGCCAGGTGCATAGTAGACACTTAATAAATGCCATTAAAAAAAATCTTTGGGCTTACCCACCCTAGTTTTGCCAACTGCAGGTTTGCTCAGGAACCTAACCCTTATGTTTACAAGGGAAACCCAATTATAATGAGTACATATAAGTGTGTGTGCATTTGCTCAGCTTGGGGTCTTTACAAAGGAATTAAGAAATGCCCATCCCTGCCCTTGAGAGGTTTAGAAACTAACAGGTAAAACAGGCACATATGAACTGATGAACACACTAATTTAAAAAAGTGAGATGAGATTAAAACCAAGAAACCAAATGGATCATTATGTACAAGCAGTAGTTCGATGAATGCTGAAGGGATTGAGACAGATTAAAATGTCAATGGATGAATTGGAAAATCAAGCAATCAGTGTATTTTTTTTGAGCACTCACTGAATGTAGAATACTGCGTTGATCACTTGGGAAAGTACACTGCAATAGAGTTGGTAGACACGCTCCCGGCCCTCACAAGGACCTAGAGGAAGTTTCTTTTTAGAAGGATTTGGTGAAGTTGAGTGGGAAGTTTGGGCCAGGAGACTGCAGTGAGCAGTTGTTTGGAGATAGGGAAGAGAGAGAGGGGAAGGAACAGAGAGCCCAGATTGGAGTTGTCCCAGGGGAAGATGGCAACTCTACCTGTACCACCTTTGCTCCATTCTAAAGGCACAAAAATAAGTCCTTGATACATGCATGCTCTCCCAAGTGCTTAGTACAGCACTCTGTACACAGTAAGCACTCAATAAATATCATCGATAGATTGATCTTTGAATTGGTCACCATGCTGTTCTGCCCATTCTATTGTGATATTTGTATTTACAGACATCCTGCCTTTTTCACAGATTTTACTGTACTGTTTTTTTTTAATGCTCTGATTTAGTGAAATGTCACAGCTTTCTCCTGCAAAGTTCCTCAGCACAGGTGAAGCAAGGTGAAGAGTTGAGAAGTTCTCTAGATAAATTTGTCACTTGGCATAAGTCAGTTTCCCCAAGCCTCCTTTTCCTTCCATAGTAGGGCTTGAGGCCTCAATTATATGAATACTTCCCTGAGTTTCCACTTTGCTTATGTAAGCACAGCCACAGGTATTTCCTTCCACAGTTATTTAGAAAATCTAGAAGAAAGTCACAATATGCAAAGTAGTCAACATGCAAAGCCTTTCAGTTTGTGGTCTGTAAGATTTTTTTGCCAAGGGGTTCCCAAGTACAAAAGTCATAATTTAGCTTGTTTAATCATTTTGTCAAATATAAGTGAGTGTGCTTAAATTTGGCATAGTACAATAACCTCTTACCATTCATTTTCTGCAAAGAGCAAAGGGACTATTAATATGTTCATTGTTGATTTAAAATAGATGGAAAGACCACTCTCATTTCTTCTCTCTTTTTTTTTTTTTTGGCTCTTTGAGGGAACAGTGAGAAGTGTTGCTGGCTCTGGGTAGAATAAAAAAAATAGCCTGGAAAAATGTAGTTTAATTTTATGGTACTTCACATTAAAGAAAAGAATGAGCAAATATTATTAAACATTTGGTTTTGGTTATTTTTTAAAGTGGAAAATGTAGACAAAGTAGGTGCAGCTCTCAGGCTCTGGCGGTTTTTCAATGCAACCCTTTGTGCTTCAAAGTTTGGGATACCCCTGATTTGCCGAGTACCAAAATGCTGCCCTCCAGGGAAGCAGACTCCAGGCACTTATTTTCAGCAAGCACAGGGAGCCTAATAGTAACTGCAGCCCAGCTGCATTTGGTTCATACATTCTTCTAGTAAAGGTGGAATGGGAAGAAGAGCGGCGTGGTTGAGGGAGGTGATGCTCTGGAGGCTATATCGAAGTCTATATTTCTATCACTTGATACAGATACAGATGGCTTAGTTATACAGTAGACAAAGAGGAGGCAGGAACATTTGGTTCCTTCTAAATGGTCCACATAGAGTGGGCTTGAGGAAATCCTTACCCCCTTTTCTAGTCCTCTTTTTGAATTGTGTCATTATATTTTACATGCAAACCTTTTCTATTTTGGAAAACCATCTGTTTAAATCTCATGATTGCTCCAATCTCTATTTTTCTAGGATCAAGGAGGATTAGGCATTGCTATCAGTGAAGATGACACACTTAATGGAGTTGTCATTAAGAGTTTAACGGATCATGGAGTAGCAGCAAGGGTGAGGCATTTCTGTTCTAGCAAATATAAGGTAGTGGGGGTTTGGAGGTACAACTGCCAGGGCTTAAGTTTCAACCTTTTGTTGTTTTTCTTTCTAGGATGGACGAATCAAAGTTGGAGATCAGATCTTGGCAGTAGATGATGAAGTTGTTGTGGGGTATCCTGTGGAAAAGGTGCTCTTATAAATAATGTGGTTATTGATTAGTGTAATCTTTGGGTGCTCATGTTAGCAAGTTTGAAAATGACAATTCACCTAGATAAGGGAATTATTTCCCCAGAGTGAGGAGTAAAAACATTAGTTTCATTTACTGTGCTATACCTGAATATCTAGGAATGAAGGTAGAGTCCTTGAAAATATTGTGGGCTGTGATTTGCAAAATTGCTTGGAGTTTCTCATATTTACAGGGTTATCTGACAGCAAGACCATCCCAACATTTATGTCCCCTTATGATTAGTATTTAACATACTTTTTTCAAATAAAGTTGTTATTAAAGACTTCTTCACTTAGCATTATGGCTCAGTGGAAAGAGCCCGGGCTTTGGAGTCATGGGTTATGGGTTCAAATCCCGGCTCTGCTGTGTGACTTTGGGCAAGTCACTTAACTTCTCTGTGCCTGTTACCTCATCAGTAAAATGGGGATTAAGACTGTGAGCCCCCCTTGGGACAACCTGATCACCTTGTAACCTCCCCAGTGCTTAGAACAGTGCTTTGCACATAGTGAGTGCTTAATAAATGCCATTATTATTATTATTATTGCCTTAAAACCTAGAACCATAATTGGACCGTAGAAATATGCTAACTAGGTCTTGTAAATTAAAAGACTACCTTCAGGAAATGTTTAAATCATTCACACCAACAAATTTTTAAAAATCAAATCACTAGATGATAGATGATGGTCCTTGTGGATAACTGGTAGACTTCAAGGTCATTAAATTACCACAAATCCAGGTTCAAAACCGAAGCTTTATCATTATAGTCTTTATGACCTTCTGTCAAAGAAGGTCAACTATCGTGAGTGTTGGAGGAAACTGGGGGAAATTAATGGTTGCTTGATACACTTCCAACCACCAAAGAAATTTAGTTTTAATATACAGGGAGATGAAGAGGGACAGACTGGTGACGTCTAAATAAATGCTTATTCTCTCCTAATAATTCAGTATAGTATACAGTCAGTATAAAAACTTCCATAAATATACCGACAAATATCTATAAAGATCCACATTAATAGTACCTTGGCTTTAGCCATAGATATTCATGATTAATATATATTTATATTAAGTGGACATCACTAATGGTGATACGTGTGTGTGTGTGTTTCTGTGTTGCGGGGGACGGGGTGAGGAGGAGAAGGCTGAAAGTATCAATTCAGGGGCCATAATTCCAGGCATATTGAATACACAAAAAGACAGTCCTGTATTGTGTTGTCATGTTTAATGTTTGTAGTGTCTGGCCCTGTTTTCTGTGTTTCCTCCATGGCTTTCATTCTATGAGAAGCTTTTTTCTCAGTGAAAGCCACTCCTTTTTTTGATAGCAGTGTACCATGCTGGCCTATCCTTGGCTATTTACTCTCAGTTTTCAGTTGGGATACAGTGTTGCTTGAAGCTTTGTTTTACCATACCCTTAAAATGTTTACCATGCCCTTTCTGATTCCGGTTTCCCAATTTCATCTCTCATGATCAAAATATGGTCAGGAAAGCTGCATGTCAGGGAAAGTGAGTGAGTTAGGGAGGGAGAACTACAACCCCACTTCCTACAGTCCTAGATACAATGATAAACTATTTGCTATATTGATTGCTTGTTTACGTAAAATAACTGGTTCCCAAGGTTTGCTTCTGTTTTCATTATCCAATAGTTTATCAGTCTGCTGAAGACCTCAAAGGCCACAGTAAAACTTACAATTAATGCAGAGGATCCAGATGCTCAGCCTCCCCAGTCTGCACTCAGCACTACCAATGGAGACAAAATGAACATATTACAGCCCGAGACAGTTCCAACTGAGCCTGAGTCTCTCAGAAGTAAGTACCCTGACATAAGTTTCATTTTCCACAGGCAAAGCTGGACTGGAAAACAATACACGTATATGACAGATCTTAAATATTTTATTGAGTGTTTTACCACAAATTCGTATACTTGGTAACGACTGATATAAAAATGTTGTTGCAAGAGGTACTGATGTTTTTTCAAAAATGCTCTTTGAGGTGTCCTAACCCTACTTCTCTCTACTTTTCGGTTTTCTGTATCTTACAAACATGAAGTTTAGTGCAAACATTCTGTGATCGAGTAGTCTTCTCAATAGGCAACTAGCAAAAATGTGCTGAAAATAGCTGGGTGTCTTAACAGCCCCAAAGAAAACATCTGTTTTGGCTTCAACAATCAAAACATTTGTTTTCTTTTGAAATGCCTGTTGCCGAAACACGGATCAAACATTTGCTTCTAGAAGCCATATTTGCATCTAGGATCATATCAAATAAAGCATTTATTTGATGAAAAATTCATTTTATTTAGAAAATGCTTGCCAATGCATTAAAATCAGCTTTCTTGGAAACTTTCTATACTCCCGTGGATTTTCTACTGGACCAGAAATAGCATTCAGAAAATAAAGTGAAATGACACATTCAAAAATAGTATGAAGCGGGGAAAGTATGTGTTTTAAAGCCATAAAAGTATTCTATTTATATGAAGTAATATAAAGAGAAACTTGGGGCTCTTAAGCTGTCATAGCTATATAGTGTTTTCTGGCTTTCCCATTTCAGATTCTTTGGTAAAATCAAGGAAGTAGGATATAAACTTATGAAGGAAAAGGAAAGGAATGAAGGCTGTAGGTTTAAGTTTGAGTCTCTTGAAAACTCAGTCACTGACCACATAGGCTTGATATTTTACTAGAGGAAAAATCTCCTAGGTGCTAGAGATCGTATTTGGGGACCAAGCAGGGCATCATCCCCATGGGATTCAGACAAAACTAATGGCTTTGTCTATCTTCAGCTTTTGGGGTGGGGCCGGCTGCCCCCCACTCACCCCCACTTTCCCTCTTAGCCATAAAGAGTCTAGAAGTGGAATCAAGATGGAAGCAGCATGGCTCAGTGGAAAGAGCCCGGGCTTGGGAGTCAGAGGTCATCGGTTCAAATCCTGGCTCCACCAATTGTCAGCTGTGTGACTTTGGGCAAGTCACTTAACTTCTCTGTGACTGTTACCTCATCTGTAAAATGGGGATAAAGACTGTGAGCCCCCCTTGGGACAACCTTGTCACTTTGTAACCTCCCCAGCACTTAGAAAAGTGCTTTGCACATAGTAAACACTTAATAAATGCCATTTTTATTATCATTATTATTATTATTAAGTTGCACTTCTTGCTCTCTGGCAGCAAGCCACAGGCTCCACCTTAGCCCCTGTGGGATTCTTTTTGGCAACCCTTAATCCTGGCCCCAGAGCTTAGTGAAAACAAGCCAAACAGCCTGACTGGATGCTCCAGGGGCAGTGCTGACATTCCCATTTCGAGGCGCTGTGCTAGCTGTGTGGAAATCCCACGGTGGTGCACAGCTACTGTGCTGCTGCTTAGCACTGATTTGCCAGCCGTGGTCTGGTGTCAGCTTGTCTTTCCTTTGTCAGCGTCAGGGCCCCTGCTTTTTGGGTGGTTCTGACAGCTGTGGTGGGACAGAGGTGATAGTGTGGCCATGGAAGACGGGTATTATCTCTTCTTCCCTCTTTGGCCCCTTCCTTTGCTATCTCCTTTTTTCCTTTCTTCTTCATTTTGCCCGCTCTTTTGCCCATTGCTCCCCATTCCTTTCCTCGTTTCCATTCCACTCTTCTTTTCCCCCATCTTTCCTCTTTAACTCCCTCTCCCCGTTAAGCCTGTCTACCATCACCTTCTTCAGCACCCCAACCCTTCAACTCAGTGCCTCAGGCTCAACCTGGTGCTCCAAATGAAAAGTTGGACAATACATAAGGAGCAGGCAAAAGGGAATATCAAGGCAATGGCACCATCTGTTTTGTGGATCATAGCTTATTTAGGGGAAATTTTCAAGGCGTTGAAGAAACTTTTGAATGTAATAGTGCATGTCCATTATTTTGGAGGTTAATAACAGCTGGCGTCAGGAAAACATTCCAAGTTGGTGGGGTACTGCAATTTTCACTTCAATTCTTCCTTGTTTTCTGATGTTTGAAACTGCTATTTTAAGGTTCAAGCCGGTCATCCACTCCTACCTTTTCTTCGGATCCAGTTACCTGTCCCATCATCCCTGGGTGTGAAACAACAATTGATATTTCTAAAGGACGTACTGGGCTTGGGCTGAGTATTGTTGGAGGGGCAGACACTTTACTGGTGAGTGTCTTGTGATTCTTCAGAATACATAGGCAGTCTCATACTCACCAAAGGAATTATTTTTTGAAGATGTCTCATTTAGGTTATAAGAACAAGTTAAGTAAAATCATTTCTAAAATTCAAAGTTTTAGAAAAAAACAGATGAAGGAAATTCATGTGTTTTGATAGTATTTACTAAAAGTAAAAAATGGATAAAATCAGCTTTGGGTTAGTAGTTGCTTTGATTTAGTGTATGGGTTTTTTTTTCAAGGGTGATTCATTCATTCAATCGTATTTATTGAGCACTTACTGTGTATAGGGCTCTGTATTGAGCATTTGGGAAGTACAAATCGGCAACATATAGAGACGGTCCATACCCAACAATGGGCTCACAGTCTAGGTGATGCTATTGATAATGAGATCCTATCCATGCATGTGAATCTAGCTGAAGGGATTGATTCAAAACTGACACTCCCTTCCACATTGTTTGCACTTAAAGATAGATCCATACCATGCTAATGAGCTTGTCCCACATGTAGCATGTTTGTGTTTAAGCCTGCCTCTTCATCGCCTGATTTTCTTGAAGCCTTTGCTCAAGGAAAGCATCACTAGCAGGCTGCTCTGCTTAAGATAGTGGTCTCCCAGCAGTTCACTGATACAATGCATTGTTTGAAACTGTGCTTCTCTGTGTATTTGAATCATTTATTCTTCCCTTCCAACTTGTGTGTTTCCCCTTTCACTTCACCATACAGTAGTTGCAGTCCATATCCTGTTATCCACTCTCCTTCATTTCCCTTTCTAACCAGGATGCATTGTCATTTGCATTGCCTCAGTCTGGGGCGTTTGCTGCATTCCGGACACTATTGTTGGTCACCTTGTCCAATCATTTGATGGTGGTATTGATGATGAAGCTATACCATGTCAGACTTCTGTCCCATGGACCCCTAATAATTTACATTAAAACTATATACATCATCTAATCTATATATCTAGGTCTCAGCATATTGATCTTTTGCTGGAAAAATATTATTTTGAAAGCCTGCTTGGAATCTGGAGGACTCAGCCCTTAGTCTGGAGCTTTTAGTATGTTTATACAACACAAGTCTACCAACTCTGTCATACTATACTCTTCCAAATGCTTAGTACACTGCTGTACACACCATAAGCACTCAAATGCCATTGGTATTCCTGTTTAATTTTTACTAGGTATTGGGTTTAGTGGTAGCAAAAAATAGAAATATTTTTGCTTTTAATCCACAGGGTGCAATTATTATCCATGAAGTTTATGAAGAAGGAGCAGCCTGCAAAGATGGAAGGCTCTGGGCTGGAGATCAGATATTAGAGGTATAAATAATGGAGTGGGTTTTCACTTGGGTCATGGAGTAGTTGATTTATGAAGGTTTTGGGTTTACTCATTCTTAGCCCCCCCCCCCCTTTTCTCAGAGTTAATGTGTGAATATGTTACAGGTGAATGGAATTGATCTGAGGAGTGCCACACATGATGAAGCTATAAATGTCCTGAGGCAAACTCCACAGAAAGTTCGCTTAACTGTCTACAGAGATGAAGCCCAGTACAAGGAGGAGGATATGTATGATATCCTGAATATAGAACTACAGAAGAAACCAGGGAAAGGTCTTGGATTAAGCATTGTTGGTAAAAGGTATGAATAAGACAGCAAACCTGTCAATACTCTCCCAAGAACTTAGTAAGTGCTCAGTATATCCGATTGATCTCTAAGAACTAAATTTTGCTCCCTGTCATTGCCGTTCTGAATGCAAATGGAGCACTGTGAATGGGCAGGCTCCGCATGGCAGTGTTTGAAGTAACTACGTTAACATTTTTGGTCATTTTAGGTGCAGCACTTCAGCCCAAAAAATGAGCACCAAAGACTTGCCATCCTACAAACAAGCTTCATCATAAGATGTAGGGGCAAGAGAAATAAATCCATTCCATTATATTCTAGACCATTCTCAGAGATGCAGGCACACATGGTGGGCAGCACCTAGGAGTTTCACTCTGCATGCCTTCCCCATTTTTAAGGAGTGAATCCCTTGTCTAGAAAGGAAGGGCCCTGTGACTAGAAAGGGCAGTGGCTGGAGCCCAAATCACCAGAGTATCCTGGGCCTGCCTTGGGTCTAAGGCAGCTTAGGGAGGTTGCTTCTGGCTGCAAACACCTGTGAGTGAGACAGGTAGGGATATCCACTGGGGACAAGAAGTGCTTTTCTGGAAGAGGCCTGAATTATTGGGTGGTTCCAGGGCATGTTTCAGCAGCTGCTGTTCTAGTTAAAGGATAGCAGCCAACCTCCTACTTTGTGCCCAGATGGTACACCTTGTCAATACCCAAGACATAGGGTTTGCTGGACCAGTGTTTCTCTTCTGAAGGAGTTAGTTCCATGAGACCTGGTCTTCCCCACATAATGGGGAGAATTGGGGTCATTATGATGTACTAATTGGCTCCTATAAATGGCCACACTGATAAAATGCCTGTTTGCAAGTCAATTTTGTGAGAAAACACCAGTGCAGATTATCAGAGGCCACATTAGTTTGTTTTGTGATGATCATTTGGTAAGTCAAATATGAATGCTCTTAGGGAATGAGGAGGTCATTTCATTTATAATGGAGTCAATAAAACCATTCTGCAATCAATTCTTGATTATTGCACAAGGGTTATCTGCATTGTCCCCCATCAATAAGGGAGGTACTGACAGGGATGCATATAGATAGAGAAGAAATTTCGGTTGCTTGTAAAATTATCCATAACTGGATTGATTCATAAAATGCTTATTCTCAGACCTAATTTTAGGTTTCAAGTAAACTTAAAAGTTCGAATAGAGGAAAATTAATATCAGAAATAGTTTAATGCTATTTAAATCTATGAAGCTTTCAAGCCACAGCAGAATATAGAAAGCTACTCAAGCAGTAGTTTTATTGATTGCTTTCTTTGCAAAAATGAATTTGAATTCTTTACAAACAAATCGGAGAGAAGAAAAATGTTTGGTGGTAAAATGATCCCAATATTTGCAGAGATTTTAACAATTAATGGTACTTGTTAAGCGTGTACTAAGTGCCAAGCACTGTACTAAGGGCTGGGGCATATACTAGACAATCAGGTTGGAAAAATTCCCTGTCCCACATGGGGCTCACAGTCTAAATAGGAGGAAGTAGGATTTAATCCCCATTTTACAGATGGGGTAACTGAGGCTGAGAGAAGTTTAGTGACACCTCCAAGGTCACACAGAAGACAAGTCGCAGAGCTGGGATTAGAATCCAGGTCCTATTCATTAAGGATGTTGATTCAGGATTCATTTTCCCTGTCAGGGGGAGAAATTGTATGAGTATAATTAGCTGACAAGGCACTGTGCTTGCAGTCATTAATGCAATTGTAAAAGGATAATGCTGAATATTAAGATGGTATATTTGCAGAAATGATACCGGTGTGTTTGTGTCGGACATTGTGAAAGGAGGAATTGCAGATACAGATGGAAGACTGATGCAAGGAGACCAGATACTAATGGTCAATGGGGAAGATGTGCGAAATGCCACCCAGGAAGCTGTTGCTGCTTTGCTAAAGGTAACAATGGAAGTAGCAGTGGTGGTGGGGTTGTATTCTAAGAAAAAGAAAATAGTTTCAGATTGGATGGCTATAGTCAAATACCTATTAATTTATGATCTTCCCTCATTTTTACAAATAAAATCCTGACAATTAAATGTTATGAGTCTTAGTTGAAAAATGGTATTTTTAATATGTCTCCAAGATAATGAGAGACATTTTATTTAGCAGCAGTATGGATTTTCAATTAAAATTGCTGAGCCAGCAATCTTGGCAAAATGCCTTGTCATCTGAGTAGCACAGGAGGCTGGCCAAGGAACCTAAAACCTCAGTGTTATTAAAAACTGTAGCTTTCTGCTCATTTCTTCCGCCTGAGAGGAATCTGTGAAAACTTGGCAAGAGGCCATGTCCATTACAAAGGTACTGATGCAGTATGCTTTTAAACTTATGATTTTTTTCCTGAATTTCCATTCTTGTGTTCCTTAGTGGTACACAAGTGTACCAAGTAGTGGTACACTATAGACCATTCAGAACTATATATATATTGATAAAATAAGAGGATCATAAACAAGCAGACCCATAATTAAGGGACAGGTACTTGTTTGCCATTGAACAATTTCCAAGTCCTATTCTCAGCTCCAAAGCATGGTTTTCATTTTGTCCATTAAATATATAGAGAGATGGACAGAGAGGGAGCTGTCCTTTGTTTCAAAGATAAAATGACTAATGCATAGATCTTATGCTTCCAAACACTTGAGTGTGGCCGAAAATATACACATATCATCGTGTATGTTTGCATCAGGACCATAGTCTTCAGCATAAAACAGTTCTTGGATGATTGTCTCAAGGACCCTTAATGTAGCCGTTGAACTGGAAGAGTTTTCCAGTGAATTTTATAGAAACTCTGTAGTCCAACGTGCAGATACCATATTGCATCTTCAAGCGTCGATCAATCAGTGGTATTTATTGAGTGCTCACCGTATGGAGATCGCTACTAAGCACTTGGGAGAGTACAATATAACAGAGTTGGTAGACATGTTCCCTGCCCACAACGAGCTTACAGTCTTAGAGGTGGTGGTTAAGCAAGGCTATGTGGTAGATCCAGTCCCGCTCAACCTATAGGCTACGTAGTAGTTAAACCAAAGTCTTTTGCAAGTAACAAACTCAGGTTATTGAGCATTTAAAATGTGGAGCCTCTAACTAACAGTCTGAGTGCTTGAGAAGCTCTCCTAAGAAATGAAGTACTCACTTTGAATAGGCAGAGTGGTAGGGAAGTGGTCCTTAAAATGACCTGCCTCTCCCCAAGCCAGTGCCCCAGAAAACAACAGCTGGTCATCCTTCCAGCACTTAGAACAGTGCTTTACACATAGTAATTGCTTAACAAGTACCATCATCGTTATTATTATTATTATTAACCCACAAGACTATAAGCCATTTCTAATAATAGTAATTGTGGTATTTGTTATGGACTTACTATATAATAATAATGGTATTTGTTAAGCACTTACTATGTGCAAAGCACTGTTCTAAGCGCTGGGGGGATACAAGGTGATCAGGTTGTCCCACATGGGGCTCACAGTCTTAATCCCATTTTACAGATGAGGTAACTAAGGCACAGAGAAGTTAAGTGGCTTGCCCAAGGTCACACAGCTGACAAGTGGCTGAGCCAGGATTCGAACCCATGACTTCTGACTTCTGACTCCCAAGCCTGTGCTCTTTTTACTGAGCCACGCTGCTTCCCAGGACTCTAGACTGCAGGCTCCTTGTGGGCAGGGAACATATTCACCAACTGTGTTGTACTCTCCCAAGTGCTCAGTACAATGCTCTGCATACAGTAAGTGTTCAGTAAATACCACTGATTCATTTGACCATGTGCATACAAATAAAAATCTGCCAAACATAAAGAAAATATCAATCACATCATGAAGCATCAGGAGTTACCTGATGATAGCAGCAGTTATTCAACAAGAAGGTAGTAAAAATGAAATTTGAGGACCCACTGATTGCAGTGCATAGTACCGAGACCTTGGGAAAGTACAACAGGTGCACAAGACATGTTCCCTCCCCACAGGGAGCTTACAGTATTTGTTGCACATGAACTAGCTAGATATGGAGTTGACCACAAAGAACGAAACAGGACTTCCTTGTAGACTAGAGTTTATGGAAATCAGTCTTGTCGTCCTTTTTCTGGAGAGGAGGACTGGCAGTAAAAGCTTTACCATTAGACAGTCACTTGTGTCAAGTCTGCCAAAGCATCAGTGAGCATTTGATGACCCTATGCTTACCCATAAAACAGATCCACTTTGCCACAATCACCAATGCAAATGCCCCACACTGACTTAAACCCAGGATGAGAAAGGCTCATTATAGTAAAACCAATATTTGACAAGCTGATTCTTATGGGAGATTTCAAAGCATATGTGGGCAATGATGCTGAAATGTGAAGAAAAATAATTTGCCAACAAGGAATCTATAAATAATGTCTTACTCCAGCCCTTTTAAAGGGCTAAGCATCGTTTTTTAATATCCAACAGAGCTTATAACTAGGCAAGAGAGCAAAATCTTGGCTATAGTATACTCAAATATAGGCGTTGGAACCAATTGATTATATCATTCGCCAACAGCAAGACTTTAGGCTGTTCATATTACTACTGCTTTGCAGGGTGCTAATGTGACCGTCATCTGATACTTTACAAGTTTTTCTCTAACGGTGAAACCAAGGGGCATTCACTTAACTCATCTGAGAGCAGGGCTATTTTTTATCTTCCAAGTGTTTTGTATTGTTCTGTCCCATGTGCTTCGTGCAGTTATGTGCACAAAGTAAGCACTCAGTAAATACGTACCACTGATTGATTGATCCAAACTACCCAAGTGGCTGGAAGTCGCTCAGAAAACATGATAACAATAAAGCAGTCCCATTAGTTCTCTAGATTGTAAGCTCCTTGAGGGCAGGGAATGTATCAATAAACTGTTATATTGTACTTCCCCAAGCATCTAGTATAATGTTCTGCACACTGTAAGTGCTCAATAAATGCTATTGACTTATTTAGGCCAAGAAATCCCATCTATGCTAAGCTGTTTGGCAAGCAGTGCAGTGTCTCTATGATATACTTAATTACAGGCAATCTTTAAGACTGTGGGGCCATCTCCCCTGCCCTACATCCTTCCCCTCCCCACAGCACCTGTATATATGTTTGTACAGATTTATTACTCTATTTTACTTGTACATATTTACTATTCTATTTATTTTGTTAATGATGTGCATTTAGCTTCAATTCTATTTGTTCTGACGACTTGACACCTGTCCACATGTTTTGCTTTGTTGTCTGTCTCCCCCTTCTAGACTGTGAGCCCATTGTTGTGTAGGGACCATCTCTATATGTTGCCAACTTGTACTTCCCAAGCGCTTAGTACAGTGCTCTGCACACAGTAGGCGCTCAATAAATACGATTGAATGAATGAATGTCAGAAGCAGGTACTAGGACTGATTTAACACAGATACTTCCAAGATCAAGAATTACTTGCAACAAAACAAGCATTGAATTAATGACACTTTACAATCTAGTGGGGAAGACAGACTTTGAAAGAAAGTAGAGATAAGAGGAAGTATCAAGCACATATGTGTACTTAAGTGCTAAGAGGTCATAGGCACTTAAATGTTCACTAGTGCAGAAGAACTGGGATATAAAGTAGAGAGATTACTGGTCACATGGGGAAGATGTATCTAGAGATGTTTTATCAGAAGGGCTTTGAAGATAGTGATTTGTGGTTGGCCAGGTATAATGGGAGTTGGGAATACAAGTAGTGGGAGGGCAAGAGCAAGATGTCAGTGGTGGGGGAACGAAGGAATCAGGGAATTAGCTTGGCAAGACAAGTACCTACTAATTGCCCACTTTGCCAAAAAGTTAGCATGTGGCAAGACAGCATTTCAAACAATAAGATCCTGATAAAGAGTCAAGATAACAGCATTGAAGCAATGCTCATGACATCATACCTTCACTGGGTTGGACACAGGAGGATAGATGACAGCAGATCACTTAAGTGCTATCTTAAAACTGACATGGCTTTAAAGACATAGTAATGCAAAACATCAAAGTAAGGGACATAACTGTGGACAGCTGGAAGAAAGCATTGAAAGGCAGATCAGTCTGCCAAGCACAATCAGATGTCAGATGACTGTATTTGAGCAGTTGCTCTGGGAAGATTGACACCAAGAAGGGGGCAAGGGGGAGAAAGTCCGGTAATGTTGGTAATAAACATAACAGTGCAGCAAGGGGAAGTCTTTATATGCATACAGTGTGGGAGGGATTGTCAGTCATACACTGTCCTGTTAGCCACCATAGCTCAATCTTT
This sequence comes from Tachyglossus aculeatus, assembly GCF_015852505.1. Taxonomy (NCBI): domain Eukaryota; kingdom Metazoa; phylum Chordata; class Mammalia; order Monotremata; family Tachyglossidae; genus Tachyglossus; species Tachyglossus aculeatus. Next base: position 24,186,532 of record NC_052098.1, on the reverse strand, counting down.
GAACCAAAAGACAATATGTGTATCCATATATACACACATTCTTAGTAAAGACATCCAGAGGATTAGGGACATTGTTGTAATTTTGCCCATTTATTACAGGAGTTCCTTTCTTGCTGTATCTGGAGTAGTTTTATAATAGAAGCAGTAGAAAAAAAATATGAGGAACAAAATTAGGAAGCATTCCACAGAAAATTGCATTGAATGAAGAGGAGGATGAGAAACAGGGGTGAAAAGAAGGGAAAAGACATAAGGGGTATCATTGCCTAAGAGCTAATGTGCTGGTCAGAGGAATTATCATGATTTTCATTAAAAAGTATTTCTTTGAGCTACTTCAGGAAGCAATATTTAGAAGGCAATTGCTTACTGGGCCCTATTCTCCCTGGGGAGTGGGAGAGCAGACTGTAGTAAAACTGTGGAATTGTGGCATTGGAGAACACCCACTCAGGAGGCACATCATTGTGTTCCCTGGAGCGGTAAGAAGACAAATAAGTTCACTTTCAATTAAAAATTCATTTATGTAAAACCTAAATTTCAACTGTTAATTACTCAACCCTTCAGTTTCCATGTCTGTAGAGACACAGCCTGGGAGTCTTAGATCCATTTGCAAACATGAAAATTGGAAGCACTGATAGGAAGTTGCCTTTCAAAAATTGGGCTGTGGTGGTAAAATATAATATGAAAGATTAATGAGATGTTTCAGTGTTGGAAAGCCTTCTATAAAAAAAATCTGTTCTTCAGTGTTCTCTAGGTACAGTAAAATTGGAAGTTGGACGAATCAAAGCTGGCCCATTCCATTCAGAAAGGAGGACATCCCAGAGCAGCCAGGTTTGTCATTATGGAACATTTAAGAGAAGGAATCCCAAAGGTGGGGAAAAAAGGAACTGTTGTGAGACCCAGTTACCACCTGTCATTACATTCAGATATGAAAACATCTTTGCTTCTGAGTGTTATTGCCCATTCTCTTTGGGCTATCTACCTACAGATCACATTGCAGACCCCACTTTCAGCAAGAGTGGAGTCTATGCAAAGTATTGCTGGAGAGCATAGGCCTAGAAAGAAAAAAAAAAAGACTTGTGTAGTCTATACTGCCTTTAAACAACCTACATTGGATATTTTGTTGGACATCTTACCCTCAGGTTAATCCTACTTCCCTTGTCATTTAGAGCTAATGAAATTTCATTATGAAGCCAGTGTGTGCTACTGTCTCCATGGGAAAATGAAGACAATCACAGAAAAATAAAGAGAAATGGGTAACCTTGGGTGGTTATAGGGTGTGAAATAATTGGTGGGGGCAGTGTGTTTGGGAGTCAAAATAAGAGAAGTAATGCTGCTGTGTGAGATAGAGTTGTATAGCAAGTAAGGATGAATTTGAAATTGAATTTGAATTTGAAAGTCAGTCTGGTGCCTAGATTTTCACCAACGATCCTGTGCGATATGCAGAAAAGAGCGAAGGAAACATACTATAGAGGTGATCCAGGGCTGGGAGTGAGTGGTGAAAAATCACTGGAGGGAGAAGAGGATGAAAGAGTTGAGTAGAACAGAGGGTGCTGTTGGTGTGGGTTTATGCATCAAGACAGAGGAGGTTGAGTAGTGAGTCCAAGTGGCCTGGCAGGAGTGGAGGGGGTCCTTAGATAGGAGGTCGCTGTGCTAGGAGAGAATAATTTTGAAGAAAGATAGTTATTTTGTGGGGAAGGAGCATATAGGAGAGAAGGCAATTTAGGAGGTTGTGGTTACAGAATGGGATTCCAGAGTTGGTAGAAATGTTACAATTCATTCAGTCATTCATTCAATCATATTGAGCACTTACTGTGTGCAGAGCACTGTACTAAGCTCTTGGGAGAGTACAATACAACAGTAAACAGACACATTCCCTTCCCACAACAAGCTTACAGTCTAGAGGGGAGGAGACAGACATTAATATAAATAAATCAATTACAGATATGTATGTAAGTGCTGCGAGGGGGGTGGGGGGAATGAACAAAGGGAGCAAGTCAGGATGATGCAGAAAGACGTGGGAGGAGAAGAAAGTGAGGCATAGACAGGGAAGGCCTCCCTGGTGGAAATGTCCCTCCAATAAGGATTTGAAGCCGGCTCTTTATCACTGCCTCAGGCCAATCCAGAGTCCAGCAAGCACAACCTTCTGAACACCAATTGTTTGTATATTTGCTGTGACTTGTCCTTCCCACTTGGACAGGGCAACCCCTCCTCACCGTGACCGCCCCCCCACCCCTGAGTGATGGTGGAAGGAGCAGTTGCTCCTCAGCAATGAGCAATGCTTTGCTAGGGAAGGAGCAGTGAAGGCTAGGGGCAAAGGGTTCTGTTGCCATTTTTCCTTGTTTCCACTTGGACAGGGTGGGTTGTCCCAGGTGGTGATGAGTAAGAAAGAGCTTCTTGGGCCTTGATGAGCAGTGGCACTCTGCTGAAGTAGGTTATTTGCTCATTGTGTGACTAAGCAATTTGATAGTCCTGTGATTGGTTTTAAAATTAGAAAAATTAGGTCGTTTTTAAAAATAGACTACTTCACTAGGGTCATTGAATACTTCTCTGAAAAAGTTCAGGTGAGTTCCTGGCTTTCTATGGTCTTATCTCCACAGCCACACTCAAGTAACAAGACCCTTGCTACCAAGGAAATGCTTCTAAAGCCTAGATACAGCATTCAGTCAATCCCTCAAGAAAATATTGCATTGCTGAAACATTCCAAGGTTTTAACATTTAAGGCCAAAGTCCCCTGATAGGCTTCTTGGTGGCATAATAAATGGCTAGCTTTACACTTACACTATATCTCTTTGTATTTTTTTATGAACTTTCTATATTCTCTATTCCTTGCTTAAGTTGTTGGGCCCCATTTGGACACAATAATGGCATCAAATCTGACCAGTTATGAGTATAATGAGGGAATGACCTTGGATCACAAGATATTGCATTTCTACTGTTTCATTGTAGTATCATGCTCTTTTTTTTAAACATTGGTATTACTTATCTCGTGTCTCTCTCCACTTCAATCCATACTTCATACTGCTGCCCGGATTATCTTTGTCCAGAAACGCTCTGGGCATATCACTCCCCTCCTCAAAAATCTCCAGTGGCTACCAATCAATCTGCGCATCAGGCAGAAACTTCTCACCCTGGGCTTCAAGGCTCTCCATCACCTCGCCCCCTCCTACCTCACCTCCCTTCTCTCCTTCTACAGCCCAGTCCGCACCCTCCGCTCCTCCACCGCTGATCTCCTTACCGTACCTCGTTCTCGCCTGTCCTGCCATCGACCCCTGGCCCACGTCATCCCCCGGGCCTGGAATGCCCTCCCTCTGCCCATCCGCCAAGCTAGCTCTCTTCCTCCCTTCAAGGCCCTGCTGAGAGCTCACCTCCTCCAGGAGGCCTTCCCAGACTGAGCCCCTTCCTTCCTCTCCCCCTCGTCCCCCTCTCCATTCCCCCATCTTACCTCCCTCCCTTCCCCACAGCACCTGTATATATGTATATATGTTTGTACATATTTTTTTACTCTATTTATTTATTTATTTAATTTATTTGTACATATCTATTCTATTTTATTTTGTTAGTATGTTTGGTTTTGTTCTCTGTCTCCCCCTTTTAGACTGTGAGCCCACTGTTGGGTAAGGACTGTCTCTATATGTTGCCAATTTGTACTTCCCAAGTGCTTAGTACAGTGCTCTGCACATAGTAAGCGCTCAATAAATACGATTGATGATGATCTGAAATATTTCCCTTGAGATACTCTAATAATCATGGTATTTACTGTTCAATTATTCTTTCCAATGGCTTACCCTCCACAGCTTTCAAACCTGCTCACGTGTCCCCTAAAAAAAAATCCTCCCATGGCTTCTTGAATTTATTGCCTCATCTCCCTCCTACTGTTCCTCTCCAAACACTCCGAGAGTTGTCTATACCTGCTCTCTTCCCTTGTTCTCCAGTTCTCTCATTTATCCCCTCAAATCTGGTTTCCGTCCCCTTCACACTATGGAAACTCCCCTCTCTAAGGTCACCAGTGACCTTCTTCTTGCCAAATCTGACAACCTCTACTCCATCGTAATTCTCCTAGAGCTCTCAGTTTGTCTTTGACACTGTGACTCCCTATTCCTGGAAACATTATCTAACCTTGACTTCTAACACTGTCTTCCTGGTGGTTCTCCTATATCTCTGACTGCTACTTCTCAATCTCATTTGTGGGCTTCTCTTCTGCCTCCCACCCTCTGACGGTGGAGATGCTTCAAGGTTCAGTTCTGGGTCCCCTTCTATTCTCCAGCTACGCCCACTTCCTTGGAGGATGCATTTGTTCCCATGGCTTCAACTCCCATCTTTACCCAGATGTTTCTCAGATTTATCTCTCCAGCCCTGACCTCTCTTATTCTTGGCAGTCTTTCATTTCTTCCTGCCACCACTCTCCCCACCTTCAAAGCCTTATTAAGTTCACATCTCCTCTAATATGCCTTCCCCAGTTAAGACCTCTTTTCCCCTACTCCCTTTCCCTTCGGCATCTTCTATGCACTAGGATCTGTACCCTTTATGTACTTGGTATTCACCCCATTCTAAGCCCCAGAGTACTTATGTACATATCCACAATTTATTTAAATCAGTGTCTGTCTGCCCTTCTAGAGTGTAAGCTCATTCTAGGCAGGGAAGCAGCATGGCCTAATGGAAAGAGCACAGGCTTGAGAGTCAGAGGACTGGGATTCGAATCCAGCTCTGCTCATTGCTTGCTGTGTGGCTGTGGGCAAGTCATTTAACTTCCATGTGCCTCAGTTTCTTCAAGTGTAAAATGGGGAGTCAGTACCTGTTTTTCCTCCTACTGTCACCCCTTCCCCAGGCCCACAGCACTTACGTACATATCTATAATTTATTTACATTAATGTCTGTTTCCTCCTCTAGACGGTAAGCTTGTTGTGGGCAGGGAACATGTCTACAAGCTGTTATATTGTACTCTCCCAAGCGCTTAGTACTGCACTCTGCACACAGCACTGAATAAATACCACTGATTGACTGATTAGTGCCTGCTATTGGCTAGACGCTTTGGTAGATCCAAGATAATCAGATCAGACACAGTCTGTCCCACATGGGGTTCACAGTCTGTTTTATCCCCATTATGCAGAAGAGGAAACTAAGGCCCAGAGCAGCTAAGTGACTTGCCGAAGATTATAAAGCAGACCAGTGGCAAACTGGAACTAGAAACCAATCCCCTGGTATTTCCATTAGACCATAATGCCTCTAGGCCTCCCATAGCTCTATCATACTTACAAATAGTTGTCCTGATACTTTTGTATATTTTGCTAAGTGAATTGTCCTATATATAGGTAATGGCTCCAGAAACTAATCAGAATTGTTACATTTTTTAATATGTGTGTGTGTGTGTGTATACACAGAGTTTTTCCATAACATGTTTTAAATACACTTTATGGATAGGATGATGGGAAATTAAGGAACAATTGTTTAACAGCATGTCTATCTGGACCAAATGCAGTGTCACAAGAAACAGTTGTATGCTTATGTACATTGTTGTCCAAGCCATGTGTGCTATAATATGTGTTTTCTTTAGATTAGGAGAAGTTTAAGAACGTAACCCCCACATTAGAGAAAAACAGCATATTTAGCTGGTGTTTTCTTCCTACCATTGTGATATCATAGTACTGAATATAATCATGGAATCCTGATATTTACTTTTTCAGTTTGTTCTCAAAAGGTAATTATGAATTGTTTTTGTAGGTGAGTGAAGGTAGCCTGTCATCTTTCACTTTCCCGCTTTCTGGCTCCAGTGCACCTGATGCTTTGGAAAGTGGCCCAAAGAAAAATGCATGTAAGATTGCTTTGATACAGCAAATATTGTTTTCCCTAAATCATTTCCCCTCAAACCTCTGCTGAGGTCTTTTTTGATATCTTTTTTTCCCCCTAATGGTACTTAATAACTTTGATGGATACATTTCTATATGTTATATTCCTTTCTGATGCTGAATTTGTGGCAACTTTATTAATGTTAATGCACTTCAAGAATCCAGATCCTGAAAGTAGAATTACTTTCCTCCTTTCCTATTAAGATAATTCATGTTGATGATATTATTTTTAGTTCTCCTGTTGGTCCAGTGGAAAGAGCACTGATCTGGGAATCAGGGGATCTGATTTTAAACCATGTCTTCCTGTTCCTGGCTAATGTGGGAGAAGACCTCACATGCATTTCAAAATGCACTGCATCCTTTGCATGACTAACACTCTAATCAGTTTCCCTGCACAGCTTCTCAATCCTGAAACATTAGAACTGAGGCTCACCTGTCATCCCTGATGGGAGAATCCATCAGCATCATTATATTGTTTTAAATAATGTTTTCCTATTTCTTAGGCACTGTGACTCTTATCTTGTATCTTATCTTTCATTTTTGTAAATTGAATGATAAATATTATTCTCATTTAAGGCGTGGGAACACCAGGGCACAATCTGTGATAGATTAGTATTGGTTGAAAATTTCTCACATCACAAAAACTAATCATATGGAAATTTTCATTTTTAATATGATTGAATGTATAAATACATTGTAGAATTTAACATGTGAAATTCCCTGGATTCTAATTTGGAAGCCATGTCACCTAGCGAACCTTATTCATTCAGATATCAGTTCAGGTTATCATTCAAATCCTTCACCTCTCCATTTTCTGAAGTTATGGGGCTGGAGGGAAAAGGCCATCAAAGATTTAGTTGCTTAGATGTATAATGGTTCACCCAGAGCTATCCCATTTTGTGACTTTGAGTTATTCTCATTGCAACAAATTCTCAGTCAAGCATGTTTGAATCCTTTTTTCATTGATAGTTTCTGCTATCAAAGATGGCTATGATAAAGTATCCATGATTCTCATTCTCCAGCGCAAAGCAGTAGCTAAGATGTTAGGTTTTGGGGGGCGGGTGGGGGGCGCATATAGTCAGCAGGCTTATTTTACACATAAATGTTAGGAATTTCCTTTTTCTGAAATACTTTCCAGTCTGAAAGCATGAAAAATTCAGTTATATTAATGGCATCATGGCTTTCAAATAATGGAAACTAGGACCATAGTCTGTCCTGCACCCATTTGAGATGTTGCTATTATTCGAATAGCACATAATCATAATTATACTTTTAAGTGAAACAGCACTATTAACCTTATGCAATCTTTTCTCTTTATTTCACAGTGGCATCTGAAATACAGGGATTAAGAACAGTTGAAATTAAAAAGGTAATTTGGGATACAAAGCAGGCATAATTGAGGCATCAGCTATGTTTTTAAATTTTCAGCTGGCTTCATTTTGATGACTGTTACTGCTTCACTGTATTGAGTCAATCAGTGGTATTTGTTAAGTGCTTAATGTGTGCAGACCACTGTACTAATCACATGGGAAAGAACAGTGCAACCGAGTTGGTAGGTGCAACCCTTGACCATAAGGAGCTTACAGTGTAGTGACACTTTCTTGATTTCCTGTCACAGAAAGCTATTTCTGTAACTGTCTAAAGCATTCCACTGTGTTTCTAGCCCACAATAAAAGGCAGAACTAAGTGGGAAAAAGTGATAGGATTCTTAGAATGATAGGAGCCTTAAGGTGGTTATTCTATTCGGGGAATGACTGAAGAATGATAAGCTGTTGGATGGGAGGTTAAGTTATGACCAGAAGTTTATGTATCAAGCAGAAGCCAGGGCATCATTTTGTAGGATATGTGCTGGGATTGGTGATGTCTGATAAACTGTCATCATCTAAGTAGCTAGATGCATTTTCTTTAACGCTTTGGATTCAATGTGATGTTAAATATGGGCGCTGTGTGTGTGTGTTCTATAGACTACAAGGCACATGAAACATGTCTGGGATTCCAAATTACACAAAGGAAATTAACTTGAACCTTAGTACAAACACTCCTTTCTTCTCAGATAATAAGTGATGTGTTTAAGTACTTACTATGTATCAAGCCCCCTCTCAGGGTCGCACCCGGAGAGTTTCTAGAATGCTCTCAGTCTCTACTGTGGGAGGGAGAGTCAAGCAGTGGCCTACCCATTCCATTCCTAGCTTGGGCAGTGGCTAGCGAGTGGAAGGCAATCTGCTACAAGTCAAAACTCACCCATTCTGGCAGCAGTGGCCTGGGAGAGAGTAGAGGGCGGAGACTCAAGTTTACTGCATGGAAGGAGGCAGTGGTAAACCACTTCCATATTTTTACCAAGAAAACTAGGGATACACCACTAGGACAATTACAGGTGGAGAGCGGGGCGTTCTGTGAAAGATGTATCCATGTTGTGACTATGGATCAGAGATGACTCAACAGCGTAAGACAGGACAAGATGCACCAAGCACTGTACTAGTCGTTCATTCATTCATTCCATCATATTTATTGAGCACTTACTGTGTTCAGAGCACTGTACTGTTTGGAAGAGTACAATAAAACAATAAGTGCTGAGGTAGATAAAAGATACTCAGGTTGGACACAACCCCTGTCCCACATGGGGCTCATGGTGTTAAATAGGGGGGAAAACAGACATTGAATCCCCATTCTATAGATGAGGACACTGAGGCACAGAAAATAATAATATTAATAATTGTGGTATTTTGTTAAGCACTTACTATGTACCAGGCACTGCACTAAGCGCCGGGATGGGAACGAGCAAATCACATTGGACAGAGTCCCTGTCCTGCATGGAGCTCACAGTCTTAATCCCCATTTTACAGATGAGGTAACTGATGCACTGAGAAGTGAAGCGACTTACCCAAGGTCATAGAGCAGACAAGTGGCAGTTCCGGGATTAGAACCCAGATTCTTCTCACTCCCAGGCTTGAGCTCTGTCCATGTTGCTTAGGGAAGTTAAATGGATTGCCTAAGGTCACATAGCAGGCAAGCAGTAGAGTTGATCAGAATCCAGGTCCTCCGATTCCCAGTCTCATGCTCTTTCCACTAGACCATGCTACTTATCTACTCCTTTTTTTGTCTTTTGATCCTGGGCCTTTCTGGGAATAGCTCAGTTGGAGCAAATTGGGTTGATGTAGGCACAGCTTTGCATGAACTTTTTTCATGATCAGTGAGGCCCATCAAATTAATTTGTCTATCGGTTTGACCTAATACTCGTTGATTCACCTCCCCACTCCCCTGACCCTTGCACCACCACTAGTCATCTTCCGTTCACCCTGTTTCCTAAATCGCAAGGTAAAAAGAACACAGTAAGCTCGTTGTGGGCAGGGAATATGTGTTATATTCTTGTTGTACTCTCCCAAGCCCTTAGAGTGGTGCTCTGCACACAGTAAGAGCGCATTAAGTACGATTGATTGATTGATTGAACACAGTCATTTAAGTGATTCCATTCAGTGCACACACAGTTCCCAGAAAACCTAAAAAATGGGCATTTAGGTTTTATTAAATGGAATTTAGACTCCTTGCCTGACATTTATTAGGTCTGTCCTGGTTTATTGTTAATAAGTTTCTGATTGGGAAGGGGAACAGCTAAGGAGAATGGAACAGTCATAAAGGAAATAGAAATTTCACACCCAAAGCTGTCCGCGCCACATAACTTCCAGTCAAAGCGCTTTTCGCCTTGCAGCAATTTCATGATAAATGCTTCAGGTTTGTTGATACAAGTTGCTTTTCTTTTCCTCGGATAGGATCCTGCTGATTCCCTGGGAGTCAGCATTGCTGGAGGCGTGGGCAGCCCACTTGGAGATGTACCTATTTTCATTGCAATGATGCACCCAAATGGAGTTGCAGCTCAAACCCAAAAACTCAGAGTAAGTTTCCTGGGGAAACTATTGACTGGCAAAGAATGTGAAACTGCTTTAGATATGTTCAGCTGGGCCTCCTGTGTGTCAGATCCTTCGGTAATAATAAATCAATTAATGAATTGTATTTACTGTGTGCAGAGTACTGTACTAAGCTCTTGGGAGATTATAATACAACAGAGTTGGTAGACACGTTCCCTTCCCACAGCAAGCTTACAGTTTAAAGGAGGAGATAAAATTAAAATAAATTATGGCTATGTGCATAAGTGCTGTGGGCCTGAGGGTGGGGTGAATAAAAGGGAAAAATTAATCAGAGAAAGACCTCTTAGAGATGTGATTTTAATAAGCTTTGAAGGTGGAGAGAGTGATAATCTGTCAGATATGAAGAGGGAGGGAGTTCAAGGTCAGAGGCAGGACATGGGCAAGGAGTTGGCAGAGAGATAGATGAGATTGAGGTACAGTGAGTAGGTAGGCATTAGAGAAGCAAAGTGTGCAGACTAGGTTATAGTAGGAAATCAAGGAGGTAAGCTAGGCAGGGGCAAGGTGATTGAGTGTTATTAATCCAGTGGTAAGGAGTTCCTGTTTGAGGCTTGGGGAAACATGGACTGAACATCTTTTTAGAAAAATGATCTGAGCAGTGGAGTGAAGTATTGCCTGAAGTGGGGAAAGTCAATGTGTGCTTGGATCAACGTGGTAACAGTTTGGTTGGAGAGCAGAGGGTGGATTTTAGTTATGCTGTGAAGGTAGAACTGACATAACCTTTGCAACCTGATGATTGAGGCAGTGTTAACAGATGGAAAAAAAGGTTTCATCTTTAATCCACAACATTTCAACCTAAATAGAAAGTTTTGTTGTTAACTGTGAATTCATCCAAACTCTAAAGTCAATGAAGATAGCTTGAGCTCTCTGGATAAAATGTATTCATATCAAATTAGAAAACAATGGCGAATGTTTTCAAAGAACCAAAAGGGAGAAAAGGGGACCAGGTTTTGTGAGTTCCATGTCTTACTAGACTCTGCTTTTCAGTAACTACCAAATCGTCCTCAGCAATGGTATTTACAGAGCATTTAATAAGTTTGAAGTGATTGAGAGGGTATAAGAGAAGCAAGGCTTAATATTTTAATGGGGATGACAAGATAGATAACAACTACTTACAAAAAGTAGAAGATGATGAACAAGGACATAATACAAATGTTTATCAGGATGAAAATAGCTGAATAAATAATTGAATATACAAATATAAGTGTACATAATTTTTTTAAATGCTAAGGTTAGGAATCAAATATATAAGTGCTAAGGATATTATTGAGTCAACATGAATCGATTTTTGAAAATTACTTGCGAAGTGCTTTGAAGATGGAGTGGTGGTCTGATTTGGAGGGGAAGGGAGTTTTCTTTGCTTTTTGCCTCCCCTTTAGATTGTGAGTTTCTTAATGTCAGGGAATATGTGCCTTGTGTGAGCAAAAGTGAGGTACTGTTAGAAGGTAAACTTGGAAGGAATGATGTGCAAGTTGGAGTAATCAGTAAAGAGAGCAGTTATGTAAGATGGATAAAATATCATCTCTTCCTGTAAATTAGCAATGATGCCGTTATGACTTTGTAAGAGCTCATGGTTTAGAGTTTGCATCTTCAGGGCATCTCTACTTTGGTGTCCTGCCAACACCTCATACTTGTCCAAAACAGAACTCCTCGTCTTTCCACCCAAACCCTGTCCTCTCCCTGACTTTCCTATCCTGTAGACAGCACCACCATCTTCCCTGTCTCACAAGTCTGTAATCTTGGCATTATCCTTGATTTATTTCTCTTCTTCAGCCCACATATTCAGCCTGTCAGTTTAACCTTCACATTGCTAAAATCTGCCCTTTCTTCTTCCTCCAAACTGCTACTACATTAGTCCAAGCTTATCCTATCCCGCCTTGATTACAGCATCAGCCTCCTTGCTGACCTCCCTGCCTTCTCTCTCTCCCCACTCCAGTCTGTACTTCACTCTGCTGCCTGGATCATCTTTCTACAAAACCATTCAGTCCCTGGTTTCCCCACTCCTCAAGAACCTCCAGTGGTTGCCCATCCACCTCCGCATCAAACCGAAGCTTCTTACTCTTGGCTCTAAAGCAGTCCAAATCAGCTTACCCCCTCCTACTTTACCTTTATGATTTCCTACTACAACCTAGCCTGCACACATTCAAAGCCTTTTAAAAATCTCCTCCAAGAAGCCTCATTTCCTCTTCTTCCAATCTCTTCTGCATCACCTTACACTTGGATTTGCACCCTTTATTCACCCCATCTTCAATACCACTGCACTTATGTACATATTTGTAATTTATTTATGTACATTAATGTTTGTCTCAACCCACCCTCAACCCCCCAGCACTTACGTGTATATTTATAATTTATATTAATGTCTGTCTTCCCCTCTAAATTACCAACTCTGTTATATCGTACTCTCCCAAGTGTTTAATACAGTGCTCTGCACACACAGTAAGCGCCCAATAAATATGAATGATTGATTTACCAGTGTGGCAGCATGATTCAATCAAAACAAAATTTACAGGGCAAGTTGTAGTTTCCAAATTTCTTTATAACTGTGAGACCTGGACCAACAGTCAAGCCACTTTTGACTTCTAGAGCAGTTCCACAGTGGCCACCTAATGCACAATGCATAACACTAAGTGGCAATACAGGATCATAAATACTGAGTATCTGGAACACAGACTCTGGGCTTTAAAGAAATGCATATTCATATCATACTTTCATTGGACAATACATGTGAGGAGAATGGATTTCAGCAGGATATCCAAATATTTGCTCTAGGATGAGTGGAAATGGTGTTTTATGCAGAAGGTGGATAGAAGAATCACTTTATGGCATTTGGTAAGTGCATACTGTGTGCTAAGCACTGGAGTAGATACAAGATAATCAGTTCAGATACAGTCCTTGTCCTACACAGACCTCATATTTTAAGTAGGATTGAGAAAAAGTATTGAATCCATTTTGCAGCTGAGGAAACAGAACTTAAGTGACTTGCCACAGGTCACAGAGCAGGCAGGTGGCAGAGACAGGATTAGAACTCAGGTTCTCTGACTCCTAGAACTGTGATCTTTCCACTAGGCTACACTGCTTTTCACTAGGCCACACTTGTAGCAAACTACATGGTGTGGCAGTGGATATTTGGGTGAAAGCTGCAGGAGATAGGGCATTCAGCTATGAGGAAGGAGGTAACACTTTTAAGAAAGAAGCTTCTCGAAGACTCTGACCCCAAGAGGGAAGAAAGAAAAGAGTACCAGGCCTAGTGGGTAACCAAGACAATAGTGCAGGAGGAGATAATCTTTATATTCGTCTAGGCAGTAAACTCATGAGCAGGGACTGTGTATACCAATTCTGTTATAGTATACTCTCCCCAGTGCTTAGTACGGTGCTCTGCACACAGTAAGGGCTCAGTAAATGCCATTGATTGACATGCAATACAGAAAGGATTGTCAGTAAACACTGGTTTTGTCAGGTACACCCATACACACTGACATTATCAGCGACACCACCATCAAACTTCAAGGACTACTCTAGTGGGAAAGGAGAATATTTGAAGGACTGTTTTAGTTGATGGATTTTTTTTTTTCCTGTTTCCCTTTATGAAGGTGGGGGATAAGATTGTTAGTATTTGTGGAACATCAACTGAGGGTATGACTCACTCTCAAGCTGTTAGCCTATTGAAAAATTCCTCTGGATCCATTGAAGTACAGGTAAGAAGCTTCTTCATAGATTCAGAGCATGAAATGCTTGAGAATAAATTAGCTTTGATGTTAAAGCAGGAAAAAAAGATCTTACTGAAGTTATCTTTCTTACACTTGCAGCATGGCCTACGGGACAGAGCATGGGCCTGGCAGTTAGACAACCTGGGTTCTAATCCCAGCTCTGCCAATTGCCTGCTGTGTGACCCTGGGCAAGTCACTTAATTTCTCTGTGCCTCGGTTCCATCATCGGTAAAATTGGGATTCAGTATCCTCCCTCCCTCCTACTTAGACTGTGATCCTTATGAGGGACAGGGACCATGTTCAATGTGATTAACTTCTGTCTACCCCAGTACTTAGAACAGTCCTCGATACTTGCAAGCACTTTACAAATATCATTATTATCATTATCATTACCATTGTTATTATTATACTGAAACTCTCAAGATTTAAGAATATAAAGTCCATTAAGTAATTTTCTTCACATTTCATCTTTTTCTCTTGTATAGTTTTTCAGAGGCCAACAAGTTGTGTAGGATTTACTTTACTACTTTACCACTTAATTGAGAGGCTTTTTCCTTTTCTTGTGCTTACAGGTAGTTGCTGGAGGAGATGTAAGTGTTGTCACCAGCCAGCAACAGGATCCAACAAGTTCTGGGCTTTCATTTGGAGGATTGACCTCCAGCACTATTTTTCAGGATGATTTAGGGTGAGTCTGTTTATCACTGGTGATGTAATGGTTGGTGTTATCTCTAGGACACTTATAGGTGCTTGGGTTCATTTCACACATGATGAAGATAACGTTTTTTCAACTCCAACTTTTCCACTTGCCTAATATGCAAAGTCCCTTACGTGGAAAAATACAACCCCCACTTACTTGAATTCCAAACTACAGCACCACGCAATAGATCAGTGAATGCATAAAGAAGTATTGCTTACCAATAGATTAATGTTATCATAGCATTTACTTTGTACTGCAAATATATAGAGACTAGATATTTATTTTACCTGTTTTCTGGGATACTAGTGCTTCTGGTCCACATTTAGTACCTTGCATTGTATGTAGCCATCTCAAATGAGATGGATCAAGTTGTGTGTGGAGACTGGTATGAATGTAAGGGTAAATGGGGACTATAATGAAGGAGTTATTGGATGTTATTGGAAGTTAAAATGTACCCTGCAGAATGCATTAACAAGTTTAAGGAAAAGAATCTACCGGTACCAACTGCTGGAAGTGAGCAGACTATTATCTAGACTATATGGTTTTTAGCATCAGATTTTTTTTGTCAAATAATCTGTGAATCAGAGCTATACATTATTCTCCCCCCCATTCTGTTGCAGGCCTCCTCAATATAAGACTATTACCCTAGATAGAGGACCAGATGGGCTTGGTTTTAGCATTGTAGGTGGATATGGGAGCCCTCATGGAGACTTGCCCATTTATGTTAAAACTGTATTTGCAAAGGTGAGTACATGCTACATACATTTTAACCACATCTCCTCTCTTCCCAAACATTCTTTGTTAGTAGTCAGCAGCTGGCTTATTAGTTTATGGCCTGAGGTAATGCCAAATGATGAACAGCAAACATTTTCTTTCAGAACTCCCTCCAGGAATAGGCCATTAAATATTTTTGTCCAATATGAGCCTGGTTATATTGAGAGGTAAAGAAGCGCAAATTCACATTCCTTGTAACCCTTTACTTTATACACACACAAATGCTAATGAGCTTAAGTTAAGTTTTCTGGATCAACCTAAATTTGATTATAATGTAAAAGTGTTTTAGGTTTGACACACAAAAAGCGATCTAAACTATCAAATAAGAGAAATATGATCATAGTTATCTGCTTAAGCAATTTTAAAAATAGCCATCTGGATAAGGCCTCCTGTAGAGGCTGAAGGAAAAGTGTAGAAAATATGTGATCAAGGAGCCTGGATTTTGCTTCAGAATACCTAGATTCACAAATGGAGTGTAGATATGTTCTGTGCACAGACACTTTGTCAGGCACAGTACAGGTTTACTTCTGCTATTTTGGAATTTCTGATTATTTCCATTGACTTCAGTCAACCTACCTGTAGCCAAACTAGTCACAGACATAATTACCCAGATTTCTTTAAATATAAGTAGAAGCATATTCAAAAACACGAACATGTTCAGATCATTGAGCACATAGTAAGCTCTCAATACGATTGATGGATTGATCTATTTTCCAAAGATCTGAGCAGGAGACTTTTAAAGCTGTACTAACTTGGAGCATACTTTAAAAATTGCACTACCATGAATTGTTCTCAAAACTTAGAAATACTTCAATTTTGTATCTAATGGCATTACTACTGATGTGGCATGTAAAGTGTAGAATGAACTTGATAAGAACAGCTTGTGCAAGAATACAGAATTAGAAATTGATGACTTGGACCAAGATTAGACCAAGTACCCAGTCCTGGCGTTGTCCATCACCACCCGAATGATCCGTCTATCTCCAGTTTATTTCTTGTTTATGCCTGTTAATATAGTGAGGCTGATGTTGCACTCTGCAACAGGAGAACATTCTTGTAAACCCATCTTCATTTAGCTTTATGATCTGCCTCGTGGATTAGTCATTTCTAGGGGCATTCTGTTCTCTGTGCCTCAGTTACCTCATCTGTAAAATGGGGATTAAGACTGTGAGCCCCACGTGGGACAATCTGATCACCTTGTATCCCTCCCAGCACTTAGAACAGTACATGGTAAGCGCTTAACAAATACCATCATTATTTTATAGTACAGTACAGCTAGTACAGCTTAGTACAGCGCTCTGCACACAGTAGGTGCTCAATAAGTACTGTTGATTGGCTAAAACAGAATAAAAAATGCAGTTCATGCTAGGAACCCATCGATAGTATTCCTTTATCTCAGACTACTTTTAGTATCTAACAAACAAGAGGTTTCTTCCTCACTTGCGCTTAGAATGTATTGACTATTTCAGCATGTCATCTGGAATCTCCGTGTTTTAATGTAGTATAACAAATTCCTATTTACATTGGGACTTTTCAGAAGTAAACAAGTTGGCTTTGAAATTGCAGGGAGCAGCCGCTGAAGATGGACACCTGAAAAGAGGTGATCAGATCATTGCCGTTAATGGACAGAGTCTAGAAGGTGTTACCCATGAAGAAGCAGTTGCTATCCTAAAGCGGACAAAAGGCACAGTCACTCTCACTGTACTCTCCTAATGTGGCTAAAGAAAAGTGAAATTTGTTCAAACTTTGTACACAATAGAAGTATTTGTCCTACCCCTTGGATGGGTCTGTGTATTTCATGCGGAAGACCTTTTTTTTTATTTTTCCACCCGCATTATTCTTATAGCGAATGCATCTAATCCAGGAGAGAAGGAATGTTTGCTTTAGTAATCCCATTGCAAAACTGGAATGTTTGCAGAGATGTCTGAAATTTTGTAATAGAGGGGTAAAAGTAGTAAGTGCAGAAACAGTCAAGACAGAAAAAGAAGTATTGGTTCCCATAAAAATGCAAAAAAGATTTAACTAGCAGGGGGAAGACTAATCTAAGACACTATGAAAAATTTAGGTCTTCTGAAAAAATAGAATACAGAATGCTTTAAAGCAAAAGTTGACATTGGGCAAAGCTGTAGGAGAGTTTTTAGTCAACCCCACAGGCTTGAATAATGCAGAAGAGAGCAAGAGACTTCTTGGACCAAGATTAGACCAAGTACCCTGTCCTGACATGGTCCATGACCACCAGAATAATCCACCCATATCCAGTTTACTTCTCATATATGCCTGTTAATATAGTGAGGCTGATGCAGCAGGAAGCAGGCAGAGTAAAATACAGCAACAGCTAAGAAAACTGGAATCTTTTAATGCTGATTTTTAACACCAAAGCAATGGTGCAACTGTCTACAATTAGTACTAATTTTAATTACAGAAAAATAACAATATTAGTAATTGTGTTGGCATGCTAATGTTAAAGTAGACAAGGGGATTAGCATAACACTTCATTTCACTATGGTAGATTAGCATTTTAAAATATAATAGCCTGAGATTAACAAAAAAGGCAGGAAGCTGTTTCTTGAGACAGCTGAAGAATTATATCGTGTTCCTATTTTAGAGTGTGAAACTTAACATTAGACTGTTAAGTCACTTTAACTGTTACCTGTATTTGTAGTAGGAGTAGTATGCAGATATTTTATTACTTCATTCTTGTGTAAATGCAGAGTTGAAGTGAATAAAAGTGAACCTGTTTCATTAATGAGTGAATAAAAGAAGCAGATGTATTTTTTGTTTTTTTGAGAGGAAGCTTTTTTTAGTCTGTTGCTAGGTGTTTAAGATTTCAGTTCATTTTTATCATGTTGAATTGAACACATGATATCCATGGTTATAATCTAACAAAACCTAGCACCACATATTATGAAAAGCTCAGTATTTCTCATTTTCAAGAATATTTTCCAATACCGAGGATAAATGATAAGGTTGAAATGTAGTTTTGCCAGATTGGAGAAGGTGATCACATCCAAGTGAGAAAAGTAGCTTCTGAGAAGCATGCAGCCTAGTGGCGAGAGCACGGGCATGGGAGCCAGAAGGACCTTGGTTCTAATGCAAGCTCTATCACTTGTCTGTGTGACTTTGGGCAAGTCACTTGAGGAAGCAGTGTGGCTTAGTGGAAAGAGCCCAGGCTTGGAAGTCAGAGGTCATGGGTTCTAATTTTGGCCCCGCCACTTGTCAGCTATGTGACTTTGGGCAAGTCACTTAACTTCTCTGTGCCTCAGTTCCCTCATCTGTAAAATGGGGATTAAGACTGTAAGCCCCACGTGGGACAACCTAATTACCTTGTATCTACAGTGTTCTACTGTTCTACAGCATAGAACAGTGCTCGACACATAGTAAGCACTTAACAAATGCCATTATTACTATTATTTTTATTATTACTTTGTGGCTGTTACCTCATCTGTAAAATGGGAATTCAGATTGTGAGGCCCGTGTGGGAAATGGACTGTGTCCAACCTGATTAGCTTGTATTTACCCCAGTGCATAGAACAGTGCCTGGAACATAATGAGCACTTAATAAATACCGTAACACTTTGTTTTTATGATGTACATATGTACGTAAGATATGCTTATGCATGAGAAGACATGTAGATGATATGAATTAAAACAGAGAGTTAGCACAGCCATATGGACAGGTAATAAGCCTCAAAAAAAAAAAAACCCAAGGCCTATACCCAGTAAACCCTACGACTCAACCAAAGATGTTCATCAGCAACATATAACAAGCTTTCACTGAATTCTTCTATCTAGACAATGCGTTATCCAAATAAATGAAGACAAGGAAAACAGAATAATAATAATAAAACTAATGGTATTAAGTGCTTACTATATGTCAGGAACGGTTCTAAGCACTGGGGTAGATACAAGCTAATCAGGTTGGACACAGTCCCTATCACACACAGGGCTCACAGTCAATCCCCATTTTACCGATGACGTAACTGGGGCAAAGAGAAGTGAAGTGATTTGCCCAAGGTCACACAGCAGACAAGTGGCAGAGCCAGGATTGGAACTCAGGTCCTTCTCACTCCCAGGCCAATGCTGTATCCACTAGGCCATGCTGTTTTCTGGGGAAACTGACAGGTCTTGCCTCTCTTATAGCCGACTTCTTGCTTACTACTTAGTGTGAGGGGGAGAAGCCGCCGTGAAAATAAATTAGCAGTAGGAGGAAGCATTAGGGTGTAAAGATATGTCTGTAAGTGCTATGGTAGGTGGTTTGAGTACCCAATTGCTTGGATGGTATGGTGAATCTAGTGTGACAGCATGGAATGCATAAAAAGAATTGTAGGGAGTGATTGGTCGGTGTGAACCCTGACTGGAAATTGGTAAATTGAGCCTATCCTAAGAAGGGCAGGAGGAAAAAGTTGGAAAACACAAGAGAAGATGGCACTGAATCCAGAGACTGTCAGATCCTCACTGGAAGGATAGCAATTAATAGGAAGATGGGAAGAGTGGGACAAGGACCAGGATGGCTGAAGCATTCCCTTCCCATTTTCATGTCTTGTGATAGATCATTATTGCCCTGCATTCTCTGGGAGAAATCTGATGACTAGGCATGTCATATATTGATTTAGCTCTACTCTGAACATTTCCAGTCTGGTTGAATTGTGAAGCTAAAAGAATGACTGCAGGGAGGCAAGAATAAACCTATCCATCTTCTAGGTGTGGGAATGTCAAAACAATCATCAGTGTTTTCAACAGTTCAATTCTGTTGTTTCATGCCCCTGACAGCAAGTGACTAGTTGACTTATGCAGGAATGTATTTGAACTGTACAGAGATGGGGCTTGATTCTTTTGACTAGGAAGCTGTGTATAACTATGTTCTTCCTTCAAAAAAAGCTACATATGCATCCCTATTGACAAAAACCTTTGGCTGGAGAAGGATTCCAGAATCAAGAGCTCAAAAATTCCGGTACTTCATAGATTAATGTTGTTTTTATGATATATTTTGAAAAGAAGTCTTGTCTCTGAATAGCGTGAAAATCCTATGATCAGAGCCTAGGTTCATTTTGTTGCCTTTTTTTTTAAGGGGCATTAGATGGGGTATTCCTAATAATGAGGAAAACCATCACCTTTTTCCTCCATGGTGCCACCATTGGAGCCAGTATACTGGGATGGTGGTTTAGTGTTGCTTCTTATATTTTAATGGAAATCAGAAGGCTATTTTTCTTGTCTGTGATTTGAAAAAATCTGTATCTTCTTTAAGACTTGCTCTGTGGATCGGCAGATATCCACTGTAGAAATGAAGCTACTGGCTAAAGTAAATCCTCTCAGAGTTGCCTCCTGGAACTTGTCCCTCTAAGTTTCCAAAGCAACCATAGGCAAGTGACCGCCTGGGGCCTCTCTTAAGAGACAGCTTCAGCTTGTTCAGGTAACTTTGAACTTTGTTGAAAGGGATTTGTCACATATGATGTGGTAATGCCTTGCTTTGTTCCTGGTTTTTCCCCACCTGCACAGTTTTAGAAACAAATATGTTTCTCTTGAACCTTGCCGCTTCCTTTCTTCTGCTTCTTGCTGATTGATGTGCTATGGTTTTTATTTCACACCTAATCTCAGTCTCTTGCATTGTGCATTCAAGATTCTAAAACAGTAGATGATAGCTGTAATTTTTCCAAATGCTGAAGAGCGCGCATATTTAGCTTTGTTCCTTGCACAAGTGTTTGTCAGAAGCACTGGAGCTTTTTTGCAGAAAGAAGGTTATATGAATGGGTAGAAGATATAGGCCAACTATTTCAGAACTTGTGAATAGCTAAAGGAATGGCTATTTTGATGAGGCAAGGCATCATGGCTAGTGGAACACTGATTAAGCGGACTACAGCATCAAGGGACCCATTTCGAATTGAGCATTATGTGACCGGTCACCTAATATTGAAAGAGATGAGGTCTTCAATATTTTTCTTCCATAGTCTCAACGCCACGTTCTTATGGAAATGGAACTTTTCCCCCTTTTCCTTTTCTGATGGGGCCATAAGCTACAGCATCAAAGTCAAAGAAATGTTGTTTGAGCAACTTTTTGCCTGGAATGTGTTATATCAACATTCAAAAACACGACTGCCCCTCTAAGTCAACTGTGTAACATTTAGACAATTTAAAAAAGGATTTTACTTATTATTAGATTTCCACTTAAATCTGAATGGGATTATCAAGTCAGGTGTTTCAGTTTTGGCAACACTGGATTGGAAGAGGACAAGTGACATGAATTAATGGAGTAAAATCAATGTCATAGTGATCTTAAGGCTAATGCTTCTTGCACCTGGAGTATTGTGCAGATGGCAGGCGTACCTAATTATGCACCCTATTGGTTTTTTTCTAGTGTACTAATAAAATCTCTCAACTGAGTGTAAAATACATTCATTTGCTTACTGCTGCAGCTAAATTTGAGGAGGATAATTAGGTCCCATCATACGGACATATACCTCTGCCTCTTACCCTCTGACTGTGGGAATCCTTCAAGACTCAGTTCTGGATCCCCTTCTATTCTCCATCTGTACCTAACTCCCTTGGAAAATTCATTTGCTCCCATGGCTTCAACTACCATCTCTACGTGAGTGATTCCCAAATATACCTCTCCAGCCCTGATCTCTTCCTTCTCTGCAGTCTCACATTTTCCCCTACCCTTCAGGCTATATCTACTTGGATTCCCCACCGACACCTCAAGTTTAAGCAGCCTGGCCTAGTGGAAACACCATGGGCCTGGGAATCAGGGGACCTGGGTTCTAATCCAGCCTCTGCCAATTGCCTGCCGTGTGACCTTGGGCTAGTTACTTAACTTCTCGGTGCCTCAGTTCCGTCTGCAAAATGGGGATTCAATTCCTGTTCTCTCTCCTACTTAGACTGGGAGCCCCGATGAGGGACCTGATAATTTAGTATCTACTCCAGCGTTTGTCACAGTGCTTGGCACATAGTAAGCACTTATTATTATCATCACTATCATGTCCAAAGTAGACTTCATCTTCCTAACTTAACCCTGTCCTCTCCCTGTCTTTTCCATCACTATAGATAATACCATTATCCTTCCTGTCTCAAACCCATAACCTGGGCATTACCCTTGACTCATAGCTCTCATTCAACCTACATATTCAATGTGGTACCAAATCCTGCAGTCTCTACCTTCACATCATCACTAAATCCACTCATTTCTTTCCATCCAAAATGCTAATATAGTGATCCAAACACTCATTATCTGCCTTGACTACTGCATCAGCCTCTTCCCTGACTTCCCTGCCTCCTGTCTTTCCGCTCCAGTCCTTACTTTATCCTGTTAACCAAATCATTTTTCTCAAAATAACTCAGCCCATATCTCCCACTCTCAAGAACCTCCAGTGGTTGCCCATCTGCCTCTACATCAAACCAAAATTCCTTACCATCAGCTTTAAAGCACTCAGCTTGCCTCCTGCCTTACCTTGCTGATCTCATTCTACAATCCAGCCCACACACTTTGCTCCTCTAACGCCAATGTATTCACTGTACCTCAATCTCATCTATCTCTCCGTCAATCCCTTGCACACGTCCTCCCTCTGTCCTGGAACTTCCCCATCATATATATCAGACCACCGCTATCCCCATCTTCAAAGTCATTAAAATTACAACTCCCCAGGAGGCTTTCCCCAACAAAGCCCTCATTTCCCATACTACCTCTCCCTTCTGCATCATCTATGTACTTGGATCTGTACGCTTTAAGCAGTTATCTACCCACAACACTTACGTACATGTCCGTAATTTATTTAAATGTCTGTCTCCCCCTCCAGACTGTATACTCTTTGTGGTCAGGGAATGTGTCTACCAACTCTATTCTCCCAAGTGCTTAGTTCAGTGCTCCACACAGAGTAAGCATGCAATAAATTCCATTGATTGACTGTTACAACATGCCTGACAAATTTCATTTTTTGGGGTCAAGAAATTTGGAGTGTGTAGTAATGAGTCAAATTATTGTTGGCCTTGTTTGCAGTTGTTCTTGTGAGATATCATTAGTGGGACACTTTGTTATTAAGTAGAAGATATGGGAAAATATGCTGCAGATCATTCCTTATGAAAGGATTTGTTTTCATTCATTCAATTGTATTTGAGCGCTTACTGTGTGCAGAGCACTGTACAATTCAGCAACAAAGAGAGGCAATCCCCGCCCACCAACAGGCTCACAGTCTAGAAGTCGAAACCCAGTGATAATGCTAGAAAAGCATTAGTAAAAGCACATGGGATCCAGAGAGAAATTGATTCTAGCATTAGTGGTTTGTGCAGCGGCACTCGCTCTAACTTACCAGTCATGTTAACACAGGGGCCCAGAACGCAATGAGTACGGAAGTGGGCAGGGATGCAGCCCTTTGTCAATGATGATGATGATAGTGGTATTTGTTAAGCGCTTACTATGTGCCAAGCACTGCATGCACAGCCTTTGCCCACATTAGGTGGCTACATGCAGACCTGGGACTTCTGATTCCTTGAGCAGTGCTATAACCAGTGGACCAGCCATTGGGCTGGAGCATAGTATAGAAAATATTACAAATATTTCAATGTACCTGTCCTTTGGGTTTGAGGATGACAGTACTGACAGTGAGATTTTTTTATTAGTGTTAATGAGTTTGGCTGAAAGTATCAATCTATGACAGCATACATAAATTGTCCCTCGCACGGTGGCATTTATTACCCACAGTTCTTGGTAATATTTCGTGATTATATGGCACTCTAAGCCACCCAAAACCTCCATTCCAACATGGTCACCTCATTCCTGACTTCTCTGAGCCAGAATGATATTTCTTCTGTTGCTGTCTTCTAAATGTTCTCTGTTATCCCATCCCCTTTGAGAGTCTTCCTTTACTGTGCTTTAAATTCACCTTAATATCTACATATCGTCTTGAATGTAAACTTCCAGTCCTCTGTCATCAACTGATCATTTTGATGATGTGCTCGATTTCTTGCGTTGACAAGGTTTCCCAGAAAATGGGAATCATATTCTGGTACCAGCTTCTATATTTCCTGCTGTGTACTCTAGCATGGTTGTGTAGGAAAGATTGAACAAGACTGAACCTAGGACACAACCCCTATTTTACTTCAGTGATAATAGGGAAAGAAACTGCTATGACCCTTCCGATTCTGACGTGGCCAGCCATATCATCATGGTGCTATTTTAGGATCTATCTAGATGAGCTTTTTAGATGGCTAAAACACATTTTTAGTCCCAGAAACCCACTGTACTAATGGTACCAAATGCTTTCATAGCCTGACCAGTGTGTAATCACAATTATGGTGCTTATTAAGTGCTAAACACTGTGGTGCATCCAAAGTTATCAGATCACATTTCCTATCCCACATAGGGCTCACCATCTATTTTATCCCCATTTTACAAATCAAAAAACTGAGACCCAGAGAGATTACATGGCTTTCCCAAGGTCACACAGCATCTCAGTGCAAAAAGGGAACAAGATCCCTAGTCTTCGCACTCCCAGGCCTGTGCTCTGTTCATTGGCCCATGTTGCCTCCCTGTTGAGCTGCGGGGAGTGGGAGGAAGGCATGTGAGCCCTTGTTGGGTAGGGACCGTCTCTATATGTTGCCGACTTGTACTTCCCAAGTGCTTAGTACGGTGCTGTGCACACAGTAAGCGCTCAATAAATATGATTGAATGAATGAATATGATGTGCAAAAAAGATCATACCCACTGTGGTCTGAGCTGCATTGTGATTCTGGGATGACATGGTTAAATATGTTTTTCATTAGTACAGAAAAAACAGTGCTGTGAGGAGAGAAACCAAACCAAATATCTACGCATTCTTGAGGTCTGTATGTGCGTCCACACTTACTGCCTTAGGGACGTAGCCCCTTTTTCTCTTCCTTCCCAACTGTAATTGATTTTTAGTTTCAATCAATCTGTGGAATTTATTGAGCACTTACTGTGTGCAGAGCACTTGGGGGGGGAAGTACAATGTAACAGAGTTGGTAGACACATTACATGCCCACAATGACCTTAGTCTACAATCTAGTTTATCCCTCCTGCTAGATTGTAAGCACCTTGAAGGCAGGGATCATGTCTACTCATTCTATTACTCTCCCAAGTGCTTAGTATTTGCCCTGAACACAGGTACTAAATAGTCCTGATAGATAGTGATTTTTCTAGCAATCTAGTGCCGTGAGATTCTACAGTAATTTCCACGATCACCTCTAACCCTCATCCTTCTCCTCCACCTCTTTTTCTTCCTCCCTGTCCTTGTTCTTCTTAGTATGATATTTAAGTACTTACTCTCAAAGGTCAATTAGGGAGGGTGGTATTTGCCTGCCAAACCCCAGAGGTCACCTCAACAAGATGAAATAGGTGAGAAAATGATCCATTCCATGGCGTTCTTCTTAAACTTGGTGTTATTATTTGTGCCATTTTAAAATCCTGCAGCACTTTTCTCAGTGTTTCATCTCCTTGCTTGTGGAGCTCAGCCAGTATACTCTGTTACAGGCACTTGTTCTTCTTAAGGAAGTGTCGGAACCAAAGCGAGGTCTTCACAAATTGGCAGATTTTTATTCATTGAGGTTTAGTTTCAATGCTGAAAGGTATGTAAGAGATGACAACAGTGGCAACACTTTAAAAAAAAATGGTATGTAAGCACTTACTATGTGCCAGGCACTGTTCTAAGCACCGAGGTGGATACAAGGAAACGGGTTGGACCCAGTTTCTGTCCCACAGAGGGCTCAGAGTCTCAATCCCCATTTTACAGATGAGGTAACTGAGGCACAGAGAAGTCAAGTGACTTGCCCACGGTCACACAGCAGACAAGTGGAGCTGGGATTAGAACCCAGGTGCTTCTGAATCCCAGGCCTTGGCACTATCCATTAGGCCATGCTTTACACTTCAGGGGAGCTTCGTTTCAGTTTATATACAATCGCCAGAGATGCCTAGAAATCTGGCTTGCATTCTCTCTGCCTAGGCATGCACCTCTTAAGCCTTGGTGTCCCACAGCTTTGCTTCTTTTGATGGTTTTATATTTGTAGTGTAGGCTTTACTAAGCATCTCTTTTGTGGGTGATGGTATTGCCAAAGGGGTTGATGACACATCACTTGTTTTTTCTACAAGTAGCTGTTTGATCTCGGAATTATTCTCTTGAAATCAGTTCTGGTCTCCCGGCAGCACCCATTCATTCATTCAATCAAATTTATTGAGCGCTTACTGTGTGCAGAGCACTGTACCAAGCGCTTGGGAAGTACAAGTTGGCAACATACAGAGACGGTCCCTACCCAACAACGGGCTCACAGTCACACCCACCATCTTAAAGGCTGCCTGCTAAAAAATATCTTGTAGAGATTTCCAGTCACCGTTCACATTAGTAGAGACAGATGGGATTATTGGTCCTAATTTGACTTCACCCATGTTTTTATGAAGTTTCTTTCATATGTCTTCCCGCAGGTAGGGATCATGTCATCTAACTCTATCCTACTCTCTCAGATACTTAAGGCAGTGCTCAGCATCGAGTAGGGGCTCAATAAACCCTACCGATTGATAGGTAGCTACCTGGATGGTTTTGGTGTCATTTAAAATAAAGTGGCTTTATGGGTTGTGAAAGTTAAGAATATTTCAGCTATGGCACCATTAATTAGGACTCAGCATCACTGCATTTTTTTTGTTCGTTTGATAGCAATTTGGGCCAAATGTCTTTAAACTCAAGTGGGCCCTATTGCTAGGAAGTATTGTTTCCCTTTCCCATAAAAGGTGCTTGCATATGATTTCCCTGTTTAGTATGGGATTATTTTCCATACATTCTTTGCTGCATACCTGCATAGTGGAAAGGAATTGAGCAGTTTGTGGGATTGTTGAACATTTAACCTTGATTTTTCTCACTGATATTTTGAAAGATCAACTAAGTTACTAGAATTTAAATTAATTCGCTATTGTTGGATATGTAGTCAGAGCAATTTTCTAGATCCTCTAATTTATATATACATATATATATATATATATATATATATATATATTTTAATGGTACTAACTGTGGGCCAGGCACTGTACTAAGCCCTGGGATAGCTACAAGAAAATCAGGTTGGACACAGTCTCTGTCCCATATGTGGCTCACAATCTAAGTAGGACAGAAAGGACAATTTAATCCCCATTTTACAGATGAGGTAACTGAGGCACAGAGAACTTGAGTGATTTATGTATGGTCACGCAGCAGACAAGTATGTGGTTGGAAGTTCGAGGATGTGGATTATAATCCTGGCTCTGCCACTTATCTGCTGTGGTACCTAGGACAATTCACTTCTCTATGCCTCAGTTTCTCATCTGTGAAATAGAGTCAATATCTGTCCATCCTCTTACTTAGACTGTGAGCCCAATGTGGGACAGGGACTGAGTCTGACCTAATTCTTGTATTTACAACAGCACTTAGTGCTTGGTACATAGTAAGCACTTACAAATACCACAATCATTATCATCATCATTATTATTCATAATTGAATTAAGACTATCCAAATGATTTAGCTTCCAGCTGGCCCTAAAAAAGAGCTTAAGCCCATCATTTAGCTCATCAATCAATCAGTGGTATTTATTTAGCACTTACTGTATGCAGATCACCGTACAAGGTACCTGGAAGCATACCTTAGAGTTAGACACAACTTCTGCCCACAAGGAGTTTACAATCTAGAGGGGAAGGCAGACATTAAAATAAATTACAGACGGGGGAAAATATGGGACTATATACATAAGTGCTGTGGGGTTGGGGTGAATATCAAGTGCTTAAGTGGTACAGATCCAGAAAGGAAGGCAAATAGGGGAAATGAGGGCTTAGTGAGGGACTTAATCATTCACTCCCTTGGCTTTAGTTGCCTCTTCTAGTGGTTGACTCTCAAATCTATCTCACTAACCCCAGTACTTCATTTCCTCTGCAATCTGGCATTTTTTTTTGTCTCCAGGACATCTTGCCAAGACCTCAAGCTTAAAACATGACTAGAACTGAATTCCTCATTTTCCTTACAAACCCACTCCTGCACCTAACTTCCCCATCTCAGTTGACAGCACCACCACTCTCCTTATCCCAGAAGCCTACAACCTTGGCAGTATCCTTGACTCCTCATTCACATTGATTCTGTCACTAAATATCTCCAGTTCTTGCTCCTCAACATTTTTCCTATCAGTCTCTTCCTCTGAATATTAAGGGTCACCACCTGGATCTGGGAACTCATCATATCCTGGCTAAACTACTGAATTAACCTTCTCAGTGATCTCTTTCCTCTCTTCAGGATAAATTTCTCTTTGCTGCCTGGTGCAAAGTTCACACCTCTGTCTACTCAAAACCTCTCAAGGTTAGCCATTGTTCTCCGCCTCAAGCACTGGTTTTAAGGCAATCCATCACATCTCGCATTACGTATCAGTTCCCTTCTTCTGTTACACCACCCTCTTTGTTCTTCCCAAGTCAACTTTGTCACTGTGCCTCATGTTCTATTCTCCTGCATCTGACCCCTTGTTTATACCCTTCCTTCTGCTTGGAACTCCTTTCACCTTCAAATCCTCCAAGTACCATTCTCATCTTCCAAGCCCTCCTGAAAACCCAACTCTTTTTTAAAAAATATGATATTTAAGCACTTAGTATGTGTCAGTCACTGGACTAAGTGCCAGGTAGATACAAGCTAATCAGGTTGGACATAGTCCCTGTCCCATATGAAACTCACGGTCTTAACCTCATTTTACAGATCAGGTAACTGAGGCACACAGAAGTGAAGTGATTTGCCCAAGCTCACATAACGGACAAGTGGCTGAGCCAGGACTAGAACCCAGGTCCTTCTGACTCCCAGCCTCATACTTATAAGCCATGATGTTTCTCCAGGAAGCAGTCCTCCATTAAGCTCCTCCTTCCCCACACATGTCTGTCTAAGGTCTCGAGGGCAGGAATCTTGTCTATCAAGTCTATTGCACTGCATTCTCCCATTGCTTGGTACAGTGCTATGCACAGTAAGTGCTCAATAAATACTATTGATTAATTGACCTTTAGAACTTTTTTCATTACTTAGCATTTGTGCATATTTTGACATGTTAATTTGTTTATTAATCAATTTATCTGTCTTAAAGTTCTGTTATATACTCCCAAGTCCTCAGTAGAGTGCTCTGCACACAGTAGGAGCTCAGTAAATACTATTGGTTGCTTTATTAAATTACTTTACCAAGGCACACAGTGAATAACTGGAAGAACCAGAGCTAGATATTTTGGCTCTCATCCAGCATTTTTTCTCCCGTTGTCCAAAAATCACATAATGATTTAATAGAAGAATCTGCCCTCAAACTTCAGTTACCTATTCAGTGCCCGTTTCACTAAGCTACATTGTCAGAATCAATGATTGTTAAGCTCAAGACATATGCTCTGTATTGATTAACTCCAGAAACTCTAATGTATCATGTTAAACAAGATTACATGGCATGTTATGTGGTACAAGTTGACAAAAGAAGACCCATGTTTCTTTTTAAAAATATGAAATGTGTTTTTGAGGGTCGGGACTAAAACAGACAAGATGTCAAAACTAATAAATGAAAAAATATTCAGTTGCATCACAAATGGGAAACTGAGAATGGAATTGATTGCGTAATATGTCCCCCACCTCCTCAAATTCTACAGTCTCCAACACCACCAACTCCAACCCTTCGCACCTCATGAAAACACTTGCCCCCTACATTCTTTTCAACCTTAACTGCCATTTTCAACCAACCACTTTCCAGTGGCTTCTTCCCCACTGTTTTCAAACATGCTCATTTATCCCCTAGCCTAAAACAAAAAACAAAACCCTCCTTTGACCCCACAACTCCCTCCAATTATCACCCCATCTCCCTCCTACCATTCCTCTCCAAACTTCTTGAGTGAGTTGCCTTCAGCCGCTGTCTCCACTTGTTCTCCTCCAATTCTCTCCTTGACCCCCTCCAACCTGGCTTCCATGGCTTCCAACTTAACATGTCCACAACAAAACTCTTCATCTTCCCTCCCAAATCCTGTCCTCCCCTGACTCTCCTATCACTGTAGGTAACATCACCATCCTCCCTGTCTTACAAGCTTGTAACCTTGGCATTATTCTCAACTCATGTAAGATATTGCAGAAGCATCATTGCCTAGTGGAAAGAGCACAGGCCTGTAAATTGGAGGATTAGAACCCAAGTCCTATTTAGACTGTTGAGCCCTGTGTGGGACAGGGACTGTGTCTGACCTGATTGCTTGGTATCTACTCAAGTTCTTGGCACATAGTAAGTGCTTTACAAGTGCTACAGTTATTTTCACAATTCTCATTCAACCTATATATTCAGTCTGTCACTATATCTTGTCAGTTCTACCTTCACAAAATCTAAAATCTGCCCCTTCCTCTCCATCCAAATTGCTACTATGATCCAAACACTTATCCTATCCCACCTTGATTAGTGATTACAACTCTATTGTACTTCCCAAGCGCTTAGTACAGTGCTCTGCACACAGTAAGCGCTCAATAAGTACGATTGATGATGATGATCTGACAGATGATCACTCTCCCCACCTTCAAACCCTCATCAAAATAACATATCCTCTTAGAGATCTTCCCTTGCTAAGACTTCATTTCCCCTACCCAATCGATCTCCCCTCTGTATTACCTATGCACTGGGATCTTTACCCTTCGAATACTTGATATTCTCTACACAGAATTTATATAACCTCACAACTTGTCATCCATAATGTATTTTAATGTCTGTCTCTCCCTCTAAACTGTATTCTCCATGTGGGCAGGGGTCATGCCTACCAACTCTATTGTATTGTCTTTTCCCAAATACTTAGCACAAATACCATTTATTGATTTAGAGATGAAAGGGATATATTACTGTGGAAGATATTAAGGATATTTCCACACTAAATTAACATTCAGGATCATTTAGAAAACAAAATGGCCAGTTGGCATCCACCCAAGAATTCTCCAAGTGCTGGGAAGGAAAGATGGAGAACTCTTGGCAAAAATCTGTAACGTATGATTGCAAATAACAACAGTACTGTTAGGTGGATTGCCATTATAGAGTGGTTCCAGAGATAACCTTGGAATTTATAGATTGGTATATCACACTTCTATATATGACAATCTGGTGGTATCTATGAATAAACATGAATCAGTGTTTTTGAGCTTAATGCTGATGGATTAAAATATACCTTTGCCTCCCAGGTGAGTACTATAGTGAATTGCCAGGGATTTGCTACATCTAATGCTGGCAGATCTGCTTCTGGATTCAGATTAGGAATAATCCCTGGTGGTTCTAAAGAACAGAATTATTCTCCAGTGTTGTTAAACTCAAACCTATCCTGTATTCTACTGGACTGATCCTGGAACTCCTTACTCTGGTGGAGTCTTGCACCAGATTTTATTTTTTCTTTACATAGTATCATCACATGATAAACTGCATGTTGGTTCTCTTAAAATACAAAAAACACAGTCAGCATATATTAACCATTACTTTGATTTTGGTTAGTCTATAAGAGAAGACACGGATATGAATAAATTACAGGTATGTATATGTGTGCTATGGAGCTCAGGGTGGGGTGAATATCAAGTGCTTAAAGGAGTACATGTTTGCTTGTTTGTCCTTTACATTGAAAGGCCAAGATTATTTTGTCACTCTTCCTCTGGAATCCCTCTCAGCACTTGGTTCAGTGCTCTGCAAAAAGTAGGTGTTCCAAAAATACTATGGCTGTCACTGTTGTTGAACGTAGTGGAAAGCTTGAGAACCTACCAAGGGCCATCCTGGGTCCAAATAATAATAATAATAATAATGGTATTTGTTAAGCACTCACTATGTGCCAAGCACTGTTCTAAACGCTGGGGGAATACAAGGTGATCAGGTTGTCCCACGTGGGGTTCACAGTCTTAATCCTCATTTTACAGATGAGGTCACTGAGGCCCAGTGAAGTGACTTGCTCGGAGTCACACAGGTGACAGGTGGCAGAGCCGGATTTAGAGCCCATGGCCTCTGACTCCCAAGCTCGGCCTCTTTCCACCGAGCCATGCTGTTTCCTTTAATCACCACCTTAATCTCTCAATCTCTTAATCACCACTTAATCTCTTAATCAAATCACCATAACCTCAACATTCTAGATCCACTCTGTGGATATGGAGGTTGCAGGCTTAAAGCTGAGATAAAGTTTAGCCACCAACATACCTAACTACTTATTGAGTTATTATGGCCCAAGGATAGCATGGATACTGGAACATGTCTACACATGGGCAGGTGTCTACACAAGAAACTGCGTGGCTCAGTGGAAAGATCCTGGGCTTGGGAGTCTGAGGTCGTGGGTTCTAATCCTGGCTCCACCACTTGTAAGCTTTGGGCAGGTCACTTAACTTCTCTGTGCCTCAGTTCCCTCATATATAAAATGGGGATTAAGACTGTGAGCCCCATGTGGGACAACCTGATTACCTTGTATCTACCCCAGCGCTTAGAACAGTGCTTGGCACATAGTAAAAGATTAACAAATACCGTCATTATTATTATGGGCAGTGTTTGACATCTGTGTGGTTGTTCCAGTGGGCAACTAAAACTATAGCCCAAAGAGACAAGTGGTGGTGCTGGAGATGGGGGTAGTGATGGTTAATAGTTTTGTTATTTATTAAGGGTTCACATGAGAAGCAGCATTGCCTAGTGGAAAGATCACTGGCCTGAGAGTCAGAGGACCTGGGTTCCAATCCCAGCTTGGCCACTTGCCTGCTGTGTGTCCTTAGGCAAGTCACTTTAACTTCTCTGGGCCTCAGTTACATTATCTGTAAAATGGAGATTAATACTGTGATCCCCATCATCATCAATCGTATTTATTGAGCGCTTACTGTGTGCAGAGCACTGATCTAAGTGCTGTCCCATGTGGGACAGGAACTGTGTCCAAAACCTGATCATCTCATATCTACCTCAGCACTTTTTTTAATGGCATTTATTAAGCACCTACTATGTGCAAAGCACTGTTCTAAGTGCTGGGGAGGTTACAAGGTGAACAGGTTGTCCCACGGGGGGCTCACAGTCTTAATCCCCATTTTACAGATGAGGTAACTGAGGCACAGAGAAGTTAAGTGACTTGCCCAAAGTCACA
Source organism: Tachyglossus aculeatus (assembly GCF_015852505.1). Classification (NCBI taxonomy): domain Eukaryota; kingdom Metazoa; phylum Chordata; class Mammalia; order Monotremata; family Tachyglossidae; genus Tachyglossus; species Tachyglossus aculeatus. Next base: position 24,153,514 of record NC_052098.1, on the reverse strand, counting down.
CAGCTGACAATTGGTGGAGCCGGGATTTGAACCCATGACCTCTGACTACAAAGCCTGTTCTCCTTCCACTGAGCCACACTGCTTCTCTGGTAGCACTTAGTGCAGTACCTGGCACATAGTGAGTACTTAACAAGCACTATAAAACAATGTATGAAGCAAAGTACTGAGATCTGAAGAATGATACATAGATGTTGATTCACACATGCTCTCTGGACTGCAGGGAGCTTACAGTTAGGGAGCTGAGGAGAAACGCAGACTCAGAAAAAAGTATTTCATTGTAAGTTGATTAAAAAAAAAAACACCAGAAAACAAACCCTTCCAATAGTCAATATTGTAATAATCTTCAGACTCCTTACTAACTCTGGGCCTAGTAGGAAGAATCCAAGACTAGAAGTCAGAGACTGGGTTCTACTCCCAGTTCATTCATTCATTCAGTCATATTAATTGAGTGCTTACTGGATGCAGAGCACCGTACTAAGTGCTTGGAAGAGTACAACATAATAATAAGCAGACACACTCCCTGCCCACAGTGAACTTACAGTCTAGAGGGGGAGGTAGACATTAATATAAATTTTTGTTGGGTAACATTGGGTAAATCAGTTAACCTCTCATTCCTAAGTCATTTCATCTGTAAAATGGGGATTTAAAAAAAATCTGATTAGTTCATATCTACCCCAGTGCTTGGCACATAGAAATACCATAACTAACTAGGGCCATCCTGGATCTAAATCCCCATAATCTTTCCAACATTTTAGATGTTAATTGAACTGCATGTACCCAGAACTACTCCTCCAGAAATGAGGCCTCGACTGCCCTTCCAGTTTGACCAGCTGAAGCTCAGAACCAGATACTCTAATCCTGGGGAACTAAATGAGGGATTTAAAGTGAACAAGTTCACACAAACATAGAAGTCCAAGTATTTAAGTAGAGGAAGAAGAGCTGACAGGACAGTGAAAGGTAGACTCACCATTTTGGTCGTGGTCATCCCCATTCTGGAATTCCAGTTATTGCAATTGTCCAGACAGCCTAGGAAAATCTGGGACTCACCTGGATAAAGGAGGCTGAATTCTCCACCGCTGACATTATGAGACTGGGTATTAAGACTGTGAGCCATGTGGGACAGGGACTATGTCCAAACCATTTATTTTACATCTACCCCAGCGCTTAGTAGAGTGGCTGGCATAAATGCTTAAGAAATACCATTTTCATAAATAAGCCCAACACACCCAGTTGTTACGGAGATAACTATGATCGTAGGGCACTTAGATTATTATGACCCACTCTCCACAAGTACAAAGGGTAAAGAAATGTCCCATCAATGATTCAAGATAGCATTTTAGAATTGCCTTGTTAAGGCCATATTTGGTTATAGGTTTTGAAATGAAAGTTCAGATACAGTACTAGGAATTTGCATTGGAGAAAAAAAGTGGACATCTTTACTGAACCCACACAATCAGAAAGCTCAGAAACAATATAGATCGACAGGCCTATAAAATTATCAAAACATGATGTGACTTTCCAAACGACATTAGTGATTTCTCAATTGCCCCACTAGAGAAGCAACAGTGACACCCAGGGGCCATGTTTCTGTCTCATCAAGATCTTCAGATGTCTTGAAAATAAAAATGTTTCAAAGGGGGTGAAGATGAGTTTGGTTAGCTAGCTTTGACTAGTTAGGGTCACCAAGCATCAACTGCATTTTGGATTCTCTGTATTTGATTACTCCCAGTGCTAAAATGTTCCAGTGACTTCTCAATTCCTCCAAATAGCCGACTTCCTAAATGACAAAAAGAAAAAGGGAGCGATGACCCACAGAGTAGCTTTTTAAATTTGGGAAATAAAGTAATGTCACCCTAATGGTCATTACTATTCTGCTAATCATTTTCTTTTCATTTTAAAAGACTGGGGAATTTTTTTGAGGTTTAAATGATGAATGTGGTGCTGGTTTTATTTAAGGTGATCTGTTTCCTGTCGTTGCCCACTAGAGAGCAGTAGAATTCAAGTAATTTCTACTTTATTTTTATATTTTGTTTTTCCCCCAAAATCTTCAGGCTGCACACTGTGCCCCAACCAAAAAGATATGTTAATGACTCCATTTAATATTTTTAGGCATTCATATTTTCCAGAAAGGACTCGTGAAAATGAGGGAATTACAGGTAAATATGATCCCACTCTGATCTTTATTTTTGGATAGCTGATCCTTAATTCATTCAATCGTATTTATTGAGCACTTACTATGTGCAGAGCACTGTACTAAGCGCTTGGAAAGTACAAGTTGGCAACATATAGAGACGGTCCCTATCCAACAGTGGGCTCACAGTCTAGAAGGGAGAGACAGAGAACAAAAAACATATTAACAAAATAAAATAAATAGAATAAATATGTACAAATAAAATAAATAAATGGAGTAATAAATACATACAAACATACATACATATATACAGGTGCTTTGAAGAAAGAAATGTGCCCAGCGCTCAGAACAGTGCTTGGCACATAGTAAGCACTTTACAAATACCATTAAAAAATGTATTCAGGGCTTTTCTCTGGTCCTTGTTACAACTAATTTCTAGAACGAAAGCGACTCATTTATACCTGTCATTCCAAAGATAAATTTTGGTCAATGTTTCTTTCAGAAAAATGTTTTGAGTGAAATAGAATTGAAATTCACCATAACCATTTTGTTCCTTTTGCTTATTTTAAAACCCTAATTTCCAAAAGATTTGGAATTCGTGATTTTAATTCATCCCTCTTTTTCTCAGGAAAAAACCTAGTCCTCTCTACTAATACTGTAGTTTTCAGGTTGATTGCTTATTTTTAACTTTCTTTTAATGAATGCAGTCACTTCTCTAAAAATGAAAAAAAGAACGTTTCTGAGATAAGCGTTGGTTTTATTTTGGACCAATAAACGCTGGGTATTTTTGTGTTTTCAAAGACATATGGTACTTTTGTAATAAGAGCAGATGGTCTAGAGTCAACTGCTGGGCTCTACTTTCAGTTTCCAGTGACTCCCTGTGTGATCTTGAGAAAGTCACTTACCTCTCTAGATCTTGGTTTCCCTCTTGTAAAATGAAGCTAATAAAATAGGTGCATCCCTCAGGACTTAGAAATTTTTAACCAATAAGCTAAAAAAAAATGCTATCTTTAGTTAGAAGTGGAAGGCATTGAAGAGAGATAATATATGATGGTATATGAAGTGCCTCTGTGTATAAAAATAAAATAAAACCAACCAGACTTTTACCACACATTGCTTATTTGGTCTTCAAAGTACTGTAGGTTCCTAAATGATTCCTCTTAAAATTAATCAGTAGGGTTTGTATATGAACAAGTTTGGGTGGGATGTGGTGTTGCTAATGGCTGGCTGCTATATCTTGATGCTGTCCATAGCCCCAATCCTAGAAAACACAGCCTTCCCATCTAGTCTTTGAGACCGTCTATTTTTCTAAAGGAACTTCTTCTGGTCAAATTAAACTCTTATTAGTGAGCAGTCTTTTGCTCATGCAACTGTTTGCCCACGTTGACTTTTGGGCCTATCTCTGAGAACATGCTGTTATCAAGGCACTGGGTGGTAACGTTGTCCAAGAAAGATGATTTCCCAGATAGATTCAGTGAATCCAGAGACTTGCTTCTTGGAGGAATACTTTGGTCTCCCCATTTAAGCTTGAGCACATTGCCGATGGAAATCCAGAACCCATACTATTTCAGATATAAAGACTCACTTCCTGGGAAGTGATTTATCCCTCAATGGAAACCTGTCAAACTCAGTACTCTACCCAGAAACACTGTATAAGCAGTTTAACGCCCCTCACTTGGCAGCTTTGATGAAGAGGTTGCTTGCCTTTTTTTCCTTCTGGGGAAGTTTGTGTTTGAAAGCGATAAGGGATTATGCAGTGCTAGAAACCTAATGGCCTCGATTTAGCCAGAGATTAACAAAGTTCAACAAACATTTCATCTTCAACTGCTTTGCCAATTCCCTTGACTCCTTCTTGAAGGGGCGACTTTCCCTGCGTGATAAGAGCCTCTTGAAATTCTCTGAGAATTCAATGTTAGCCAATTCTGTCAGTCATCTCCAGTGACCTATGGCAGTTCTGAGATACAGATAACTCTTCTCAAGGGGCTGAAGCTATACATCTCATATCCAAAGCTGGGATAAATCAGGGTTCAAAGCACAAATAAATATGAGGTTAATGTTATCAGACAAAAGCAAGCACATGCAACCTCCAAGGAAGGCTGGAGTATATTCCCTACCCCCAACTACACAATTCTACTTGGAAATGCAACTTCTTGGCTGAAGAGTTTAAACAGGAAGGGTACAGTATGATTCATTCCTATTAATTGCCAGTGACACCAAAGCTGTTTTGTAGCGCAGCAAAACAAGTTCCAGCAAATCTGATCTTTATCAGATTCTGCTGAAAAGACCGTGCTTATTAAATGAATGCTGAAATAGGCCAGTTAAACTTTAATCTCAGTTATATAAATGATTGTTTTGAAAGCAAGCTGGCACACAATTGGAAGTGTTCATACTCATTCGTTCACATTTTTGGAAGGAAGCAAGAAGGGGGAGTCTAGTTATGTTAAACACACAAAAAGATCTGAATCTCCTTGTCGAATTGTTCCTCAGGTCAGGATATTTTGGAGAGTCAGTCATCTGCAGCCAAGGTTTTCCGATGTATAAAAATAGCTGTGAATGCTTTCGTCGCTCTCTGTGGACAGCAGTCTTGTTGGATTGCTAGCCCTCGTAGATGTGAGAAGTTGCGTTGCATTCATTGCATTTACATAGGAGTGGAAGGTCTGCATGATTGACAAAGAGCCACTGAAGAATGTCATTTAATAATAATAATGTTGGTATTTGTTTAAGCGCTTACTATGTACCAAGCACTGTTCTAAGTGCTGGGGGGATACATGGTAATCAAGGTTGCCGCACATGGGGCTCACAGTCTTAATTCCCATTTTACAGATGAGGTCACTGAGGCACAGAGAAGTTAAGTGACTTGCCCAAAGTCACACAGCTGACAAGTGGTGGAGCCGGGATTAGAACCCATGACCTCTGACTCCCAAGCCTGGGCTCTTGCCACTGAGCCACGCTGCTCTGGCTGTGTTCAAAGTGTGACTCGCCTCATCTTTCCAACCACAAATCATAGTCCAAGTGGTGGAAACTGTGGGTTTGTATCCCCACAAACTTGATAAGCATGCTCCCAACTTTCCACAGACAATTCAGGTGGTATTCAATTAATCTATCTCAGGTATCAGCAAGAATCAAGTGACAGCCACCTACATACAAGGGAACGCTCAAGGTTCCTCTTCAGTGTGAATAGGGACCAAAACATGACAAGGGAAGGGTTGGAGCACCTGAACTTGGTTTGCCCATGAGTTGCTGAGGGAGCTGAGAATGTCACTTTATTTTTCAGGTTCTATTCAACAGTCCTAGATAAACTAAATGCATTTGAAATAGCTTTAAAGCAATTTAAATGACTTTAAAACACTCATTCACCTTGTCCCCACCCATCTTGGTGATTTCCTACTACAACCCAGGACGTTCAGTTTGCTCCTCTAACACCAACCTGTGCTCTGTATCTCTATCTTGTCTATCTCTCTGCTGACCCCTTGCTCATGTCCTGCCTCTAGCCTGAACCTCCCTTCCCCTCCCATCACTCTCTCCACCTTCAAAGGCTTATTAAAATTCACCCCACCTACAGCAGTTGTGTACATTTTCTTAATTTATTTTATTGTCCGTCTTCCCCCTCTAGACTGCACGTTCCTTGTGGGGAGGGAACTTTTTGATCAACTCTGCTTTATTGTCCTCTCCCAAACACTTAATACAGTGTTCCTTGTGCAGTAAGCACTCAAATACTATGGCTTGATTGAAAAAGGCCTGCAAAAAGGAAAATGTGGCAAATCCAATGGATCTTTCCCAGAGAGCGCTATCCTACAGGAAGACTTGGATTAGGAAACTGAAATAGCTAAACGTTCATTCTGCCCATTTTCAAAGGCATTGGAATTGTTTTACTTATCACAGTAACAATCTAGGCCGGGATTATTACCTTAAATTTATGTAGGAAATCAACATCTGAAGGAATGAAATCACTTCCTCAGGCTCTGAAGACAATCTCTGCAAACCCAATGCAGCTTTGCACCATGCACCCAGTTTATGGTTTGTGATTTCCCCACCACCCCCGAAAAAACAATGTCCCAGTAGCTAAGGTAAAGACATTCCATATTTCCTTCTACTCATGGAGAAAAGGGACAATTGAAGAGTTTTTTTTTTTCCTCTGGTGGTACTAGGGATAGATACAGAAGCTGAAAACCAAGTGCTACTTGGCCTCCAACTTACAAACATGCACTGGTACTGCAATTAGTATGCATTAGTTTAATGAACAATCTATTTCTGTACCACTTATCTGGATTAGCTTTGTATAATCATGGGAAGACTGCAGGGGTACTTGAAAGCAGCATAAGTACTGATGGTGTGGCTATTTGAGAACAGATGTCTATTTGAGGAGTAAAAGGAGATGAACAAGAAAAATGAATTCCAGCTCATGAACTATACAAAACAATAGCCCCGTTATCATGAGGACTGATTTAATAAGGAGAAAATGTCAAAGACAATTTTTTACCGCTAATCAATGTAAATAGTGATTCTTTTTTTGCAAGAAAGAAAACTGTTTTGTAAATCAGTTGTACATTGAGGTAGCTCTAAATGTTTACAGAATGAGAAGTGTGCTGCCCTTTGGTTTTGAAGATAACATTACTGATGATGTGATTTTTATCCATGAATGTGGTAGTGACTGAAAAGCCTGAAGTGCAGCCAACCCACTTCTCTGCATTGCTCAATTTTAAAGGTCATCTTTACTGTGCTGTTGCCTTTTTGCCTATAGCTCCTAGCACTATTTCATTTGGTATCATGCTCTTTTGGAAATCTTGGCTCTAACTTAGTCATTCTACTCCTGATTAGTGCACCCTATTTAACTCTGTCTGCTGCCATTTTTCTCAATTGTCCTCAGCTATGCCACGTTGCTTTAGGTGGGACTTCAGTATAGGTCAAATTGTTTCTTCTGCATTCCTTGTTCTGGGCCCAGCTTCAGTTCACTGTAAGGCAGCTACTTTGAGTAAATGGTCTGAAAGAGGGAGTTCACAGTGAAATCACTCGGTTTTCATAACTGTGGTGTTTAAGCACTCTCTCTTGCCAAGAATGGTATTATGCGCTAGGGTATTTACACTACAAGACAAGCAACAGTCCCCGTCCCATATGGGGCTTGCAGTCTAAGTGGGAAGGAGAACAGGTATTTTATTCCCAATTTTAGAGATGAAGAAGCTGAAGCTAAATTAGTGACTAGCCCAAGATCACGCAGTGGACAAATGGGAGAACTGGGTTTAAGGTTCACATCTCTTGACTCCAACGCCCACGTTCTTTCCAGTAGGCCACGATACTTCTTCTGGGGGATAAACCTCAAGAAGACTTTATAAAACCAATTGGGTGGGGTGAAAAATGGCAGGTGAGCTTCAGAGTGAGCAAGTGAAGGTGATGCACTTAAAGATGCACATAGTGATGCTTAACAAAAAGCACAATTATTATGTCCTCACACGGTGGATAGTAAGCAAGTCAACTGCTTATCACAAGAAGCTGTGCAGAATGAAAATATCAGTAGATTCCAAAACTGAATGAATTCACGATTCAGTTGTATTTATTGCATACTTACTGTGTGCAGAGCACTGTCCTAAGCACTTAGGAGAGTACGATACAATAAACAGTCACATTCTCTGCCCACAGTGAGCTTACTGTCTAGGGGAATAAGTTGCCCTGACCAGAAATTGAATCTGGGCCGCAGTGGGGAGAGCACGGAACCCTAGCTGTTAGACATCAAGGCCTTAAAGATGGTCCATGTGGTACGTCCCTAATAAGAGAATGAATATCAAGGAGGGAATCACCACACAGTTCTTTCAAGTATCCTGCTGCCACTGATGGACGGTATTGAGCTGGATAAAATGTTGGCCTGAAGCATTAGTGGCGTATTTTTCTTAAACAGATGGGATACAATTAACCTAAGAAACCTCTTCAATGAATTGACGCCTTACTGTGGCATGGGAGTTTGCGTAGCTGATAAAGCTTAGAGCTATGCCATATAAGGTTACCCAGAATGGAAAAGTCTAAGCCGAGGTGTCACACAAAGTTGATTTACCTGTGCTGGGCAGGAGTGGCATGAGAGAGGGTCAAATGTGGGTGATCAAAATATTGCTCAAAGACAATGGCAGAGACTCAAGTTTTTACTGTGTGGAAGAAAGGAAGAAAACTCTATGGATACATATACCAAAATGACTTCATGACAGAAGATGGGATGTTCTGAAAAGGGTGTGTCCATGGAGTCACTATGGGTCAGAAATGACTTGAAGGCATTTGAAGAAGAAGAACCTCAGAAATGACTGGACCACCTTACAACTCCACCCACTTGGTTTGGGATTTTGGTATCTACTGGAACTCCCCCAAGAGTATGCTCAGGGATTGGAGGCATCCCGGAATATGAATTTTCCTCCTTTCCGACTTTACAAGAACGAACGGATGATTTCCACCTGCGTGCTTTAAAGTAGGGAAGAAGAGGAGACAGGCTGTGCAGACCCTGTCCGGCCATGGCGTGGAATCCAGGAATGTAAGCTTACCGATAAGTCTGATGCATTTGACAAGTAGGCAGGTTGAGACCTATCTGCTCTTTGAAGACGGGGAAGATGGGCTTGTGCATCCCCCCCCCACCCTATTATCAGGAGAAGTCCATGTCCTGGATCTGACCCTTTGGGCTGGTCCCTGGTACATTTTTGGTTTCAACCCAGACCTGTTGAGTGCCAACCCAGCATCATACCACTTGAAGGAGAGATTAATTCATGACTCCCAGTCTTGGGATACGGCACGTGCAGAATAATTCATTCTATTTGCTCTGGTGCCAATTCACATGGGCAATTTCCGGAGCTTTGTTAGGATTGCCCCTGCCTGTCTATTTAATCCCAAATGCCATGTTTGGGAATAAAAGTTGGGCCCAGAAAACGGGAAGTGAGAGAGGGTGGAAGAGGTTATGGCTGCTGCGGACACAATAATAAAGGCATTGTCAGATGTTTAATTGAGCATTTAATTGAGTGGGATTTAAAAATCCCACTTTGGGCCTCTTAGCTCCTCAGTTTGGTCCAGAGAGAAGTTCAACCCATAAAGACAGTGTGGGCAGAAAATTCCAAACTCGTTTTGTGGGTAGGGTAGCTATCTTACATGAAGTTACTGTGGTTACCAGTGAGCTATGGGAACCCCTATGAAAGCCTATTTTGAAAGAAAACCATCACATCTATTCCACTTTACTAGCATTTTTTGAAAATCTTCAGTAACTGTGTGTTAACTGGGAATGAATGAATGTCTGAATTTAGGCTTCAGAAATGTTTCTTTCTCCCCTCAATCTGTGTAATTACTGTTTTTTTCCCCCAAGCCTTTCAAAATACTATAATTAACAGTTTGGCAGATAACCCATATAAGTGTAGTTAAGGCAAATATAGTATGCAGCTGTCTTTGCATTAAGTGATTAAATCAAATAGCATAGTTTTGAAATACATTTGTAAAGCATAAATTTACCTCCTGGCAAAACTGACTTAAGTAACACACCCTGCACCATCTGTTCACTGTAATACTCTCTGGGACTATTGCTATGGACATCATACCCCAACAGCAGTGGTGATTCAAAGGGTGTTAAGTCATATTTTCACTCTCAAGAAGACAACAACTCTTTGGACCCCACAAATTATGTTCAGAGGAAAATGAACAGTTCACAGCCAGAGACCTCACAGTGCACACAAGGTACAGCCACTCACAAATCAAACAGAAATGTTGATTGCAACATATCTGCCAGAAAAAAATACCCTGTAACATGTGTTTCTGGAGGCAGGGGACTTCCTTTAAGTGTCTTATGAAGCTGGTCAGAATTCTTGGGAACTCAGGGGAAAATGCAACTTTCTTTTTTTAATGGCATTTGATAAGGGCTTGCTAATGTGCCAGGCACTGTTCTAAGCACTGGGCTTATCTTGTCGTGTGCTGTTGTGTCATTTCTGCCCCATATTGACTGCATGGGCACATCTCTCCCAGAACACCCCACCTCCATCTGCCATCATTCTGGTAGTGAAGCAGCGTGGCTCAGTGGAAAGAGCACGGGCTTTGGAGTCAGAGGTCATGGGTTCAAATGCTGCCTCCACCACTTGTCAGCTGTGTGACTTTGGGCAAGTCACTTAACTTCTCTGGGCCTCAGTTAACTCATCTGTAAATTGGGGATTAAGACTGTGAGCCCCCCCCTCCCCCCCGTGGGACAACCTGATCACCTTGTAACCGCCCCAGTGCTTAGAACAGTGCTTTGCACATAGTAAGCGCTTAATAAATGCTATTATTATTATTATAGTGCCTTCTTCCATGCTGTAAACTTGAGTCTCTATCCTGGACTCCCTCGCATGCCACTGCTGCTCAGCACAGGTGAGTCTGACTTGTAGCAGATTGCCTTCCACTCACTAGCCACTGTCCAAGCTAGGAATGGAATGGGTATGCCTCTACCTGACTCTTCTTCCCATAGCCGAGACTGGTAGTGTACTGGAAACTCTCCAGGTGTGACCCTGAGAGGGGGAAGCACTGGGCCAGATAAAAGCTAATCAGGTGGGACCCAGTCCCTGTCCCACAAGGGGCTCCAAGGCTTAATCCCCATTTTACAGATGAGGTAACTGAGGCCCAGAGAAGTGAAGTGATTTGCCTGTGGTCACAAAGAAGACAAGTGGCAGAACTGGACCTAGAACCCAGGTCCTTCTGACTCCCGGGACTGTGCTCTATCTACTAGGCCAGGCTGCTTCTCTTTTGTCTTTCATCCAATCTGATAGTACTGAATTGATAATTCTGAATTTCCAACTTTTCTTATGGCAGGTTAGCCAGTTAGTTCCCATCTCCCTAGATCAGAGGGGCTCCCCATAGAGCTCCTCTGTTGAAAAAGAACCTGATGATTCAGCTCTCAAAAACACCAGAATGGTAGAACATTCTGCCTGGATCACTGAAGCTCCCGGGTTGGCCAAAGGAGGACCGCAGTTTCAACCAAAGTCAACAATGGAAAAACTAGCGCCTGAAGCCTCTGTTCTACACTACTTTTAGGATCTGGAGTAGAGAGTGGAACAACTGGAAAGTTTTGCAGGGCAAAGTTAAGAGGAAAGATGAAGTCAGCCCATATATGTGGAACACCAGAATCTAAATGACCCTGATGGTGTGGCTCTGCCTCCATGGCTACCACATATTTGAAAAAACATAGGTGATCCAGGTTACTTTTCATGAGTGCATTAATAGCATTGTATCCCCAGAGCCACTTCTCTAATGCTGATTGTAGTTCTCGGGAGAGAGTCAAGAAGTTATGCGTTTAGAAAAAAGCAAGATGAATTCCTGCTTATGACTCCAAATATGAGCAGTATGAAGCCATCAGAATGGGACAAAGGAGCCAGGCTATATAGACAATGTATCGTGCTTATGGTTCACATCGATATTAGTAATTCATCAGCTAAATTTGATAGGCTTTTAATTTATTAGTCTTTAGAGGCAGAAACAGATTCTGTAAATATTGTGTATCACATATCCTCTGGGCATTTTAAAAATCTAACTTTTGTTTACTGTCACTTTACCGCATGTTCACATTACAAGTCATAAAGTAACAGGTTAATGAAATTGGATGGAAGCTACTCAACTTGTAATTTACAGCCTGGATAAACCATTCATTCATGTTGAGATATGTTCAAGCAAGGCTCCAGGGGCAAAGCTTTTTTAATGAGGGGAGTTCTCTTTATCTTCTACCACTCCCTATCTATAAGAATTTGCTATTTTAATAAAGAGAGCTGCCTTTCTTTTCAGGTTTCCATATACATGAGCCTGTGATTTTGAAGCCACTTAGGAGTGAACAGGGTATACAGTAAAACAAAGCATAGGAAGTAAAACTGAAAATTAGAGGCTGGGGCTCGTAGGGTTATAATAAAATTAAGGTGAAAGGTTTTTTTTTGTCACTAAGTTCTGAATAGTGGGATTGTCCACCGATAAAGTCGAGTAAGCAGGCTAAGTTCAGGAATTTGCATTGATGAACGTCATGTTTCCAGGAGAGCCAGGATTTTTTTGGTAACCTAAGAAATCCTATGTTTTGGGGAGTTGATAGTATTTTAAAGGTGAGTTGATTGCTTCTTGAGAGAGGAGGCATCTTGAGCAACTTGGAGGGAACAATGGTAAACAATAATAATAATAATGGCATTTGTTAAGCGCTTACTATGTGCAAAGTACTGTTCTAAGCACTGAATAATGGCATTAAGTGCTTACTATGTGCAAAACACTGTTCTAAGTGCTGGGGAGGTTGCAAGGTGATCAGGTTGTCCCACAGGGGGCTCACAGTCTTAATCCCCATTTTACAGATGAGGTCACTGAGGCACAGAGAAGTTAAGTGACTTGCCCATAGTCACCCAGCTGACAACTGGCAGAGCCGGGATTCAAACCCACGACCTCTGACTCCAAAGCCCATGATCTTTCCACTGAGCCATGCTGCTTCTCTAATTCAATTGTGTCTAGACTTCTGTTATGTGCAATCCCCAACTACTTAAACTATGGATAAAATAAGAAATCGGGGAGATAATGAAGCATGTCTATGCTACACAGAATAATAAAAATGTCTGCCTCAGTGGGCCATGTAGCGCAGTAGCTGGTGCCTCTGGCTATAGTAACGGTGTATGTTGAAGTGTCTGTGTGGGACAGGGACTGTGTTCAAACTGATTGACTTGTACTTACCCTAATGTTTAGAACAGTGCTTGGCACATAGTGAACGCTTAACAGGTACCAAATACATGCATCTATAATAAAGTAACTCCCTATTTCACCTAAAAACCAGACAAACAATGAATTTGTGTACCTGGTGCCTGTCTCTACCTTCTTTTAAAAACAATGATATTTGTTAAGCACTTATTATATGCCAGGCACAATACTAAGTGTTGGTACCTTGTTTTTTTTTTATCAGTTTACATCTGTGAATTAGACCCATTTACAGTCTGTTTATTATGGTGTGAGAGCATGTTTGTTCTGCATTTCAGGTGAAAGGAATAAGTCAATTTTATTTTTCAACCAAGAAACAGATGGTAGGCCTGCTCCTGTATTATTTGTTCCAGAAAGCATGCTTTCAAAGAGTCATTTTACCTTTACCGAATTCCAAGACAAAATTCATTTGAAGTATTTGAGTGTTGAAGAATTTTCATCTTCGCAAGGATATCCCATTTCATATAATTTGCTTTGAGGAGTGATTCAAATAATGTCTGCCTGACACCTGCCTCAGAGTAAGACAGTATATCTGAAGATATTCACATTTCCAAAGTGAAATAGTTACTACCACCATGCCCACAAGTCTCTTCATGTTTTGGTGTTATGTAGAATTTCATCATAAGACTTAATCCTGTTGCTTCTCAAGAGGATTTTTCTGAGTTACAGAGTAAATGGAATGGACTTAGACTGGACAATGGATTTCAGGATAGAGAAAGAGCTTCAATATGCCCTGCAAAGTTGAAAAATGTGATTAATAAAAGCAGGCTTAACCAACATTCCTTATTCTCAGAACACGTTTTACTGCCCTAGAAAGAAAAAAAAATATTGCAATATCACTTAATAGACTATTGAAAACTCCAGAACATTGTAGTCTAACTTTATCAGGGTATACCCTTTTACTTCCCGTATACATGTACAATAAACACTGTAAGAACTAGATTTAACTGGATCAAAGGAAAAGGTCTTCTACGGCAGTAAGAGCTACTTCAGTTGACCCACACCTTGAATCTTTATTGATAACATTTCCCCTGCCATTTGGATCATCGTTTCTAGTTTAGATTTTGATCCTGCAATGGGATCTCAGGTTGTATTTTCTGTATTTTCTGTATTTTCACTGTTCTAAGCGCTTAGTACAGTGCTCTGCACACAGTAAGCGCTCAATAAATACGATTGATGATGATGATGAAGAAGATATTCATTGAGTTTTGGCATTGCCTAATTGAAGATCTTGATGAACCATGGGCTCAGCTGCTTCTGCTGGCACTCTGCACACAGTAAGCACTCAATAAATATGATTGAATGAACAAATGAATTCATTCATTCATTCAATCGTATTTATTGAGCGCTTATTGTGTGCAGAGCACTGTACTAAGCGCTTGGGAAGTACAAGTCGGCAACATATAGAGACGGTCCCTACCCAGCAACGGGCTCACAGTCTAGAAGGGGGAGACAGACAACAAAACAAAACATGTAGACAGGTGTCAAAATCGTCAGAACAAATAGAATTAAAGCTATATGTACATCGTTAACAAAATAAATAGAATAGTAAATATGTACAAGTAGAGTAATAAATCTGTACAAATATATACAAGTGCTGTGGGGAGGGGAAGTTGGTAGGGTGGGGGCGTGGGGAGGAAGAGAGGAAAAAGGAGCTCTCAGTGGGAAGGCCTCCTGGAGGAGGTGAGCTCTAGTAGGGCTTTGAAGGAAGGAAGAGAGCTAGCTTGGTGGATGGGGAGAAGCAGCATGGCTCAGTGGAAAGAGCCCGGGCTTTGGAGTCAGAGGTCATGGGTTCAAATCCTGGTTCTGCCAATTGTCAGCTGTGTGACTGTGGGCAAGTCACTTACCTTCTCTGTGCCTCAGTTCCCTCATTTGTAAAATGGGGATTAAGACTCTGAGCCCCACGTGGGACAATCTGATTACCTTGTATCCCCCCAGTGCTTAGAACAGTGCTTTGCACATAGTAAGCGCTTAACAAATACCAAAATTACTATTATTATTATATATATACAGATGGCAAAGTCATTTGCCAGCTGTACATGAAGCAACATCAGAAAGATCTCAAATTTTTTGAATACAAATTACCATCCGAACTTCTGACATGGTACATCTTAGAGAGGAGAGTGAAGTATTTGTTCCTAAATTCCTTTCCCAAAGTGGTGATTCAGATTAAGGAAAAATCACAATCTGTGAATAGATTTTTGAATAGGAAAGATAGTACTGATGAAATGGAAAACAGTGAGCCAACATAATGTAAAACAACAAAGGGGGTGGAGAAGAAAAAGTCAAAAAAGATTTTTGAAGCCTTTAGTTGAGGCATCATATAATCTTATCTATCATCTATTACATTATGGTTGATCTAGTCTTTCCATAAACAGTAAATTTTCATGGTTTAGTGAGACTAGGAAAGGGCATGGTTCTCATATATTTCATGAGCTGATTGTGACTTTATTTGTCTTTTCTGTGTATATAGGACACCCACACATCCCTAGAGATAACGCCCAGAACCTAAGACTAGCAGTTTCCTGTTCACAACTTTCACTTGTAAGTCTCTATTCTTATCTCTAAACTGCTTCCTGCTTAGGAAGATTGAACTCATGGATTCATCTGGACTTATTTCCCCACTCTTGGGTTTGGCATGGTACCTAGTCTATTTTCCCTTGAGACTATGGCAGGACTTCTCATCCCAACTCTTGATTTCAATACTTCAGAAGAAAACTGACAACAGACCAATCAATCAATTGTATTGTGCTCTCACTGTGTGCAGGGCACTGTACTAAGCACTTGGGAGAATATAAACAGCAATATAACAGACACATTTCCTGCCCACAAGAAGCTTACTTTGAGTGCTTTATTGAGCATTGTACTAAGCACTTGGGAGAATACAGTAGAGTAGACCTGATTCCTTTTTTCAAGGAGTTTACAATCTGGTGGGGGAGATGGACCACCATGCCATGTATTGTTATTTGAAAACGTGTAGGTGGAGTCATTTGCCAGTTGATAAGATCTTGCAGTCACAGTTTTTCTAGTGTTGGAAATGCTGGGGTTAGAAACAGCATCTCTTATTGAAAAGAGTGAGAAATAAGGCATGCCCAGCCAGCAAAATTCACAAGATGGAAAATGGACACTAGTCTTTCTTAAAGTTTTCCTGAGAAGTTTTCTGCTCCAGCAGTGCAGTATCCCATGAACAATTAACCCTTGGGACCGAAACTAGAATTTTCTGACAGGTCATTTGGTGATGAGGCATTGTGGCACATGTTGGGAAGGTAAACTCAGATGAGATATACACTATATATATATATATATATATATTTATATATACTATTCATTAACAGGTGGCCAAAGGGTATCTACTCAGACCAAGAACAGGAGGCAAGAAAGATGGCAGTTTGTTGAAATTATACTTTGCATTATACTCTGCAGTAAAATTGTGAGAGATACAAACCACAATCTACAACATAAATAGTGAAAAGTCATTTTCTATTTCGGAGCAGCCATCCGGGCCAAGAATTCCATGTGGCCGTCAGAGCCAAGCCGTGATCTAGGCCAGAAATTCTGTGCAGCCACCGGATCCAATCCGTGATCCGGGCTGGGAATTCTGTGCAGTCCTCAAACACGATCAGTGCTCCAGGTTGGGAATGCCGTGTGGCGATCAGATCAACAATTTGAGTCTGGAATATCTTATGGCCATCAGAACCGATCAGTGATTCAGGCCGGGAATTCTGTGTTGTCCTCAGATTTGATCCGATATCAGGGCCGGGAATTCTGTGAAGACCTGCCAGCGGATCCATGAAATGGATCGGGTCTTCCACTCAGAGGATCTGGTCCATGATCTGTGTTCAGGTGTTCTAGGCAGCTGGAAGACCTGGTGTGGGATCCAAGTCCTGGGTCTTCTGGGTGGCCAGCAGACCTGGTTCTCGATCCAGGTCCTGGGTCTTCTGGGTGGCTGGCAGAACTGGTTCACAATCCAGGACCCGAGTCTTCCTGGTGGCTGGGGGACCGGTCTGGGATCCAGGTCCCCAGTCTTCTGGGCAGCCGGGTGGCCCATCCGGGATCCAGGTTCTGGATCTTCCGCGTAGCTGACTTACCCGGTTTGGGATCCGGGTTCTAGGTCTTCTAGTCAGCGGGCAATTCGGTCTGGGATCCGGGTCCCAGGTCTTCTGGTCAGCCGGCGACCCGATCAGGGATCTGAGTTCCATGTCTTCAGGGTGGCCTGGGGATCTGGTTCCCCGGTTTTCCTGGCAGGCTGGGGAAACCAGTCCGGGATTCAGGTTCTGGGTCTTCTGGGCGGCCGGCAGATCAGGTCTGGTTTCAGGGCCCGCAATTTTGTGCAGTTGTCACATCTGAGCTGCGTTCTGACCCAGGAATTCCATGCAGTCATTGAACCTGATCAGTGATCCAGGGTGGAAATTCCAAGCTGCCATCACCTCAGATCTGTTATCCTGCTCATTAGTTCCATGTGGCTGTCAAATTCTATCTGTGATCCAGGACGGTAATTCTGTGGGGCCATCTGATCCGCTATCTGAGTTGGCAATTCTGTGCAGACTTCCCAGCCATTCTGTGCTACGGAATGGGTATTCCACGTATCCTCAAAAATCTCCATTCATTCATTCATTCATTCATTCATTCAATCGTATTTATTGAGCGTTTACTGTGTGCAGAGCACTGTACTAAGCACTTGGGAAGTACAAGTTGGGCAACATATAGAGACAGTCCCTACCCAACAACAGGCTCACAGTCTGGAGGGGGAGACAGACAACAAAACAAAATATATTAACAAAATTAAATAGAATAGTAAATGTGTACAAGTCAAATAAATAGAGTAATAAATCTGTACAAACATATATACAGGTGCTGTGGGGATGGGAAGGAGGTAGGGCGGGGGGGGAGGGGGAGGGGGAGAGGAAGGAGGGGTCTCAGTCTGGGAAGGCCTCCTGGAGGAGGTGAGCTCTCAGTAGGGCTTTGAAGGGAGGAAGAGAGCTAACTTGGCAGATGTTCGGAGGGAGGGCATTCCAGGCCAGGGGAAGGACGTGGGCCAGGGGTCGACAGTGGGACAGGCGAGAATGAGGCACAGTGAGGATGTTAGCGGTAGAGGAGCGGAGGGGGCGGGCTGGGCTGGAGAAGGAGAGAAGGGAGGTGAGTTAGGAAGGGGCAAGGTGATGGACAGCCTTGAAGCCGAGGGTGAGGAGTTTCTGCCTGATGTGTAGGTTGACTGGTAGCCACTGGAGATTTTTGAGGAGGGGAGTGACATGCCCAGAGAGTTTCTGCACAAAGATGATCTGGGCAGCAGCGTGAAGTATAGATTGAAGTGGGGAGAGAAAGGAGGATGGGAGATCAGAGAGGAGGCTAATGCAGTAATCCAGTCGGGATAGGATGAGAGATTGAACCTGCAGGGTAGTGGTTTTGATGGAGAGGGAAGGGCGGATCTTGGTGATGTTGAGAAGGTGAGACCGGCAGGTTTTGGTGACGGATTGGATGTGAGGGGTGAACGAGAGAGCCGAGTCGAGGATGACACCAAGGTTGCGGGCTTGTGAGACTGGAAGGGTGGTAGTGCCGTCAACAGTGATGGGAAAGTCAGGGAGAGGCCAGGGTTTGGGAGGGAAGATAAGGAGTTCAGTCTTGGACATGTTGAGTTTCAGATGGTGGGCAGACATTCAGATGGAGATATCCTGGAGGCAGGAGGAGACATGAGCCTGAAGGGAGAGAGAGAGAGCAGGGGCAGAGATGTAGATTTGGGTGTCATCAGCGTAGAAATAATAGTTGAAGCTGTGGGAGCGAACGAGTTCACCAAAGGAGTGAGTGTAGATAGAGAACAGAAGGGGACGAAGAACTGACCCTTGAGGAACCCCTACAGTAAGGGGATGGGAAGGGGAGGCGGGGCCCACAAAAGATGCTGAGAATGAATGGCCAGAGAGATAGGAGGAGAACCAGGAGAGGACAGAGTCTGTGAAGCCAAGGTTGGATAGCGTGTTGAGGAGAAGGGGGTGGTCCACAGTGTCGAAGGCAGCTGAGAGGTCGAGGAGGATTAGGATAGAGTAGGAGCCATTGTATTTGGCAAGCAGGAAGTCATTGGTGACCTTTGAGAGGGCAGTTTTGGTGGAATGTAGGGGATGGAAGCCAGATTA
This sequence comes from Tachyglossus aculeatus, assembly GCF_015852505.1. NCBI lineage: Eukaryota > Metazoa > Chordata > Mammalia > Monotremata > Tachyglossidae > Tachyglossus > Tachyglossus aculeatus. Next base: position 24,134,566 of record NC_052098.1, on the reverse strand, counting down.
GAGGGGGTCTAGGAGAGAGTTGGTGTTGAGGAATTGGAGGCAGCGGATGTAGACAACTCGTTCAAGGAGTTTGGAAAGGAATGGTAGGAGGGAGATAGGGCGATAACTAGAAGGGGAGGTGGGGTCAAGAGAGGGTTTTTTTAGGATGGGGGAAACATGGGCATGTTTGAAGGCAGAGGGGAAGGAACAAGTGGAGAGTGAGCGGTTGAAGATGGAAGTTAAGGAGAGGAGGAGGAATAGGGCGAGAGATTTCATAAGATGAGAGGGAATGGGATCAGAAGTACAGGTGGCCGGAGTAGCACTTGAGAGGAGGGAGGAGATCTCATCTGAGGATACTGCTGGGAAGGATGGGAGAGTAGCAGAGAGGGTTGAGAGCCGGGGGGTTGGAGAAGGGGGAGGAGTGACTTTGGGGAGCTCAGACCTGGTGGAGTTAATTTTACTAATGAAGTAGGAGGCCAGATCATTGGGGGTGAGGGAAGGAGAAGGGGGAGGAACAGGGGGCCTGAGAAGGGGGTTAAATAGTGGTTGCCTATTAACTTTGGTATCAAGCAAAAACTCCTCACTTCAAAGCTCTCCATCACCTCTCCCCCTCCTACCTCACCTCCCTTCTCTCCTTCTCCAGCTCAGCCTGCACACTCCACTCCTCTGCCGCTCACCTCCTCACTGGGCCTCGTTCTCGCCTGTCCCGCCGTCGACCCCCGGCCCACGTCCTACCTCTGGCCTGGAATGCCCTCCCTCCACACATCAGCCAAACTAGCTCTCTTCCTCCCTTCAAAGCCCTATTGAGAGCTCACCTCCTCCAGGAGGCCTTCCCAGCCTAAGCCTCCCTTTTCCTCTGCTCCTCCTCCCCTCCCCATCGCCCCTTTTCATTCCCTCTGCTCTACCCCCCCCCACCCCACAGCACTTGTGCATATATGTACATATTTACTTTTCTATTTATTTTATTAATGATGTGTATAGATCTGCAATTCGATTTACTTATATTGATGCTACTGATGCTTGGTTACTTGTTTTGATGTCTGTCTTCCCCATCCTAGACCGTGAGCCTGTTGTTGGGTAGGGATTGTCTCTATTGCTGAATTGTACTTTGCAAGTGCTTAGTACAGTGCTGTGCACATAGCACTCAAACATATGAATTTGGCGGCTGTTCCTGGATTGGGTGCAGGTTTCCTCAGCAGCTCGCCAACCCATTCCTGGATCTGGGCCTCATTTTCTGGGCAGCCGGCTGCTCCTGATGGGGTCTTCCCTGGAGTAGATAATAATAATAACAGTATTTGTTAAGTGCAAAACAGTGTTCTAAGGGCTCGGAAGGTTACAAGGTGATCAGGTTGTCCCACGGGGGGCTCACAGTTTTTAATCCCCATTTTTCAGATGAGGTAACTGAGGCCCAGGGAAGGTAAGTGGCTTGTCCAAAGTCACACAGCTGACAGCAGAGCCGGGATTTGAACCCATGACCTCTGACCCCAAAGCCCGGGCTCTTTCCACTGCGCCACACTGCTTCTCCGTGGGTCCTGGTCGGCTATTCCAGGCAGTCGGTGGACCCAATCAGGACTGTCTCCCCCTTTTAGACTGTGAGCCCACTGTTGGGTAGGGACTGTCTCTATATGTTGCCAACTTGTACTTCCCAAGCGCTTAGTACAGTGCTCTGCACACAGTAAGCGCTCAATAAATACGATTGATGATGATGATGATGATGATGACTTCTGCCACCCAGCAGGCCCGATTATGGATCGTTGCCGGGACATCTGTTTAGCCAGAAGACCCGATCTGGGCTCCGGGCCCGTTTTTCCGTGTGGCCTTCCCAGCTGATCCGTGATCCAGGCTGGGAATTCCGTGCAGCCGCCATAACCGGTCCAACATCCTGGCCGGGAATTCCCTGCTGCCCTGGGCGTTTCTGTTTCAATCCAAGCTTGTTGGTTTTTTGCCATGCTGCCCAAGGCCGGAGCAGGGCAAAGAGCCGTGCCTGGTTTTCTGCTCTCCCGTAGTCCCAGTGCTAGGATTGGCTGTGGATCCAGGTGTCAATGGGGAAAGCTCTCTAACCCCCTGCAGGTGCTGCTGCTTCGGAATTGGAAGAGATGTTCAAGAGACAGAGGCACAGGAAGATTGTGAGAGCCTGGGAACCCATGACAGACAGTAGAGCGATTGAGACCAGAAATACTCAGAAACAGTGAGCGAGAGACACAGAGAGGAGAGAGATAATAATAATGGCATTTCTTAAGCACTTACTATGTGCGAAGCACTGGGGAGGATACAAGGTGATCACGTTGGGGCTCACAGTTTTAATCCCCATTTTACAGGTGAGGTAACTGAGGCTCAGAGAAGTAAAGGGACTTGCCCAAGGTCACACAGCAGACATGTGCAGATATGTTGCCAACTTGTACTTCCCAAGCGCTTAGTACAGTGGTCTGCACACAGTAAGCGCTCAAGAAATACGATTGATTGATTGATGTGGAGGAGCCGGGATTAGAACCCATGACCTCTGACTCCCAAGCCCGTGCTCTTTCCACTGAGCCACACTGCTTCTCTAAGGGATGGTGAGAGACTCAGAGCAAATGAGAGACAAAGAAGGGACAGGCAGAGAATGAGAGATGAGGAATACGGAGACACTGAGAGAGAGGGGAGACATAATGAGAGACTCAGAGCAAAGAAGGGACATGGAGTGAGTGAGAGACACTGACAGTGGGAGACAAAGAGAGGAAAGGGATAGTGAAAGATGCAAAGCAAGTGAGTGATAAAGAAGAGACATGGAGGAATGGGAGACAGAAATACTGAGACATGGAGAGAGTGAGAGACGCAGAGAGTGAGAGTTACAGAGAGGAGAGAGTGATAGCATCAGAACAAAGGAGTGCCGATGCAGAGAGACAGAGAGCGAATAAGAGACCAGAGATACTGAGATACAGTGAGAGAGATATAGAAGGGAGAGAGTGAAAGACTCAGAGCAAATAGAGACACAGGGAGATATGGGGAGTGAGAGATACAGAAAGGTATGATGAGAGACTCAGAACAAATAAGATAAAGAAGACATAGACTCAGAGAGAATGAGAGAGCAGAAATACTGAGACAGAGGTAGTGAGAGACTCAGAGCAAATGAGATATAAGAAAAAGACACAGGGAGGCAGAGAGTGAGAAACCAGAAATACCGAGACATAGAATGAGAGAGTCCAGGGCCAAGCAGGAGTCTAAGGTGTAGGTAAGTTCCATTTCCGTGGGAGGTGATAGCCTCCATGTCCATTTGGAGTTGGCATCCAGTCTAGAGTGCAATTAAAGCTCCCTCCTTTGGAAACTTAGAAGGGCGTTGTTGCCTGAGGGAAGGGATTTGGGAGGGGAAAGTAAAGAGTTAAAAGCTCTACAAACTGCTGTTCAATAGTTGTTCCTTTCTTCCTGTGGTTTCTAGGCCTCCAAAGGGGCTATTCCCAATGGCTCAGTCTGGTAGAGGAGGAGAGAAGAAAAAGAAGAGGAGGGTTATGGGGTTGTCGGTGTTGAAGGGAAGGAGGAGAAGGATCAGGGAAGGGAGAAAGAGGAATGCAAGTAGTAGCAAGCAAGAGCAATGGCCAGGTCCTGCATCCTCTTTTTTTTTTTTTTTCGATGGGGGGCGGTTTGGGAGAGGGAGAAGGTAATCAAAATTAAAAGTAACTGAATTGAGGGGTAGAAATTGGGATAAAATTGGCTAGGACATGAAAAATCCATGCCCTAATCATGAAGAAGAGAGTAAAATATTTCAATCAATAGCCCTAGCTGTTTTAAAAAGAGGCAAATATCCCAACTTGATTCTCATTTCTGTGCCTCTGTAGGTTCACTGAATTGCTGATAGCAGAAGGGAAATCTCTTTCCATGTAGCTAACTAAATAGATGAGGGAATATTCCCTGCCATCAGCATTGAACTTGCCTGTGGGGGACGGAGAGGAATGATGCAGGGGACTGTCCTCATTGTGCAGATGGAATTCCCCCTAGCAAGAATTAGCTGTTGATTCTAACCTGATTGCACCTGTCAGAGGTACACCATAGCCAATCTCCAGCAGAGCAGAAAGTGTCATAGGGGCATTAGGGCCATCTGAAAATTTGCCAGGGAAATTTTCATCTTGGATACAAGGACAATAATAGAGTGAGACAATAGTAATAATAGTACTAAGAGTGTAATTACCTGTGATTTGCATGGCCTGTGTCTTTCCAAATATTGACGGCATTTTCACGTAACTGACTTCATTTATCCCCATCCTAGTCCCACAAAGTAGGGGATCTCTCTATTTCGAAGTCCGTTTCCCACTGTAAACGCTAAGCTCCTTGTGGGCTGAGATCACATCCATCTACTAAGTTGGATTGTATTTTCCCAATGCTCTGCACACAATAAGCACTCAGTAAATTTCTCTGATTGAAGGAAAGCGTGCTGCTGCCTAACCTACTCACCTTCCCCCAGGCTGTCTGGATTCGGGGGGCCACGCTGAGCCTCTCACATCTAGGCTGATGGGCAGGCTGAGGGGCCGAAATATGGTGGGAAGCCCTGAGGTGTCTACTTTCCATTAGGCGGCTGTGATCTCCAAGGAGGATGAAGCGCTGCCCATCTCTCTCTTAGGCCAGTACTGCTCAATCACATTCAGATGTGTTCAGATGACCAATTAGTAACAATAGGGACACTAGAATTCAGATCCCTCAACTCCTCTGGGCTCTGGACCCACACTTCTGATCTGATTTTCACTACCTTGACACCCTCAGCCCCCCCAACATGGCCGAGCGAGCTGCCTTCCCTCCCCGCCAGCAAGGGCCAGTATCAGCTCCCCTCCGCACCATCAAGGAGAGCTCCTCCGATCCTGTTTTCCATCACCTCAGTGGGAAGGAGAACAGCACCCGCAGCGTGAGGTCTCATACAACTTCAGACTGTGAGCCCACTGTTGGGTAGGGACTGTCTCTATATGTTGCCAACTTGTACTTCCCAAGCGCTTAGTACAGTGCTCTGCACACAGTAAGCGCTCAATAAATATGATTGATGATGATGATGATAAGTTAATGGCTGTGAAATCATTGAGGTGAGAAGCAACATGACCTAGTGGCAAGAGCACGGGCTTGGGAGTCAGAGGATGTGGGTTCTAATCCCAGTTCCGCACTTTTCTGCTGTATGACCTTGGGCAAGTCACTTACCTTCTCTGTGCCTCAGTTATCTCATCTGTAAAATGGGGATTAAGACTGCTAGCCCCACGTGGGTCAGCCTGATTATCTTGTTCTAAGAACAGTACTTGGCACATAGTAAGTGCTGAACAAATATCATCACTATCATTATTTTTGAGGTGGACCCTGAAAACTACAACTCCTTACCTACTTTTTTGTTTTTATTTTGTGTAATATGTATTTGTTCTTATCCCTTATGCTGTTTTAAGGTTTCAGTGTTTCATTGCTCCCAATGTCTCTGTCTCCAGTCCTCCTCCTGCTCCCACCCAGAGTCATAGATTGTGAGCCCCTCAAGGGACAGGATTCATGACTAATTCCCACCTGTACACTCTTTCCTAGCACCCAGTACAGTGCTCTGCACCCAGGAAGCGGCTAATAAATGCTCTACTACTACTAGTCCCGGCTTTGCCAATTGTCAGCTGTGTGACCTTGGGCAAGTCACTTAACTTCTCTGTGCCTCAGTTACCTCATCTGTAAAATGGGGAAGAAGACTGTGAGCCCCATGTGGGACAACCGGATCACCTTGTATGCTCCCTAGCGCTTAGAACAGTGCTTTGCACATAGTAAGCGCTTAACAAATGCCATCATTATTATTATTACTACAAGGCTATGCAGGGCTCAAACTTTCTCACCCCGATTGTTTCCGAATGCCTTAATCAAAAGACTGCTGCAAAGGAGGTTTCAATGGCTGACGAACAGAACATCCCATCATAATTCCCTCAAAATCGGATGCAAGATATGTCCAGCACACACTGCATTATTCATAAGCGGTGGGCTTTTTCTTGGCTTACAAATATGTGAAATGGTAGATTAAAATAAAAAATTGAAGAGGGCTTCTTTTCAAGATAGGAATTAATGAAAGCTGCTTCTTTTTCTCAAGTGAAGTGTGAAGGCCTCCAGTTGTGAATGTTTGCAGAGAGAAACATTACAGTGTCACAACTTGGCACAGTATATTGAATTCATGAAGCATGGATCAGACCTTTCCTGCTAGCTGGTTTTAAACAGAAGTCACAGTTCTAAGAAAACACCTGAGTGAACAGCTTATTCCACCAGGCTGTCCTGCTTTCTGCCATTCACCTCACAGGGCCAGCACTTGGATGGGACCCAAAGCATCCACAAGCTGTCATGAGAGGCAAATCTGAAACAGACTACAAAAAAAGAGCATGCAACTAGGCACTTTAATGAGCAAGAGACGAACCAGAAAGGGAATTTTTAATACAATCTAAATAGCAATTTTGAAGGGTTGGATTTTTAGTCTATATGTTGCCTATGCTCATCATTTCATAGCCTCTGGGCATAGTAACAAATCTCTCCAGGAAATACCAGCTTCAAACTTAGTTGTTTTTATCTCTTCTTCCCCTCCCTCCTCCCAGGATAAAAGAAAAGCCAGAGAAGACCAGAGGCAAGAAGGTGACAAGCTATCACGGGAGGACTCCACTTCGCATCTGAAGGTGGCTGCAAGCTCTGGGAGGATGAGCCTTTTGGTGCTCTTTGGTAAATTTCAGGAGCCTTCTCAGGACTTTCCCCTATGAAATCGCAGCTCTGGGAAAAGTCCAGGTGGGAAAATCACCCAGAAGCGACTTTAGATATATGTCAGAAGGTGAGAGCTAGGCCCCCGACTGAGGTTTCCTGAGCCCACAGGTGATGGCATTTGGGGTGCCACTTCCCCGGCAGTGAATCGTCAAGGATTGGCACTGAGACCCAAGCTCTCCAGAGGCTCCAAACTGGTCTGGAGGTTTTCAAATATTAGTGCCACACTGGTCCCCTCTATTCTGCAGGCAATTGTGCCTGATTTTGGTTGAGAGAGAACTGTAGAGACAAATGAGTAGACCCATTTTGATTTACTTGCAATAAATTTCAATCATTCCTTTGGCAATCAAACAATCAGTAAGTCGATAGAATTTATTGAGCTCTTACTGCATGCAGAGCACTGTGCTAAGCACTTGGGAGAGTACAATACAATAGATTTGATCAACACCATCCCTGCCCTTGAGGAGCATATAGTCTAGTGGGGGAGACAGACAGTCCAAAAAATTACAGGTAGTAACAGGACTATAAGAATATGTACACAAGTGCTGTGGGGCTATCAGTGTGCTTTGTGGGTACAGATCCAAGTGCATAGGTGACATAGAAGCAACGTGGCTCAGTGGAAAGAGCACGGGCTTGGGAGTCAGAGCTCATGGGTTCTAATCCCGGTTCTGCCACTTATCAGCTGTGTGACTTTGGGCAAGTCACTTAACTTCTCTGTGCCTCAGTTATCTCATTTGGAAAATGGGGATTAAGACTGCGAACCCCATATGGGACAACCTGATTACCTTGTATCTCCCCCAGTGCTTAGAACAATGCTTGGCACATAGAAAGCGCTTAACAAATACCAGAATTATTATAGAAGAGAGGGTGAATAGGGTGGGGAGATGAGAGATTAGCCAGGGAAGGCTTTTTGGAGGAGATACGATTTTAGGGGGGATCGGAAGATGGGGAGAATGCAGGTCTGTAGGATGTGAAGGGCAAGGGGTCCATGGTAAGAGGGAGGAGAACTGGGAAGCTTTCTATCCACTCTCGCTGGTACTTTATCAGGACTTGGTTAAAATTTTCACTGGAACCTTCATTGCATCCCACCAGCTTTACAGAATCACCAATGTTTACATGATCAATGATCTCAGTAGTTGGAGTGGCACAGGGTTTCTAGTGGCATTGTGACTAAGCGTGAAGTACACGTATGTAACCACAAGTAAGCAAAAAAATAACTCAGGTCCAGATCAGGAGTGAGGTTTGCAGCTGGTTGGATAGGGAAATTTGGTAACCCAGTAAGGGGCCTCTTGCTCTGTAGTTCACTTTGAGAAGCACTGGGATAGATAGAATAGTAGGAGTAGTAGTTAGAGCACTTACTAACAGCTTACTACAGAGCAAGATTTTAAAATAGTTTATTGATGTTTAATTTAATAGGATATGGCACATAAAAGGAGTTCTGGTTTATCGAGGGAGTCTACAATGGATCCCCATTAAGAGCGGGTAAGTTTATGGGAAAACCTGCTCCATGACACAGCCACATTTTCAAGGAATGTAACCACATTGTTACGGTGAGGTAAACCTGTATATTTACCTTCAAAATTGGTATGTCTCTCTTCTCGATCAGAGAGTCAGCTCCCTGTGGGAGGGTATTGCATCTTGAACTTCTGTTTGTATCTCCCACGGGCTTAGCGCAGTACGGTACACTGCACACAGTACAATTTACTGTACAAAGGTACAATTTGATGAAAAATTTCAAGAGTTGAGTTTCATCCTCTTCTTGCACATTTGAGTATGTGAAACTGTTGTCTGATTTAAATCCATAGGGAAGCCTCTTGAAAAGGAAGCATCTAGGGGAAAATATCCTTCTTATGTGCCTGGCCAACTAGTGCAACTGAGCTCGGCTGTAACCATCAATTTCCATAGTTAGCTCTCACATAGTCTCTCCCCTTTGGAAATATTCCATCCAAATACAGCACTAGTAGGTTCCAGGTGCCTTCTTATGCTCTTGAGTGCTTCATGATGCATGCTGCTCATTTGTGATTAACTTTGAAATCAGCATGGGCTGTTGGACAGGTGGACTTGACCAGCTGGTCAACAAAGGTTAAGGCTGAGTTCTCCTGTAGTTCAAGTGCTTTTGCATAGATCTAACTTATTATCCAAAATCAAACATTGCCTCAAGTTATATCATTCACCAAATATGAATAGGGAGATAATATTATTTTTATTTCACAAAATAATTTCCCCTTAAATTTAGTTTGGTTCAAGGAACTCCGTTTCAAGATACCTAAAAACTAGAAATGGAAAGGCAAAAATCAAGAAGCATAAATGAAAATAAATGAGTAAAACAACACTTTTTTTCTTCTGGCAGCCTGGTCCAAACTCTCATCACTTCCTGAATGTTTCTGCAGTCTATCCTCCATAGAGTTGCCCCATCTCTTCCCTTACAAACCTTTTATGGCCACTCATTTCTTCTCTCACTATACAAAATACCCAACCATTACCTTCCAAGTTCTCCACCAATCACCTTCCCTTACTTATCCACTGTTATTATCTCCTCTACCCAACTCGTACTCTTTGCTTCTCCCAAGCCAACCTTTGATCTATACCTCAATTTCAACTTTCACATCTCTGATCCGTTGCTCACACATTCCCCTCTGCCTGGAATGCTTTCCTCCTTTAAATCACTCACTCATTGAATTGATCAATGGTCTTTTCTGAGCACTCACTGTTTGCAGAACACTGCTGAATGGTCCACATCTTTCCACCCAAACACCATTTCCCCCCCGTCTTTCCCATAACTGTAGACAGCCCCAGTATCCTCTCTGTCTCACGAATCCATGATCTTGGCATTATCCTCCACTTATCTCCCTCATTCAACTCACATATTCAGTCTGTCACCAGATCCTGTTGGTTCTTCCTTTAAAACATCACTGAAACCTATTTCTTCCTCTCCATTCAAACTGCTACTATGCTGATCCAAGCACATATCATATTCTGCCTTGACTATTGCATCAGTTTCCTTGCTGACCTCCTTCCCTCCTGTTTCTCCCAATTCTAGTCCTACTTTCTCTGTTACCTGGATCATTTTTCTAAAAAAAAATTTCTAAATAAAAAAAAATCTCCAATGGTTGCCCCCACCAACCACCTCATCCTATCTTACCTCAATGATTTCCTACTATAATCCAGCCCACATGCTTCACTCCTCTAGTGCCAACTACTCACTATACCTCAGTCTCATCCGTCTTGCCACCAACTGCTTGTCCACATCCTGTCTCTGCCCTGGAACTCCCTCCCACTTAATATACAGCAAGCCACCACTCTCCCACATTCAAAGCCTTATTGATTAAAATCATGTCTTCTCCAAGAAGCCTTACCCAACTAAATCCTTATTTCCCCTACTTTCTCTCCCTTCTGCATTGCCTATGCACCAGGATCGGCATGCTTTAAGTACTTGATATTCACCCCATCCTCAGCTCCATAGCAATTATATACAAATCCATAATTTATTTTAACGTCTGCGTCCCACTCCAGACTGAATGCTACTGGTGGGCAGGAAACATGCCTACCAACTGTGGTGTATTGTACTCTCTCAAGCATTTAGTACAGTGCTCTGCACATAGTAAAGCACTCAATAAATACCAGTGATTGACGGAAAGATTGATAAAATACAGTTGGTAGACATGATCCCTGCTCTCAAGGAGCTTACAACCAAACCACATCCCTCGCCAGTTCAAAACACTCAGTGTAATGCTACCTTCACCAACAGATATTGCCTGACTTTCCTCCCTAAGAACTGGTTTTTCCTTAAAGGAAAATGGTTTGAGCATCCCATTTCTGACTATGGTGGGGACTCACTGGGACCCTTTCTGGCTTCAGCCTGCTCCCCCAGAGCAAAAATAAGATCCAGGTAGCCCTTTGCCTCTGCAACCCTGCTGTCAGTGAAGAAGAGATCTCTATTGCAGACAATCTTCTGCCCTCAACCTTGGGCCACAGGGAGATTCATCATCTACATTCTCCCCTTGATGACTGAGTGACTCAGCTAGTTTGTGAGGGTATAAATGCATCTCTGTTCAAAGATAATACTGCTGTCAATGTTGCTATTCATTTTGTGAATGTGACTGAGAAAACAAATACACGATCAGCCATCCTTTCCACACTGCATATCCATGGAACCTTTCCTTGTTTGGGGTTTTAGCTGCTGTTTGTGGACTTTGTCACTGATTGCAACCCTGTCTCTGCAACTTGCGGGCTGCTCAACAACTTGGAACAAAATGTGTCAAACTATTTCTGATTGCTACACACCAGATTGGCCTGCCTTCTGCTTCTGTTCTTCAGTATTCCATAGCTAAGATGCTTCATTGTGGCATAGAAGGCCCCAAGGAAGAACCTGATGGTAGATGGATCAGGAAGAGGGGAGAGGGCAGGGAATGTGTTGGGGCAGAAGCACTGACAGGGACTTGGATGACGAAAGGGATGAAAGCAGACCTAGACCAGGTATTTCTGCTCAAGTGGGTATATGACCATCCTTGGTGTTCAAAGAAGATGCTACTAACAGTATTTTTTTGTCCATGTGGGCAAGTGGGGCTGATCAAATGGATTACCTGCCAAGTGCTTGTGCGCAGACTATCCTTTTCTGTACTCTTGTTCTTGCTACTTGCAGTGCCTTTTGCTAGTCTGATTTTCTCTCAGTAGAATGTAAGAGAAAAGTGGAGGACAGCAACACATTCAATCACTGAATTGAAGTGGAGGCACTATAAGCAACAAATGGAGAAGAATTGTTTTCAAATACTGAAGCACAACTGCATGTGATGTGGAATGGCTCTGTAAACTGTAAGCTCCCTCTGGGCATTGGTCATGTTTACCAACTCTATTATATTGTATTCTCCCAAGCACTTAGTACAGTACTCTGCACGCAGTAAGTCCTCAATAAGCACCATTGATTGATTGACTGATTGATTGATTGACCATAGGCTGTTGTAGATAGTAGACAGACCAGACTGGCCTGAAGCAATCAGGAACAAGGGTTCCATGACAGATTAGCACATTTGGCGCTCTGTCACATTAATCAGGCTGTTTATAGTGGCTCCTGATCCATTGGCTTCATAGTTTAAATTATCTTCACACCAGGGGGAAGTGCTGGGGAAGAGGGAGCCAGGACTTTTCAATGAAACTCTGGAGGAAGGGACCCAAGCCGACCTCATCAGGTACGTGGATTTGGTGGTTGCTCTGTATCTGGAAGGGAGTGGACTGTCTATGCAGGTACTGGGCCTTACCAGCCTACAGGCAACAAGTTGCCTTAGTTGCCCCTCTGTGGTTTTGGCTGACATGTTAGCCAGCAATTTTTCAGAACTCTTACTAGGCCTGTCCACCTCCCAGAATCCTTCCTCACTGATGGCATAGTTCCAGCAGGAAGAAACAGGACTAGAAGTCAGCCTTCTGATTCCCAGCTCTGTAGTCTTTCTACTAGGCCAACAGGAAGGCCTCGTATTTAGACACTAAATGAGTGGAAAAGAATTGAATTGGTAAAAATATATTATGCAGTTATATAGCTCCTCTTTCAAAGGAATACACCTTTTTGGATGTCAGAATAGTCCTTTCTCATGCTTGAGTTATTGATAATAGGAGATGTTTTCAAAGTTCATTTCACTTAAAATGCCCCAGTTGATTTCCAAACCTTTCCAAATGAACTCTGATCCAGCTTAAAACTGGGGTTTCCATATTACAAAGAAGAGGTAGTTTTGAGGAAATTGAGAAAATATATGGTTTTGCCAAAATGGGTTGAAGACATGTAACGATAAAAAATTCCAGTTTCATTGAGTGCAAACCTTTGTTCTCTGTTTTGCTGCACAACAACCCATTAATGATTTCCTTTCTGCATTACTCTGATTCTTAATTCCGTGTCCCTATTTCAATAACCTAGTTGTACTTCTGAGCTTAATACGTCTGATCTGAGTCCAGATTTCTGAAAAAGTTGTACAACCCAACAGTCCAGCTCGCCATCACATCTGGGCCAAGCCTCAAACCTTTCATTTCCTTAGCTCCGTGGATTCTGAAGAACACTGCATCACTGTGGCCTCTCTTTCTAGGAATTAAAGGTCTTCATCTGCTGCCTCTAGGCTCCTTGACCTATTTTGAGACAGGTAGTTGTAAAAAAGAAAACAAAGACAATCCCCCAATTGAAAATACCACATTCTCAATAGCATAATTACGGTTCCACGTGTTTTGTAAATTCTTTATTGGAACAAAAATGTTGCAAAAGATACCCTGTTGCAAAAAAAAAAAAAAGAGAAAACCAGAGCTAGTTTCAGGTGGGCGGCACTGCCATCCTCCATCTGACAGCTTCTTGGCAAGGGCTGCACGAATTCGGTTGGGCCTAGAAAGGGAACTGGAGTAGAGGTGGAGGAAAGGGAAATGAAGTAAAACCGAACTCCATTCTCTAACTTTAGCAAGACAGCAGCACCATCATGTGGTGATTAAAGAAGACACAGTAAACAGGGAATCGGAGTTTTTTCCTCCCTCCCATTTGTGTTGTGAGGCTCTACCCTGGGTGACTTGAAATATACAGTCATTTTTGGACAATTCACTGAGTGGCAAAGTTGTTAATCGAACCCAGATATCTGATTTTGAATGCCTTGCTCCAAAGGAAAGGTTTTTTCCTTGTCCTTTGGTCGCGGGTCTTTTTAAACTCTTCATATTTCCATTTCATCATCATCATCAATCGTATTTATTGAGCGCTTACTGTATGCAGAGCACTGTACTAAGCGCTTGGGAAGTACGAATTGGCTACATATAGAGACAGTCCCTGCCCAACAGTGGGCTCACAGTCTAAAAGGGGGAGACGGAGAACAAAACCAAACATACTAACAAAATAAAATAGAATAGATATGTGCAAGTAAAATAAATAAATAAATACATAGAGTAATAAATATGTACAAACATATATACATATATACAGGTGCTGTGGGGAAGGAAAGGAGGTAAGATGGGGGGGATGGAGAGGGGGACGAGGGGGAGAGGAGGGAAGGGGCTCAGTCTGGGAAGGCCTCCTGGAGGAGGTGAGCTCTCAGTAGGGCCTTGAAGGGAGGAAGGGAGCTAGCTTGGCAGATGGGCAGAGGGAGGGCATTCCGGGCCCGGGGGATGACATGGGCTGGGGGTAGGTGGCGGGACAGGCGAGAACGAGGTACGGTGAGGAGATTAGCGGCAGAGGAGCAGAAGGTGCGGGCTGGGCTATAGAAGGAGAGAAGGGAGGTGACGTAGGAGGGGGCAAGGTGATGGAGAGCCTTGAAGCCCAGGGTGAGGAGTTTCTGCCTTATGCGCAGATTGATTGGTAGCCACTGGAGATTTTTGAGGAGGGGAGTAATATGCCCAGAGCGTTTCTGGACAAAGATAATCCAGGCAGCAGCATGAAGTATGGATTGAAGTGGGGAGAGACACGAGGATGGGAGATCAGAGGGAAGGCTGATGCAGTAGTCCAGACGGGATAGGATGAGAGCTTGAATGAGCAGGGTAGCAGTATGGATGGAGAGGAAAGGGCGGATCTTGGCAATGTGGGCGGATCTTGGCAATTTGTGAGCATCGCTCTTTGTAGCTCTTAGATCAACACATTGCTCCAGCATTAATCTCAATTTTGGCCTGTGCTCAGGTGACAGGAAAAGTTTGGGGTGAAGTGAAGTTTTCTGGGCAGAGAATTTCTGTCTTTGAAGCAGTCAACAGCTATAAATCCGACCTGGGAGTCAGGAAACCTGGGAACTAGTTGGAACTCCAGTGCACTGTGTGACACTGGGATAAGTAAGCAGTTAACTTGCCTTTGTCTCAGGGGATGAACATCTCTGCCATTAATTTACCTCCCAGGGACTATGAGAGACTAATGGTACATCTGAAAGAGTCTTGGGTCCTCTGGAAAAAATCGCTGTAACAATACAAAATTTGTGTAGAGAAATGCTTTGTCTAAGGTTATGCTGTTGGGAAAAAAATGCCCAGGACTAGTTCTTGCCTCTCCGGGATGCACTGCCCAGAATGAGGTCTCCTCACAGAACTCCCTCCCTGCCTCCAGTCTCTCCTCTCTCCAGTCCATACTTCACTCAGCTACCTGATTTCATCTTTCTAGAACATTTTTTTCCATACATCTCCCCACTCCTCCAAATCCTCAAACGGTTGCTTATTCCTCAATGAATCAATTAGAAACTCCTGACCACTGACCTTAAGGGATTCAATCTGCTCTCTTCCTTATTTCACTTCTCTCCAACTATATCTCAACTGGCACACTTTGCTCCTCTTAAGCCAAACTACTCACAATGCTTTACTCTCATCTCTCTTACCCCTGACCTCTTGCTCGGTCTCTGCTTCTTGCCTGTACTCTCTCTCCCTCCCCAACCAGCAGATCACTGCTCTCCCCATCTTCAATCATATTTATTGAGCACTTACTGTGTGCAGAGTACTGTACTAAGCACTTGGTAGAGTAAAATATAACAATGTAACAGACATATTCCCTGCCTACAACGAGCTTACAGTCTAGAGGGGGGACCCTCCAGAAATCATATCTCCTCCAGGAGGCCTTTCCTGATTGAATGCTATCAGTCCATCCTACTTCATCCCTCTACTGCGACTTCAGCACTTCCACATCACCTAGGTACTTGGGTGTTCACCTCCGCATAGCACTTACTTGTGAACTTTTCAACTCTATTGTTTCCTAGTACCTGCGATTTATTTCAATACCCGTCTCCATGGCTAGATTATAAACTCTTTGAGGGCAGTGATCACGTTTACTTCTCCTAGTCTACTCTTAGTACTAAATACAGCGCTCTGCCCAGAGTAAATGCTAATAGAGAAGCAGCGTGGCTAGAGAAGCAGCGTGGCTCAGTGGAAAGAGCACGGGTTTTGGAGTCAGAGGTCATGGGTTCAAGTCCCGGCTCCGCCAATTGTCAGCTGTGTGACTTTGGGCAAGTCACTTAACTTCTCTGGGCCTCAGTTACCTCATCTGTAAAATGGGAATTAAGACTGTGAGCCCCCCATGGGACAACCTGATCACCTTGTAACCTCCCCAGCACTTAGAACAGTGTTTTGCACATAGTTAGCACTTAATAAATGTCATTATAATTATTTATTTTAAATAAATACTATCAGTCAGGTGACTGGATGAATGATTGGTGAGGACAGCATATGACATGCTGCTTTCAGGTCCAGCTCTCCTCTGGTAATGTTTGTGGAGGGAATGTGGAGCACATGAACCTATCTGCTGCTCTTGATCCAGCTTTGTTAGGTTCCACGCCTGGACTAGGACACCATGGGCCTTGGAGGTTGCAGGGGGAGTCTTTGGACAATGTGATTACATCACATTGTGCAGTTTTTTGTGTCCCAACCAGAAAATGGGGGTTGTGTGTATTAGGGGTAGGGGGTGTCATCCCTCCGCCCCAGAGAATGAGCCAGGCATTGCAAGACCTCTGGCCCAGTAGTCAAATTGAATCTGCAGACCTTGCCCTCCCCCAATCACTGGAGATATTTTCGCTCCCCAAGACAGAGGAGAGAGCGTTTGTTTCAGGCATTGCCTGACTGGGGGAGTGTCCATGAGGGGAGCAGGAACCATGCTGAGAGGGAAGGAGAAGACTTGGGTGTCAGTCCCTGGTGATCTTGACTTTTGCCAGCAGGGATCACCATCTGGTGTCTGTGCATCTCACTCTCTGGCTTCCTCCCTTACTAAGGCAGAAAACCCTCATCTGGCCATGCTCACGGGGATGGGCCAGGACAGCGAACAAACCCCTGAAGAATCTGCCCACCATCTGCCCAAGCTCAGGCAGATAGCACGCTGCCTGCTGCAGGCTGCCTTATCCTCGAGGCTGTCTAGGAGGTCACGTGAAGTCAGTAGCAGTGGTCAAGCTAGGGTCATGCCCGGACAGTGGTTGGCAGCTGGAGTGAGCTCCCGGGCCCGCCCCAGTCTGGTCTCCCCTCATCCTGCTCCTTCATCAATCTCCCTTCCTTTCACAGAGCAGAGCAACTTAAAATGGCCACTACACGTGAACAGGGTCAGAGGGGGTGGGAGCTTTTGGGTGATGGTGGCTGCAAGTCAATCCAGCATAATCCCACCTCCTTTAATGTTGCACATGTGCAACACCTAGGAGGGGAAGGTCTGTTTCAGGCACCATGTTGGTAACATCCCAAGTTGCAGCCGGGTTGGTAGAGTCGGGAGGAGGAGCTTGCCAATTGATGAGGCGGTGGCTTGAGTCCTGCATCTCTGCGTGGTGACCAGACTCTTTAGCCTGAGGCCCAGGGCTGCAGCCTCCAAGTAGCATGACCTAGTGGAAAAAGTGTGGGCCTGGGAGTTCGAGGACCAGGATTAATAATGATATTTTTTTGAAGCACTTACTATGCACCAAGCACTGTCCTAAGTGCTGGGGTACATAAAAGGTCCCACATGAGGGTCATAGTCTAAGTAGGAGGGAGAACAGGGAATCGAATTCCCATTTCACAGAGAAGTGAAAGAAGAGACTTGCCCAAGGTCACACAACAGAGAAATAGTGGAGTAGGGATTAGAACCCAGAACCTCTAACTCCCAGGCCCACGCTCTTTCCACTAGGCCACCTTACTTCTGTATATATTAATCTATAAATATATTCCAGGTATATATCAAGTTATATTTTCATTTGGTATACATGAATACTTTAAAGTGGTCATAAGACCTCTTAAACTACAAAAACACCATGGCAAATAAAAGCTACTTATCTGCTATGTGACCTTGGGCAACTCTCTGCCTCAGTTTTCTTATCTGTAAAATGGGGAGTCAATCCTGTTCTCCCTCCTACCTAGACTATGAGCCCCATGTGGGAGAGAGACTGTCGCCCCCCATTATCTTGTATTACCCCAGTGCTTAGTACAGTGCTCACCACATAGTAAGTGCTTAACAATTATTATTATTATTGTTATCACCATTATTATTATTATTATTACTACCTGATAGGGACTGAGCAGGGATCTTCCGAGTATCATTTCTATCCTAGGAGCAGAATACAAGGAGTTTCCCTAGACTTCGCCTGGGGTCAAAAAAAGGTTTCTCATCTGTAAGCAATGCAGGATTTGGGGCGTTGAATGAGTTAAAAGAAACAAGAAAACACCACCCAGTTCTGAGACTTGTAGCCCCTGGATAAGACTTTGGGTGATATTTATCAACATCTGGATGAGAAGGTTGGAAAGTCCCGAATTCTGGGACTTTCCTGACTGAATCAGGGCAAATGGTCATCCTATATAATTGGCACTGGGGGAATTACAGAGAAAGAGCAAAGCATGGTCCCTTAAGGAGTTTACCCTTCTTTATCAGAATTGTTACCAATATTTATAACAAAAGTAGTCATAAAATGCAAGTGGTAGTCTGTAGAGACTCTTCAGTTCCAATTTGTATGAAGTCATAATGAGAAACACCCACAGAATCTTAACAAAGGTAGAAAAGAAACAATTTATTAGCCATAAATTCAACTTGATGCAGAATAAAAGTTCACTGTTATAGCTCGGCTAGGTCATCCTATTCTGAATCTTAAAGTATGAAAGATCTCCATTGCTAAAGGGATACTGTATGGTCAGAGAGAACTGCAGATTTGAGCATAGGCACCCTCAGGCCCCAAAAAACCAAAACACATCAAAGAGAATACTTCATATCATCACCGATTATGTTTCAGAGGATCTTCCAAATCGGGAAGGAGCCCGGCCCCTGAAGGCCATCAAAAGCCTCTAGACTGTGAGCTCCTTGTGGGCAGGGATTGTGTTGGCCAGGTCTTTGGTATTCTACTCTACTAAGCTCATATTAAGTGCTTACATTTCTTCTGTAAAAAGTACTGTATTCTGTACTAGTCGTAGTAATAGAGTAATAGAGAAGCAGCATGGCCTAGTGGGACAGAGTATGGGGCTGGGGATCAGAAGGACCTGAGGGTTCTAATCCTGGATCCACCGCTTCTCTGCGTGTGACCTTGGACAAGTCACTTAACTTCCCTGTGCCTCAGCTACCTCATCTGTAAAGTGGGGATTGAGACTGGGAGCCCTATGTGGGACAGGGACAGTGCCCAACCCAATTATCTTTTATCTACCCCAGCACTTAGTATAGTGCCTGGCACATAGTAAATGCTTAACAAATACCATAATTATTATTAATAGTATTTATTAAGTGTTTGCTGTGTGCAGCCCACTGTACTAAGCACTTGGGAGAGTACAATAAAGAAGGGATGGATGGAGAGGAGGGGATGGATCCTGGAAGGGATGTGGAGGAAAATTGACAGGATTTTCAACAGACTGAATAAGTGAATTTAATTTGGACCGAAACAGGAGGAGGGAGATGGGATGGGAGCTGGAGGGTGCAGTGGGATCCAGAAAGGTTTTTTTTGGAGAGCGTTAGGCTCAGAAGCCAGAGGGGAAGGAGCCAAAGGGCCTTGAATATGTATAATAAATATGAAAAGCAGAATATCTGCCCTCGAAGAGCTTGCAATCTAGTCAGAGGAAAAAATGGGCAAATATTACCAAGTATACACTAAGCAAAAGAGTAAGAATAGATGTATATGATAAAAATAAATGTTAGCAATGGAATACATGAATGACAAATACCAGTGTGGCTTAGTGGAAAGTGAATGGGTTTGGGAGTCAGTGGTTGTAAATTCTAATCCTGGCTCTGCCACTTGTCAACTGTGTGAGTTTGGGCAAAGCCACTTAACTTCTCTGTGTCTCAGTTACCTCATCTGTAAAATGGAGATTAAGACTGTGAGCCCCACGTTGGACAGCCTGATTACCTTACATCTAGCCTAGTGCTTAGAACACTGTGTGGCACATAGTAAGCGCTTAACAAATACCATTATTATTTATTTACTAACGGGGGTTGCTGGGGTGGCATTAGCAAGAAGGAGGGGGATTAGTAGAATGATTCTTGGAGAAGGTGAGAGTGTTCATCTGTACACAGACCCTTACCAGCCTTTCAATTAGCCCCACAACCCCCAATCACACACATTCATTCATCCAACCAACCACCCCACACTTGCTGACTTAGTCACCCCTTCCTAAGAACGCTCACTGAGACACTCCTTCACCACTATAAGCCTCACACTCAGTACACATATGCAAACATTACTTATGCACACACAATTACTCACCAAAGTCATCAAACAAAGGAGCAGCAGATAAGCAGGTAGGCTGGTAGGCAAAACAGGCAAGAGGAAGAAGAAACTGGCACCCAGGGGTGCCATGTTTGTGTTTTTTTTTTTATTTTAGGGAAGTCATTTGAATTTGACTTCTGAAATATATTAGTAATTTTATTCTTTGAACTTCTTTTTTGGCAAAATCCTCATTTGCATAATGTAGAGAAGTTCTGAGACCACAGACACCAAAATTCAGGTCAAGAAAACATTTACTTCTGAAATATCCAGATAATTAAGCCAAAAGGGGATATTTGATTTGAGTCATCTGGATACCTACTTCACTTCTTCACATTTAGAAGCAAAAGTGTGATTTCAAGGAGACATCTAAAGTTTAATCCTTTTTAGGGATTAATCACTTCCCCTCCTTTCTTTTTCTTTTAAAATAAGATGTACTTTGTTGGGACAAGTTAAACTATTCGTTTCCCAAAGCTATCTGCATGCTATGGATTAGGAACATATGGAGTGTCCACTGATTCTTGGTTATACATGTAGAACTTGGATATACCAATGATTTACAACCTCTAGGCAGTTTATCATTCTGCCTGTTTTATGTAGCATTTTATTTCATTTGGAACCTTTGTATAATGATGTAATATGTCACAAGTGAAAATGATCTAATGATAAAAGCCAGTGTATCTATTGCCTGCCATATCATACACCCAGGAGGGAATAAGATTGGGATCAGATTCAAACTCAGATTTAGTAGCCTGGATTGTATGGAATGCTGCTACAGTGCTAGTCTCAACCCGTGTCTTACCTCAGTTAGCTTGCTTGGAAAAGCGGAGCTCTTGCCCCTTTCTAACTGTTACTGGCTCAGCAACAATGTTTGAGGGACCAGGTGACTTGGAACTCAAGATAGCACTGTAGTTGACGCCTGGTGATCTGGTAAAGTAGAGTGGCTTAATGAATGGTGCACGGGCCCGGGAGTCGGAAAGACCTGGGTTCTCATCCCGATTCTGCCATTTGTCAGTGGTGTGACCTTGGGTGAGTCACTTCACTTCTCTGTACCTCAGTTACCTAATCTGTAAAATAGGGATTAAGACTGTGAGCCTTATGTGGGACAGAGTTTGTGTCCAACTCGGCTTGTTTCGACTTCAGAGCTTAGTACAGTGCTTGGCAGGTGCTTAACAAATACCAAAATCATTATTATAATGAAGTTTGTGATGGTCTTTGTTGATTGGTATAGCTGAGTACTAGAAGGTTCAAAGGCCGATTAGGATGAGCACAAATTGGTATTCACAGAAAAAGATGTTCCAGAGGTCTAAAGATTTTAAAGGTAGCCATCCAGCAAACTATGACCTACGGCATTGGCCAGGTGACTGGGAGACCCAAGAGGGTTTTGGGGGTTCTGAGATGTGTGTGTCTCAGTCCTTGCCTGTGCAGGTTTCTAAGAATAATAATATCAGAACAATTCCACCTTAACCAAAGATGGGTTAATTTTATATTCTCTTTTGGAAGGGCAGCACAATAACCAATTTATTTTCCTCAAATTAGTCACACAAATTCTGCACACCTGCTTGCCCTATAAAATCTGTTTCTTTTGAAGGCATTCAATCAGCTCTCCCTCTATCTTTCTAGCCCCCTCGCTCCTACTTATCAATTCTTTTTTCTCATTATTCCCCACCTCACATGCTTCGTTCTTCTCAAGTTAACCTACTCACTGTGTCTTGTTTTCATCTCTCCTGCTGACAGTCAATCAATCAATGGAATTTATTGATCACTTCCTATGTGGAGAGCACTGTACTAAGTGCTTGGGAGAGTACAGTATAACAGAGTAAGTATAGCTGATCCCTGCCCACAAGGAGATTGCAAACTAGAGAAGCATCATGGCCTAATGGAAAGAGAATGGGCTAGCGAGTCAGACGACCTGGGTTCTAATCCTAGCTCTGCCAAGTGCTTGCTGTGTGACCTTAGGCAAGTTACTTAACTTCTTTGTGCCTTAGTTTCCTCAACTGTAAAATGGGGATCAAATACTGGTTTCCCCCTCCTACTTAGACTGTGAGCCTCATGTGGGATAGGCACTGTATCCAACCTGGTTAATTTATATCTACCCCAGCACTTAGACCAGTGCTTGGCATATAGTAAGTTCTTGACAAATATAATAATATTAATTAAAGGAGGAGAAAGACATAAAATATATTACAGACATATGTTCATAAATGCTGTTGGGCTGGGCAAGGAGTGGATACCAAAGTGCTTAATAGGAGAACAGACTCAAGTCATTCATATTTAAGTCAATCGTATTTGAGTGTTTACTGTGTGCAGAGCACTGTACTAAGTGCTTGCACTCATCAATTTAGGTGATACAGAAGGGAGGTCTTAGATAGGGAAGTGAGATCTTAGTTGCTGAAGGCATCTTAGAGGAGATGTGATTTTAATAGGGCTTTGGAGATGAGAGGGGTGATGGAGCTAAGATGAGCACACCCTTGCCCTTGAATTCCCTTGAATTCCCCATCTTCAGAGCCCTTCTGTCCTCCAGGAAGCTTGCCCCAATTAACTTGAACTCTTCCCACTTCATATCCCTTTCTTGCCCCTCTAGCACTTCTGCGCCATCTACACACTTGGTATCTTTCCCCCATTCACCACCTGCCCTAGCACCTTAATGGTAGGAATCATGTCTACTAAATCTTAGTACAGGACTCGGCACACAGTTGGTGTTCAACAAATACGTATGATTGACTGAGTTCATGGTTACCCCTATTTCAATGTGGCAATTTGCGAGGAAATAAAATAACCTTCACCATGCCTTTTTCTTTTAAAGAATATGAAAAGGAAGACATAGGATGTGTGCAAATAGCAGTTCCTCTCTTATAAAACAATCGCTTCCAACTATTCCAGCGGTTTCTCTTCAAAGGTCATACCAAGGGGGGGGGGATGTTGGTGTGGTGGAGGAAGTTTTATCTAGTGGCCCCAGATAGGACTGTGCAGTTAAATGAAACCTTCTTGGGGCTATTTAGCCTCACCATAGCATTTTGGTGCAAAATGAGGGGAGATTGGCTAACTACAATCAATCAATCATATTTATTGAGCACTTACTGTGTGCAGAGCACTGTACTAAGTTCTTGGGAAGTACAAGTTGGCAACATATAGAGACAGTCCCTACCCAACAGTGGGATCACAGTCTAGAGTCACCTGGAAGATATCTAAGGTGCTCTGAGTAGTCACTCAGCCTGAGCCAATTCCCAGGCTAAGAGGGACCCGGAAGCATGGGAAATACTGGGCCTCGCTTATGTCCTGATCTGGTTATGAGAGGGCAATTCAGTTCAGATCCCCTGCAACCTTTCAGGTGAGTGGCTAGTTCACTCCTGGAAGACTTTAAAATGAGAGGGATCAGAGAGTTGGGCCAGACTGGATCACCTGGATCCACCCTGGGATTTATTGGGTTCCTCAGTTCCTGAAGAAACCAGTACGTTCAGGGTTGCACAACTGAACATGTGTCCCAGCTAGATTGCAAGATCTAGGGTGTGGATTGTCATCAACGCCTTCAGTTGTCCTGCCCCAAGTGCTTGGTACAGTGCTCTGCACATAGTAGACGCTCAATAACAACTAATGATTGATTGACCTGAAGTGTTCAAATTTTTGCCCTCTGGCAAACAGCCACACTCAGCTAGCTAAATCTCATCCAACCAGAAAATGGCTGGGGATTTCTATGGGCAAAGAGAAGGGGCCCTCCTCCATTAAGAACATCTTAAGGCTGTACAACACTAAGCATAGGTGCTGATAGATCTCAAACCAAGTATGCCAAAAGCCTTTTCATTATACTGAGCAAAGCGTATGGACTGGGTTGTAGTAGAAAATCAATAGGAAGGGGCTATCTGATAGAGTTCTTTAAAATCAATGATAAGGAGTTTCTGTTTGATAAAGAGTGGGGAGTTGTGTTCAAGTTTTTTTTTTTTAAAATGATACAGGCAGCAGAGTCAAGTAGGGACTGGAATGAGGCCAGAGGCAGACAAGGAGGCCAGCAAGGAGGCTGATGCAATAATCAGGGCAGGATAGGATAAGTGCTTGGATCAGTCTGTAGCCGTTCGGGATGGAGAGAAAAGGGAGGGTTTGAGCAGTGTTGTGTAGATAGAATGGACAAAATTTGGTGGCAGAATGAACATCTGGGTTGAATGAGGGAGATGAGTTGAGGATAATATCAAAATTATGGGCTTGTGAAACAGGAAAGATAGTAGACTTCTAATAATAATAATAATAATGATGGTATTTGTTAAGCACTTACTATGTGCAAAGCACTGTTCTAAGCGCTGGGGGGATGCAAGGTGATCAGGTTGTCCCACGTGGGGCTCACGGTCTTAATCCCCATTTTACAGATGAGGTAACTGAGGCCCAGAGAAGTTAAGTGACTTGCCCAAAGTCACACAGCTGACAATTGGCAGAGCCAGAATTTGAACCCATGACCTCTGACTTCAAAGTCCGTGCTCCTTCCACTGAGCCACGCTAGAATGTAAGTCCGTTGTTGGGTAGGGACCGTCACTATATGCTGCCGATTTGTACCTCCCAAGTGCTTAGTACAGTGCTCTGCACACAGTAAGCGCTCAATAAATCCGATTGAATGAATAGTGTTGTCTACGGTGATGGAAAAGATAGGGGAAAACAGGGTTAGGGTGGGAAGATGTTCCATTTTGGACATGTTTAGTTTGTGGTATAGATTTGGGAATCATCCACAGAGAGATGGTAGTTGAACCTGTGGAAGTGAATGTGTTCTCCAAGAGAGTGGGTGTAGGTAGATAAAAGAAGGGGACCCAGAACTGAGACTCCCACTGTTGGAAGGTGTGGAGGCAGAGAAGCCTGCAAAGGAGACTGAGAAAGAGAGGCCAGAGAAATATGCCTGTCTCGCCAACTAGATTGTAAGTTCTTTAGGGGCAGGGATCCTGACAATCAACTGTATTGTACTCTCCCAAGCACTTAGTACAATACTGTGCATACAGTGAGCACTCAATAAATGCCACTGATGGATTGATAAGTCCTCTTCCAATGAGAGAAAATCCTCATCAGTCCAAGTTTGAGCGGGGAATGCCTTAGCCGCCTCCTCCTCTTTCTCACCTTAAAATCACTGTTGTCTGTACCCCACTGGAACCGTTACTCCCTGTTGGGACTTATCTAAGCCTGATATTTTAGAATGAATAATGAAGAAAATCTGAGATCTGGAAGCTGGAGTTAGAACATGTTATCGAGCACTGGGAAATGCTTCTAGCTCAACAGGATGCAAGAGAGATCAACAAACATCCTTGGGACGGTTATTCAGGAACTGCTTCATGACGAACATATACAAGAAGACATGGAGACATACAAATGGTAATGAATCCCTGCAGATTCAGCTCAGCAGTATGGATTAACATTAGAACTGAAGAAAACAAAAACTATGGATGAGTCTACATCTGGATGAGCTATGGATGAGCCTCGAGAAGCAGCGTGGTTCAGTGGAAAGAGTACGGGTTTGGGAGTCAGAGGTCATGGGTTCAAATCCCGGCTCTGCCAGTGGTCAGCTGTGTGACTTTGGGCAAGTCACTTAACTTCTCTGTGCCTGTTACCTCATCTGTAAAATGGGGATTAAGACTGTGAGCCCCACTCGGGGCAACCTCATCACCTTGTACCCTCCCCAGCGCTTAGAACAGTGCTTTGCACATAGTAAGCGCTTAACAAATGCCATCATTATTATTACTATTATCTGGGCATCCCTACCAACAAACTAAGACTTTCATCGGCAACACAAAACTCAAAGCTGTTGAGAATTTTTCTAGCTAATCAGTACGACGCCTGAGGATATAAATGTACATTTCTGAGCATTGGAGTAAATGCTCTTTACTAACTGACTCCTTAAATTCTTACCACTTTCTTCTCCTACACCCCAGCTCACATTCTTCTCCTAATTGCATCTCACTCCTGATTATTCTATCTCATCTTGTCTCCTGGATTGGAAGGGCTTCCCCCTTCCAATCTGCCAAACAGCTACTAATTTTTTCCTTAACTTCCCATGGTACGTAAGCTAACGTTCTCTGCCAGTCTCCTGTATTAGATTGTAAACTCTTTGAGGGCAGGGTCAGTGTCTCCTGCTTTTGTGGTTTCCTCCCAGGTGTCTAGAACGATTTTCTCCATTCAGTGCACACTCAATACTGTTTTTGGTGATGAAGACAAAGAAAATTGACTTTAAGAAGCCTTCATGGCTTTCAGCTAACTAAGACTGCAAGACCATATCATGATAATGGGGCATCATGCTCCATACCGAGTAGAAGGTCTATAAAGCTTTTTGATAGCTAACCTGCTAACCTTCCCACTCTACCAGTGTCGAGAGAAGCTTCAGGACAATCTCTAGAGTCCAAGTAGGTTGGTAATGGAGTAAAACGGATAACTGAGAGTTGCCTGAACTTCTGAGCAGCAGCTTTTAATTGGGTAATTACACACCAGGATGCAATTTCTATTGTCTGACAACTCCAATGATGTGTAGAGATGTTACTGAGATAAATACTCAAATCACTCGTGATTTTTTCCCCCTCATTTGCTGCCTAACAAAAGGATCCTCTTAACCCCCAAATGCCTGAGCAGGTAGGGCCAATTTTGAAAATGACATTAACCGCATATAGAGAATCATTTTCCTGCAGCCAGTTACTTTGGCAGTCAGGACTGCGTAAACTTCAATTCATCTCTCCAAGAGAGCTGTACAAGTCATAGTATCAGGGATTTTTTAAATGATGAATCATACTTTTATTTGTAGGAAAATATGCGGTTTAAAATCAGCAGAGTTGGATATATTGGTATATCATTCTTTAGACCAGCACTTAGAACAGTGCTTTGCACATAGTAAGCACTTAACAAATACCATCATCATTATTATTATTGATATCTTTGAAGCTTCTTTTCAATTCCATGACAGAACACTGGCTGGCAAGCTCAGAGGTTTTCTTTGCCAGTGGTAATAATTTGAAAAGGAGGATGGTCATTCCAACGTTTAGATGCCTCCGGAGATTAGTAGTCATAGTATAATAATAATGATGGTATTTGTTAAGCGCTTACTATGTGCCAAGCACTGTTCTAATTGCTGGGGTAGATACAATGTAATCAGGGTGTCCCACGTGGGGCTCACAGTCTTAATCCCCATTTTATAGATGAGGTCACTGAGGCACAGAGAAGTGAAGCGACTTGCCCAAGGTCACACAGCAGACAAGTGGCGGAGCTGGGATTAGAACCCATGACCTCCGACTCTCCAGCCCGTGCTCTTTCCACTAAGCCACGCTGCTCCTCAGGGTCACACCTGGAGAGTTTCCAGTACTCTACCAGTCTCGACTACTGGAAGAAGAGTCCAGCAGAGGCATACCCATTTCATTCCTAGCTTGTGCAATGGCTAGTGAGCGGAAGGCAATCCGCTACAAGTCAAAACTCCCCTGTGTTGGGCAGCAGCAGCGTGGGAGAGAGTCGAGGGTGGAGACACAGGTTTACTGCGCGGGAGGAGGCAATGGTAAACCACTTCTGTATTTTTTACCAAGAAAACTCTATGGATACACTACCAAAACTATTTTAGATGGAGGTGAGGCATTCTGGGGTAGATGTCACCATGGCGTCGCTTTGGGTCAGAGATGACTAGACAGCATAAGACAAGTAGTAGTATAGTAGTAATAATAATAATTGGCATTTGTTAAGCGCTTACTATGTGCAAAGCACTGTTCTAAGCGCTGGGGAGGATACAGGGTGATCAGGTTGTCCCACGTGGGGCTCACAGTCTTAATCCCCATTTTACAGATGGGGTAACTGAGGCCCAGAGAAGTTAAATGACTTGCCCAAGATCACACAGCAGGCATGTGGCGGAGTCGGGATTCAAACCCATGACCTCTGACTCCAAAGCCCGGCCTCTTTCCACTGAGCCACGCTGCTTCTCTAGGAGTAGTAGTAGTAATAAGCACTGTGTGTGGCTGTCTCCTCATCTAGACTGTAAGCTCGTGGTGGGCAGGGAACATGTTCCACCAATTCTGTTGTATTATACTCTCCCAAGTGCTTAACACAGTGCCCTGCATACAGTAAGCACTCAGTGAAAATCGTTGTTCGATTAATTGATTGCAGACCACTGTACTAACTGATGGCAAAGAATACCTGCTGTGAGAGGTTAGACATAATAATAATAATATTGGTATTTATTAAGCTCTTACTATGAGCAAAGCACTGTTTTCAGTGCTGAGCACTGCATGCCCTTGGCCCTTAAGGGACTCACAGTTGAAGAATATAAGGTGAGGAGATGGGACTGGTGACAGGCACAATAACGTGTGATGAAAAAAATAAAAAGCTAAAGCAACCTACGACACAATGACAAATATAGAAAATAAAAATCAGTAGGGGACTGTAGTTAGAAGAACAGAATCTCAGGGTCTTTCATGGTTCAGCATCTAAGTGACAGCTACAGGTACCTTATGTGAATGCCACATAAGGTAGTCACTCCTGCCCAAATGGGGCCTAGCAGCGTGAACTGCAGTGTGAGATTATGACTGATGTGTGTCATCACATTATGATACCCCTAGACACATCACAAACAGGGTGATAAGTTATGAACAACTTGGCCCATTATTCCTTAAATGTGACATTCTCTCCCCCTGAAAACAAAATCGTGTTTGAGAGTGATAAATCCATATAGCATCAAGAGGAATCATAAAAGAGATAGGTTGCACCCTACTTCTATAGTCAAATTGAGAATAAGTATATCCCAATTTCTTATTTTTAGCCTCAGATGACCAATTTTCTTCTGTTTTGTTCTGTTGGTAATTCATTTATTTCATTTGGAGGGATATATGAAAATTAACTTTAAGAGTTTAGAGACAAGATATTTCATGACAAACAGCACATACCAACAATCATATTCATATCTTAATTTGATCTCAAATACCAACTTTCAAGTAAGGATTTAAAGGCACTTAACAGACAGCAATAAGCCTTAGAATATTAGGTGTTATTATATCCATTTCAAAGACATACAGAGGCAAATGGCAAATAATTTCGTTATTGAGAAGTCAGTAGAGAACACAGAATAGGATTTAGAAGAAATGACTGCAACTTTCTGCACTCAAGAATAACTTTCATAAGAAATTAACAGATAGTCATTTGAGAAAGGATTGAAATGCCTTTTCCCCACCCCGCAAATGCTATGGGAAATTTGAAAGAGGAAAACAAGAGGCTATATAGCAGGGAAAAACTATCTATTTATCTTGGGTCTTTTTCAACCAGTCAAAACCAGAAATTGTACCTAAATAGACACACCTAACTGTACATAAGGAGAGGTGGAAAGTAAAATACTTTAAAGAAAATGACAAATAAATCACTGGAATAATTTTTGTGAGATTGGCTCCCAAACACAACTTCTTGGAAAGTGAGAAAAAAGAAATGAGGAACACTCTTTTTAAGTGAACAGTTTGCAGAGAATTAAAATAAAGGTGTGAGGTTTTAAGCATTGATTTGGAATCTGTCTGAAGCCTATCTGAAATCTCTACTTTACTTACAAATAAAGGGATTCTTTAAAAACATGTGAATGCACACACATATATACACAAGCAGAACTCAGGATAAACTCTTCCTTTTGAAATTTATGTAAAAGGAGAACCTTGTTTTAAATATTAGACTATAAGGAATGTTGAAGTCTTTTGGAATATCTAAATGCTTCTAGCCGCTTTTATTCATTTTAAAGATGTTCAATTAAAGCAAATTGTGCAGTCCCCTAGTAGCATATACTCTAAGACTTTTGAAGCATTTTCTTCTTTCCATTCCTAGTTCCAGATTTTGCAATTCAGCCCTGTAATTTGCTGCAAGGATAAACCAAAAGTGTACATATTTTCATGATTTTGTTAAAGCTCAATGTTTGCATCAGGATGTGGCAGTGCCAGCTTGACTCATTCAGCCAAGGCATGAGAAAATGGAGGGAGTTCTTGTTTTGCACACTGTAGCCTTGTATTAGAGACATACCCCAGGGTCCAGCCTCCCCACGACATAGAGAACCTGGAGATTTTGTTTAATACCTTACTCCAGGTTACAGTTACGTAATGATACATGCGACCTGGGGGTGTATCCAGTATCGTTTGACGTCTTACCCCAAACTTCACCACTCCAGTGACGCAACCTCCATTGTCCGATGCTTTTCTCTGCCCAAGAGCCCAATCATCCTGGTGTTTCATCTGACTTTACAGGTAAGTAAATTCCTTGCTGTCTTCCTCCCCAGAGGACTGAGGTTAAGCAGTCAATAATGAATGGATCTTGGAGGAACCTCTTCCCGTGGTCGGTGTAAGATTTTTCCAGAGATAGTAGAGACCCCTGAGCAGGTAACCAAAGAAGTTATTGCCCATCCTGTGCTGCCCAGGTGGCACTGGTGGTGGTGGTGGTGACGATGAGGGGGTGGGAATTTGGCCCAGGATGGGTCACTTCATCCAGGGGTTCTACCACCACTACTGCCGTGGAGGGAGGGACAATCAATCAGTGAATCAAAACTATTTATTGAGCCCATACTTATTGCAGAACCTTGTCTTAAGCGCTTGGTTGAGTGCACTAGAGTTAGTTGATACATTCCCTGCCCTCCAGGAGCTTACAACCTTCAGGGGAGACAGACACTAAAATCAATTATAGGAAGGAGGAAACAGTAGAGAATGAAGACAAATGCCTAAAGTACATAAAAATATGTGCATTGGGGTTGATGGGCAGGGGGTGAGTACTGAAGTGCGGCTGTGGGGGAAATAGAGGAAGGAGGTAAGAGATTAATCATGGAAGGCCTTCTGGAGGAGATATGAAGATAGGGAGAGCAGTCATCTGGCAGATTTGACCAGGGAGGGAATTCCGTGCAGTAGAACAGTGCTTTGCACATAGTAAGCGCTTAATAAATGCCATCATTATTATTATTATAGGGAAGATGCAAGCAAGAAGTCGGGGGTAAATAAGCAACAGCCCCAGTAGCCATTTCATTCTGGGCTGGGTCACTGTTACTGCTGCTGCTGGAGCAGCAACTTGAGCGCTTTCCTTGCTGTCGATATCTAGGGCCCGACCACATGGGAGACAGGCCCCCATGTCATCTGGGCTGCCATCAGCTCCGACTCCAGCCGGGGAGGGGCTGAAAGACTGGAAATAAGCGGTCTTGCTAACTTTTAGAATGTTTACTAGTCACCACTATAGCCACAGCTCTGACTTCTGTGGGTCTGAGCCATGAGATGATGATAATAATAATAATAATAATAGTATTTGTTAAGCACTTACTATGTGCAAAGCACTGTTCTAAGCGCTGGGGAGGTTACAAGGTGATCAGGTTGTCCCACGGGGGGCTCACAGTCTTAATCCCCATTTTCCAGATGAGGTAACTGAGGCCCAGAGAAGTTAAGTGACTTGCCCAAAGTCACACAGCTGACAAGTGGTGGAGCTGGGATTTGAACCCATGATCTCTGACTCCAAAGCCCGGGCTCTTTCCACTGAGCCAAGCTGCTTCTCCATGAGATGCCTGGTATCCTAGTTCTAGCATATTTACCATCTTTTTATTTTTGTTTAAACTTTCAATAAATGAATCTGTGATATTTACTGAGTGCTTACTCTGTGCAGAGCCCTGTTCTAAGTCCTTGTGAAAATGCAATATGATAGGGCTACCCTTTAAGCACTTGATATTCACCCATCCTTCAGTCCCATAGCACTTAGGTATACATCTGTAATTTATTTTATACTAATGTTCTAGACTGTAAGCTCCTTGTAGGCAGGGAACATGTCTACCAACTCTGTTGTACTGTACTCTTCTAGGCACTTAATACAGTGTTCTGCACACAGTAAATGCTCAATAAATACCATTGATTGATTGATAGAACCGGTAGATATCATCCCTACCCACTAGCAGCATGTGCGCCTGTCACTCTCCCCCTTCCCCAACCTATTCCTAGATTTTGAGTCCTTTGGTGGCCAGGGACTGTGTCTACATCTCATCCATGTATTCTCTCCTAACACTTAGTACTGAGCTTTGCATATAGTAAGCGCTTAATAAATGCTACTACTTCTACTACTATTATCCCCGCTCTCCCCCCGCCCCTTTCTGTTACTCTGTCTGCTCCAAGGTTTCACACCCGATAGACCCCACTCTATCTATTTTGGATGGCTAGAAATCTTGGTCACCTTAGGCATCAGCTCCAAAACTTTCTGATAATAAGAATACTTCGAATGGTACTTTCCTATGTAACAAGCACCGTTCTAAGCACTGGCGTAGATACAAGTTAATCAGGTTGGATGCAATCCCTGTCCCACGGGGGGCTCGCAATCAAAGTAGGAGGGAGAATAGGTATTGGGTCAACTCAGGTAGTGGAGCCCCATTTTACAGATGAGGAAACTGAGGCACAGAGAAGTGATTTGTCCAAGGTCACACAGTAGGGGAGTGGCAGAGCCAGAATCAGAACCCAGATCCTCCGATTCCCAGGCCCATGCTCTTTCTACTAAGCCACGTTGCTATTCTAGGGAAAGAGGGTAGTTACAGAAGTTTTGCTTTGGTAATGGGGTACATAGTATATCTACAGAAGTGCCCCCCCAAATGAACAAAGGATCTGGGGGAGCCCAACCTGCTACCCACTGGCTCCAGCTCTCTTCTGCAGATGCAGGGACTCTGCCTCAGGCACAAGTCTCCAGAGAATGGGAAGTTGATTTAAATACCCAGTGCCCAGTCTAATACTTTGAAATAAATATTGTATTATCGTCTATCCTTTGACACACAGATACCTTTTCATTTGTGATATACTCCTTTTTGAAGAAAAGAGTTTGAAGTAGTGGTTGCTTGGATTGTTTTCATTTTTGTTGGTCTTTCGTGGTCCTATATTTCAAATTTCTAAGCGGTTTGGAGTATTTTAATCCTTATTTATCCTTCTCAACTCTTAAATATATTTTATATTAAACATGAAAAATATGATTTGTCCCTGCCCACATGGGGTAAACCTAATAACAATACATTTTATTTATGGAGCACTTTTATTTTTCCAAAGTGCTCTCACCTCAGTGATCTCATTCTAGCCTCACAACATCCCTGAGTGGTAGGGGTAGGTAGGTATTGGCCTAGTGGATAGAGCTCAGGCCTGGGACTCAGAAGGACCTAGGTTCTAATCCCGTCTCTGCCACGTGTCTGCTGTGTGACCTTGGACAAGTCGCTTAACTTCTCTGGGCCTCAGTTCTCTCATCTGTAAAATGGGGATTAAGAGGGTGAGCCCCATGTGGGACAGAGACTATGTCCAATCTGATTACCTTGTACCTACCCCAGCACTTAGAACAGTGTTTGGCACATTGTAAGTGCTTAACAAGTACAGCAATAGTGGTAATAATTACTATTATGCAGCGTGGCTCAGTAGAAAGAGCCCGGGCTTTGGAGTCAGACGTCATGGGTTTGAATCCCGCCTCCACCACAAGTCTGCTGTGTGACCTTGGGCAAGTCACTTAACTTCTCTGAGCCTCAGTTCCCTCATCTGTAAAAATGGGGATTAAGACTGTGAGCCCCACATGGGACAACCTGATCACATTATGTCCCCCCCAGAGCTTAGAACAGTGCTTTGCACATAGTAAGTGCTTAACAAATGCCATTATTATTATTATTATTATTATTATTATTATTATTATTATCATTAGGATCAGGAAAGTGAGGCACAGAAAATGGGATTGGCTTGTCCCAGGTCACACAAAGCAGGCCATTGGCAAGGCTGGCACTAGAATCCCCGTCTCCAGTCTTCTCAAAGCATGGTTCTTTCCACTAGGCAACACTATTTCCGTGTCAAGTTGATAGGTCAGTAGGGTGACAAATTTTACAAATTCAGTCCGCAACCTTGCGTCTGATCAACACTAATTATATCTGACTCATTAGCAAGCAAATGCTGGAGGGATTTACTTCTAGAAAATGTTGTCAGTTCAGCATGATAAGAGTGAAAAGAGTTAGGTGGTGTTCCCACAGATAGAGTATTTTTGCTGTGATTGCATCTTCATGCAGGCTTCCTAATTGGCCTGAGTCTTCCCAATTGACAGCAGTAGCTGCCCAGGGGTGAGACTAACCTTATGCTCACTTCCCCATTTCTCATGCCAAAAACCTGCCAGATTTCTGGGCAGTCCCCCATGCCAACCTGCCTTGGGGCCATATACAGAGGAAGCACAGTGGAAGGACAGGGCTGGGTGGGGGGGAAGGCTTGAAATGGTCTCTGTCAACCAGTCAGATGCGTGGGCATCTGGTTTCCTGACGCGGGACAAGTTGTGTGGGGCTCCAAAATGACTTGGTTCTGCCTGCC
The DNA here is from genome assembly GCF_015852505.1 of Tachyglossus aculeatus. Classification (NCBI taxonomy): domain Eukaryota; kingdom Metazoa; phylum Chordata; class Mammalia; order Monotremata; family Tachyglossidae; genus Tachyglossus; species Tachyglossus aculeatus. The sequence continues at coordinate 24,100,488 of NC_052098.1, read as the reverse complement.
TGGTGCTATCCCCACTGACATTACACTGGCAAAGAGCATGAATCTTGCTTGCTCTGTGCATGTTTCAATCCAAAAAATGATCTTGCAAAAATGACCTATGAATCAAGTTGACTTCCAAGCTAACCAGAGAAGAGAAGAGAAGGCCTGACAGGAGAAATGAAATACTTTTCCTGCACTAGACATACAATGCCAGATGGGGCTTGTGTGCTGGCCAAGAAATTGGTCTGAGATCTCCGATCTAATTGCATGATTAAACCTTTTGGGCCTATTGCTACTGCTAGCTAAGCTTAGACTATGGGTTTGGTTTGGTCTGCCTGACCTTCTGGAGGTTCAATCCATGCCTGCATTCCCCACACACAGCTTCTTTTGAAAGGCCAGGGTATGAAATGTGAAGCCAACATTTTTTAGCCCTGAAAACGTTATTTTCTCTCTTTCTAGAAAGCCATGCCTTGTGCTTTCATATTGCTTCAGAGGTTCATGTAAATTACTAAATGAGAATAAAGGATTTTATTTAAGGCAGTAAAAAGAAACAAACTGGAGCTTTTGAAGCATGGGGCAAGAGGGTGGAGTTTAGGCTAATAAAAAAAAACTGGAGTGAATTACTCTTCAGTCTTGGGATGGAAACCCTAATGTTTTTATTGGAGAGAAGAGAGTGGAAAACTGACAGAATCTTGCACACCCCATGAATAATGGATACGGAGCCCTCTCTGCCTTTCACCTAACAAGCTGTTCTCTGAATTGCTATGCCAGGTGTCAGGCAGCTGCATCTCTGACAAAGTAAAGTGAGTCCTTTTTAGTAAAGAATTTAGCAACTGATATCTTTAGGTAGATAAGAAAGGCAACTGTCCAATGTTTCCCAGAAGTATGTGGTTTGCTTAAGATAACACTCAGGGCACTCTATAGGTGCCCTCCTCGATGTCAAGCTTTCTGGGTAACTTAGCAGGCTCTCTGCTGAAAATACTCTTAAAAATATACACCCGGCATGGGTAATTTTCTTTAGGGAAGATTTTCCCTGGGCCAATGATTAGAAAGAAGATGTGTTTCCTCCACAATATTTTCCAGAGCCGGCCCTTCCTCTCCATCCTAACAGCCTAGGTGTGGATTATATACCAGCTTGACTACTGCAACCGCCTCTTCAGTAGTCTCCCTGGCTCCACCCTCTCTCCTCTGCAGTTCATATTCTGCTACCCAGGTCATTTTTTTATAAAACATCTTTCAGAGCAGAACTTTTCCTCTCTCAAAAACCTCCACTGAGTCCCATTCCTCTTTACCCCAAGCAGAATCTTCTGACCCCTGTCTTTAAGGAATGCCACTAGCTGTCTTCTTTTCACTTCAGGTCAATCAATGGCAATTCAATCAATCAATGGCCGAGCACTGTACTAGCACTTGGGAGAGTACAATACAAAAGAGCTTGTAGAAATGAGTCCTGCCCTCGAGAAGCTTACAATGTATCAGCTCTCTTTTGTCATTACACCCCTAGTATGTAAATACTCTGTTCATTTCATGCAAGCTTTCTCACTGGGCTTTGTTCTTGACTCTGCCACCTCAGATGCCTTGCTCATATTCTTGTTTTTGCCTGGCACTCCCTCCCACTTCAAATACCATATTTATGACTATACTTGTTACCACTGCAAGATAGCCCACCCTGATTTTTGAGGAGGAAATAAATGATTATATTTTGTATACGTAAGTGTAAGCAGTGATAATTGAATACGCTGGCTAGGAAGAGGAGGAAGAACAGAATGCAGTGGTATTTGTTAAGCACTTTCTACATGCCAAGTACTGTAATAGAGAGAATACAATCAGGTCAGTCACGGTCCCTGTCCCACGTGAGCCTCACAGTCTAATGAGGAGATATTTAACTCCCATTTTACAGAAGAGGAAACTGAAGCACAGAGAAGACCCAGAAAAAAATTGGTACTTGGTAAAATTTCTTTCTCTCCTAGATACAGTTGGGATAAAAAGAAAGATTGCTCTTAGTTATTTTGGCTGAAAACATAATTTGTGGATAATTTCAACCTAAACCCAGTTTCTCAGGGTTCTACAAACAGCCAAGACAATTTTCCACTGCATGATCTGTTGATCGGACTGATTTCTAGGTGGATGGTCTGGTAATCAGTCTCAAAAACCTGCAGGAGCAGACAAGAGTTACCTTACAAACTTCTCCTTCAATAGTCTGTGTTGTCATCTCTCTATATGTGTTACAAATTAAATCCTATTGTTCCTCTACTCTGTCTCAGGGTGTAGTTCAACATCTACCTACTTTATTCTACACTCCCAAGGTCTGCAGACAGTAAGTGCTCAATAAATAGTATTTATTGATTAATGGATGACTTCTGGGGCCTGTACAGCAATATCCATTGGTTACTGTTGGGAGTTCTTAGGTCCACATCTGCCTTGGGCCATGTTGAATTTAGAGCAGTGAGTAATTTTAGCCCTAGTTTGATGGTATCCCACAAAACGGCACCAAATTCAATCCAGAGTAGCAGTAATAATATTCATTAAGTACTTTGCACAGAGCACTGGACTAAGTGCTGGGCAAGAGTATGCAAGTCCCTGGAAGGGCCCACAATCTAGGAATGTGGAAGGAGAGGGAGGACTGCCCCTTTTAACAGTAATGATATGTTGGATTTCAAGGAAGGATAAGCAGAGGTTTCTGGGTCTTGGTTCCTCACAGTAACACAGACTACAGGTTTGAAAACCCAGTGTAGTAACCTACACTGTAACATTGAAAACCGTCACCCCTGCATAAGCGATTGAGAAATGAATGAGTCCAAGTGACCAAGATGCAGAATCTATGACTAACCCACAAGACAGAACCTAGAAACTAATGAAACCAATCAATGCTATGCAACTGTTAAGACAGACTTTCCTTCCACCCCCGTGAAGGGAGGTGGTTCTTAAGGTTTGGAAAAACAACTTTAACATTCCTCTCTGGCAACTATTAAAAGTAGGGTGGAGAAATGCTCCCCCTTATGCCCTCTCCCTCACCTCCACGTTGGCAGAAGGAGTCTGAGCTCATCTGCTAGCAGTCACGTGAAGTTTCTACTTTTGGGAGGGAATGGGAGGAGGACAGAGTGAGTAGCTACATCTCTTTGCTAGCATTGTCCTTAACTTCAAGGAGAGAATTCATCCAAAGGAATCCTGAACTCTTAGACTTGGGGGAGGCCTTGAACAGTTTTCTGGTCCATTTTCCCATCTCCAGTCAGTCGAACAGATAAAGCATCCCACACAGCTAGGAATCCATCCTAATTTTAATGAAAGCCTTCCAAAGAAGGAGATTCCACAAACCTCTCTCTGTAGCGCTTTCCTGTCAAATGGCTCTTCCTGCCTTGATGTTCTTTTCCCTCTGTTTTGCCCTTAGTTGGGATAAAGAACAACTGGTCTGTATACTAGATCTTCTCATGCTTGGAAATCACTATTAACTCACTTTTCAGCCTTTCCTTCTCCAAGTAAAACCATTCATGTTCTTTTTCCCTTTCTTCCTAAAATTAAATTTCTACCCTTTTAAGTCTTTTCAATGCTGTCTTCTAATAGCTCTTTAATTTCTCCCCATCCTATTTATGTTATGGAGATCAGGCCCGTATATTATGTAATACTCTAGTTAGTATTTAACAAGTGCTGAGAATAAATGGAAAGATTACCTCACAGTGCTAACAAGTAAAATTCCTATTAATGGAACCCAGCATCACTTTGTTTGAAAAGAGCATTACATTACTGACTCACGTTTAGCTTTCCTAATTGGGTATTGCTGGAAGATTAATTTCAGAGTGTAGGATCTCAGCTGCTTAACTACTAGTGTCATAGAGAATTTCTTCACAGTCTTCCATCCATACACTTCCAGAAATGTCCCACTGACCTAATGATGCTGAGCAAACCTGAACATCACCATCATTATCAGCAACATTTTATTTTTTGATGTCTCAGCACCTCAACTTCAACTTGTAAGTACCAAGGCTTGTAAGAATGGCAGGTTCCCCATGTTATTACTAAAGAAAGGCCCCATGAAAGTCACAGAGATGTTTTCATTAACAGTATTTTACTTTTATATTACGCACTGTACTTTCGTTTATTCAGATTTCTTGTTATAGACATAGCAAATTAAAAATACAAATGGTATTTTGACATTTAAATTTTAAATTATCCCAGAAACATTGCCTGGGATTTTTTGAGAGGCAGCCCTGAGCGAATTAATGGTTATATCTAGCAAGATGGTTTGTTTCTCGAAGCATAAAATGGAGACTATAATTGGAGTCCCTCTAATTCCTTCTTTAGATAAATGGAAGATATTCTGACTATTCATAAGAAAAGCTCACTGATATTATGGTACCTCACATGTAAACCACAAAATCACTTGCAGTTTTTAATTGCATCAATCAATCAATCAATCAATGTTATTTACTGAGAGTTTACGGTGTGCCGAACACTGTAATAAGCACCTGAGAGAGTACAGTAAAGTGAATAGACACAATCCCTGCTCTCAAGGATTGTACAATTTAGCAGGGAGAGAGACATTGAAAATAATTACCGGTAGGGCAAGCTACAGAGTATAAAGATCTGTACATAAATTGTGGGAGTGAGACCTAAATGTTTAGGGTTTATGGACTCAAATGTACAGGTGACACATTTGGATGTGAAAATAGGGTGGGAGAGATTAGTTAGGGAAACCTTCTTGGCTGAGAATCAGTGTGGCCTAGTGGAAAGAGCATGGGCCTGGGTTCCAATCCCGGCTCTTTGACATGTCTGCTGTGTGACCTTGGGTAGGTTGCTTAACTTCTCTGTGCCTCAGTTATTGCATCTGTACAATTAAGACTGAGCCCCACGTGGGACATGGGCTGTGTCAAACCCGATTCGCTTGTATTATGGGGAGGGAATGGTTCTACCAATTCTGTTATATTGTACTCTCCCAAGTACTTAGTACAGTGCTCTGCACACAGTAAGCACTCAATAAATACAACTGATTGATCAATTGGTCTACCTCAGCGTTGTGTCTGGCACATAGCAGTTAACAAATACCATTTTTTAATAAAAAGATATGATTTCATAGGACTTTGAAGATGAGAAAAGTGGTGGTCTGTTGGACATGAAGGGGGAAGGAGTTCAGGAAGAAGGGAGATTGCTAGCAAGGGGTGAGATGGTGTGAGAGATGAGAACAAGGCACGGTGAGGAAATTGGAATTAGAGAAGTGACATATGTAGGTTGGATTGTAGTGGGAGAGGAGTGAGGATAGATGGAGGGCAGGGGGGAGTCAAAGATGAGGAATTCCGCTTGATGTGGAGAAGGTTGACCAACCACTGAAGGTTTTCGAGGAGTAGAGAGATACATGCAGAAAAGCAATTAAAAAAAATGGTCTAGGTAGCAGAGTGAAGTATGGACTTGAAAGAGGTGAGGCTGGGGCATGGAGATCAGCGAGGAGGCTGATGCAGTAGTTGAGATGTGATATGAAATGTCCTTGGACCAACATGTAACAGTTTGGATGAAGAAGCAGCATGGCTCAGTGGAAAGAACGTGGGCTTGGGAGTCAGAGGTCATATGGGTTCTAATCCCAGCTCCGCCACTTTTGAGCTGTGTGACTTTGGGCAAATCACTTAACTTCTCTGTGCCTCAGTTACCTCATCTGGAAAATGGGGATTAAGACTGTAAGCCCCATGTGGGACAACCTGATTACCTTGTATCTCCCCCAACACTTAGAACAGGGCTTGGCACATAGTAAGTGCTTAACAAATACCAAAATTATCATTATTATTATTATTAAGAAGAGACAGATACTGGATATGTTGTGAAGAAATAACTGTCAGGATTTGTTGACTGACTATGTGGGCTGAAGGATAGAGAGGAGTTAAGGGGAATAAGGAGTCCAGTTTTATGCATGTTGAGTTTGAAGCAGCAGACACTTCAAAATGAGAGATTTGAAATCTGAGGGTCAATGGTATTTGTTGAGCACTTACTCTTTGAAGAGCACTCTAGTAAGTGCATGGGAGAGTACCACACAACAGAGTTGGTAAACATGATCCCTTCCCACGAGGAGATTACCATCTGGAGGGGGACACAGGCATTAGAATAAATTACTGATATTTATATAAATCCTGTGGGGTGGAAACTGGGGTTAATGTAAAGGGCTTAAAGGGGACAGCTCCAAGTGCATAGATAATAATAATAATAATAATGATAGTAATGATGGTATTTGTTAGGCACTTACTGTGTGTGAAGCATGAGGCTGAAAGGAGAGGGAGTAGGGGAAATGAGGGCTTCGTTGGGGAAGGCCTCTCGGAAGAGCTACGATTTTAATAAGGCTTCGAAGGTGGGGCCAGGGTGGGGGTTGTGATCTGTCATTTATATGAAGGAGGAGGAAGTTCCAGGTGGTTGGGGCACATCAATGACAGGATGGAGGAGAGAAGGAATCTGAGAAAGGGATAAAAAATGGTTCAGAAAGTTAAACAAATATGAGGCAGATTTTTAAATGTTTAAAATAGCTAAAACAGAAAATTCTAAAGGCCGTTGGAGTTATTATGTTTCTACCATTTAATGACACACTGGTATCTTCCCCTTTTACAAAGAACAAATTGCTGAGGTAAAGTAATTGTTGGACAACCCCTCAAAACTGACTACTCACATGGCCAATGGATAAGTTCTCCAGCCTATTTCTACCCATATGCTTCAATATTCTGTGTGGTCCTGTGTGGCCTTAGTGCTATTGAAAGACAAAACTCAACTCTACAGTAGAATTTTTTGGGTTTTTTGGCATTTGTTAAGCACTCCCTGTGTGTCAATGTTCTCAGTGCTGGCAGAGGTACAAATCAGCCAGGTTGGATACAGTTCCCATCCCACTTGGGACTCACAGTCGAAGTAGAAGGGAGAGCAGGTCTGTTGTTTTGCAGATGAGGAAACAGAAGCACAGAGAAGTTAAGTAACTAGCCCAAGATCGCACAGCAGACAAGTGGAAGACCTGGGATCAGAACCCAGGTCCTCTGACTCCCAAGCCCATCTTCTTCCACTAGACCATTCTTCTTGAAAGAATGGTTACGTCAGTCCTCTAAATTCTGCACCTGCTTCTTTATTTGGGACTCCCACATCATTTTAGGTAGGTCCTAATTAGCTACACATTAGAGTGACTAGATTAAAGCCACAACTCTATTATGTGTCAGGATTTATGCTTTTAACAAGGCACTGTAATTGTCTTTGATCCACATAATGAAAATGCACATGTGGCTGTTATGCAAGCCATACCAGATTAGCCTCCAGTACACAACGAAAAACCAGGCCATGGAAAATTGGCCAATCAATGTGAGATGGAGATTCTAATGATCTCATTATCATTATCATTCCTATTAGCATCAACACTCCTGAAACACATGCAAATAGCTTTCTTCAAACACAATCAATTGACAAATCATATTTATTGAGTGCTTACTGTGTGTGTGCAGAGCACCGTAACAAGAGTCCAATGCAACAGAGTTGGTAGACAGTTTCCCCGACCACAATGAACTTACAGTCCAGAGGGGGATACTGACACAGATACAAAAAAGTAGATTATGGATATGTACATAAGTGTTGTGGGGCTGAGGGAGGGGTGAATAAAAGGTGCAAATCCAAGTGCAAGGGTGACACAGAAGGGAGTGGGAGAAGAAGAACTGAGGTCTTAATTGGGGAAGGCCTCTAGGAGGAGATGGGCTTTTAATAAGGCTTTGAAAGTGAGGTTGATGGTATTTGTTAATCGCTTACTCTGTGTCAAGCATTGCTCTTAGCACTGGGGTAGATACAAGCTAATCAGGTTGGAGACAGTCCGTGTCCCACATGGGGCTCACAGTCTTAATCCCCATTTTACAGCTGAGGTAACTGAGGCTCAGACAAGTGAAATGACCTGCCCAAGGTCACACAGCAGGCAGGTAGAGGAGTCAGGATTAGAGCCCAGGTCCTTGTGACCACCAGGCCCCTGCTCTTTATCCATTAGGCCATGTTGCTTCTCAAAAATATGGTATTTGTTAATCGATTATACTGTGTGCCAGGCACTGTACAAAGCGCTGGGGTGGATACAAGCAAATTGGGTTGGACACAGTCCCTTTCCCATATGGGGCTCACAGTCTCAATCTCCATTTTCCAGAAGAGGTAACTGAGGCACAGAGAAGTGAAGTGACTTGCCTACGGTCACATAGTAGACAAGTGACATAGTCGGGATTAGAACCCATGACCTTCTGCTCCCAGGCCTGTGCTGTATCCATTACACCATGCTGCTTCGCGTGAACATCTGTTCAATATGAAGAGGGAGGGAGTTCCAGGCCAGAGGCAGGACACGGACGAGGGGTCGGTGGCGAGATGGATGAAATCCAGGGACAGTGAGTAGATTAGCATTATAAGAGGGAAGTGTGTTGGTGGGGTCAATAATAGGAAATCAGGGAGGTAAAATAGGAGGGGGCAAGGTGATTGAGTGCTTTAAAGCCTGTGGTAAGGAGTTTTTGTTTGATGCAGAGCTGGATGGGCAACAACTGGAAGTTCTTGAGGAGTGGGGAAACAGACATGGACATTCATTAGTAATTTGGGTTTGCATTGCACTAGACTTGGCAAAGGGCTCAGGCTCTTATATTGGAAATTAAGTATTTTTTTATCGGCAGTGTGATCAGATGTCTCACCCATGGACAAACAGTTTTCATTTGGACAGTCTGTTTCATTCTCCTCCATGTCCTGCTGCCTGCCTCAAAATGGAGGCTTACTCCACAGACTTTGGAAGATCTAGTCACTTATCCATAGCTTGCCTTGCTTCCAGAAGTTTTCAAAAGTAGCACAGGAACACGCATGGCTCCCGACCCCTAATTTCCAGTGTGGGGAGAAAAAGGCTATTTATGCACCAGCTTTAAAAACTTCTGGGAGGGCAGTCTAGTTGGTTAGTGTGGTGAACAGAAACCTGGTAGCAGTGCCACCAAGAAGCAACCGGGGAGGGGTCAGTGACGTGAGAAGGGATCCTGATGGGTGAAGAGGGAACAAATGAAGGAAGTGTGTGTCTGTGTGTGCGTGCATACAGGAGGGGTAAGGGGAAGCGGAAGGATGCAAAAGGAGCCAGGGGGATGGGATTGCGGGGGAGGGATGGGGGAACATATACAAAAAAATGGGTCAAAGGCGAGGCCCAGAAACATGTTGCAGGGAGGGGTGGGGAGAAATGTGGGGGAAAGGCTGGGGAACAATGAAGTGGAGGAGTGGTAAGGGGTTTATGTTCTTTGTGACTCTGTGTGGGCCTCCCTTTCTTCCCTCTTCTTTCCCTCCCTCCCCTTCACACAAGCTTGGACTATTGGCCCCAGTCCTGAAAACCCCACACCCATAAGCTTCACTCACATACTGTCCTTCTTTAAACTTGAGAAAATCTGTTCACTATTAATTGGAAGACTTAACCCATCATTCTCTGGGTTCCCTGATCACTTCCAGGTTTTGCACTTAGATTTAACATTCTGAAAAGGATAAAAGAACCCAAACAAAGCTGCAGAGATTTTTTGGTACATTTCCGCAAAGTTAAACAAAGTACTCTGTAGATCAGAATGACAATGTATATTTCTGGTAGTTGGAAAATGAGCTGGAAGGGAGAGAGAACAATAAGACTTGTTTTTGTTTTGTTTTGGTTTTTTGTTTTTACTGGACCCAAATAGATCAGATTGGCAACTATGGTGAGAAGCTACTGCTGTGTAGCGTGCTGGAAAGCCAAACTTCTTCTACTCTAATAACTAGAAATGTTTTACATTATTGGGGAGGATTTCTTTTCTGGTGAACTTTTCCCTCTGGTGATTTCAGTATTCTACAACAGCATCGGAAAAAAGTCTGTTCCTCCGAGGAGTAATTATTGTTTTACTGGATGATCTTAAATTCTCCTTGGAGAGGAACAAAAATCACCCAGCAGGATGAAGTGGTGGGAGGAACTATAGCTATGGAAACTAACTGGTTTGGAAGGGAATGAACTTTCCATAGTTTCCAGTCATTTAAAATATGCATGTGCATTTCACAAATGCCAGGTTATATTTAATCCAAGGGATTTTAAAAATGTTATTTGGTTGCACTCTGTAATTATAGAATTGTCCTGCTCCTGTAGAAGAAGGTTACTCAGGGAGACCTGTAGACTGTAAGCTTCTTATGGGCAGGGTGAGGTTTTAGTAGGACTTTTGTGGAGAAAAGCAGCATGGCTTAGTGGAAAGAGCACATGTTTGGGAGTCAGAGAATGTGGGTTCTAATCCTATCTCTGCCACTTATCTGCTGTGTGACCCTGGGCAAGTCACTTCACTTCTCTGTGCCTAGTTCCTTCATCTGTAAAATGGGAATTAAGTCTATGAGCCCCATATGGGACAACCTAATTACCTTGTATCTACCCCAGTGCTTAGAACAGTGCTTGGCACACTGTATGCACTTAACAAATACCGTAATAATAATTATTATTATAACTATTATTAAAGAAAAGGAAAACATATAAGAAATTGAGTTCATAAAACAAACTGGCCCAAAAGTTTTAATTAAAAAAAAATAAAAAACAGACCACCACCAATTCATGGTTCTGGCACCTGCTTAGTAGACTCAGTTGGAGGGATGACAAATGTGTATATGTTTATATATATATTTATATATATATATATATATATATATGTATCTTTAGGTTAACAAACTTGAATAATGCAACTTTCAAACTACAGGCTCACAACAGAATGTTCTTAGGATTCTTTCTATTCTCTGGACTTTCAATTGGTCATACAGACAATTTCACTGATCAAAGATTATGCAACATAATGCGATGTTTCAAATGTAGTTTGCCTTACAAGCAGGCAAACCTTTAAGGGAATCTCCTGCCTTTTTTTTCCTGCTTTTTTTGCTGATGTTCTTCTGTCTAGTTTTTGCTTTGGAGTTTATTTGCATTTCAGTATCACATTCAAACAAACAAACAAAAGAACTCCTAGTGATTCCAGGGCAGCCATGTGGGGCTTGAAATCAGGACTACTTTCTAAAACTGTCTACATTGGAGGAAATACTTAAAATCCCTATAATAATTTCCTCAGGATGTCTGCCAATGTTTTATTCAACTGTACATGTGCATAACTGTCACAGGGGCCCACACCAGTGGGGCACTGGAAAGCTTTGGAATTTCTGGTTCCACCACCAAGATCGAGGTGATGTAGACTCGGTGGGGGTGGAGGAACTCTGGAATCTCTTATCAATCGTGGAAAAGTGGGAGACCATCCGAAAGAATGAAACTGGATCAGCATGTTGCAAAGTTGAAGTTGTGGTCCTCATCTTCATTCACAAAATAAAATAACCATCCTCCAGCCCATAAATACAACATTTAGGGCACTGTGGCATATCTCCAGATGGTTCCATGAACAAAAGAGAAAAAAATGATAAATGCTCAAACACATACAGGCACATACACCAATACGTACTCTGGAAAACAAAGCACCAGAGAACTAGAAAGAGACAGACAAACAGAGATCCACTTGGACACACACTTAGACTCCTATGCATATACATAAACACACTCCTAAATAATTGCACATCTATAGAAACAGAAACATAGAAGGAAAACCCCACAGACATATATTCTTTACTAACAGAGCCACATTGAAACACAGACAAAATAATGTACACAAGCACAAACATATGCACAGACACAGAGGGACACACACACACACACACACGCACACACACACACACATACATATATAATGTATATACAATGTATATACTGAGACCAAACCCAGGGAGACGTAAGAGCCTCCAACACAGAGATACACACATGGAAGAACAAACCCGCTGACACACAAAATGGACGACATTTAAATAGAGATGGCCTTCATATACTGACAGTAATCTTGTCCGTGCGGACAGCTGAAGCTGAAGAGGCTGTTGCACGCAGACAATCATTTCTACGCTGTCAGCCCTAATGATTGTTTGTTGCCGGTTGATACGTTTGCCACTTGAGAGGTCTTGCTGGCTTAGTTTAGCAAAGAAACTACACTGTTCCCCATCCCTGACTTCACAGCATCTCCCAATCTCACAAATCTGCAAGTGTGACAGGTGCCATTGTGTTCAGAGGCGGGGGACCATAGCCTTTCATTAGTCCAGGTTGTAGAAAGTCTAGAGCTAACTGTAGGCAAGGGAAAAGTAGCTTTGTTACATTTGCCCCCTCCTCTCCTACTCACACAGCTCTGGGTTTGGAGTCAGGATAGAACCCAGCTAATGGTGGTCCCTACTGTGCTCGAGGGCTCTCCATCTCCCACAAAAATCTCACCAGTCCTCAGGTTTCAATGTGGACCAAAATTGGAAAGCTTTATTAGTAGTAGTACTGATATTTATGAAGCACTTACTGTGTGCAGAGCACTGTACTAAGTGGGAGGAGAATTAGGTGGGAATTAAACATGGTCCCTGTCCCTCACGGGACTTAACCTATAGATCTATAAGATCTATAACCTATAGAGACTGATGTACCAGGTCATATCATATGAAGTCTGATCACTGTCAATCTAACCAAGCACTTGGCGCAATGTTTAGCACTTAGTAAGAGTTTCATAAATACCATGACTAAAGACCAAGGCAGCATGTATTTTGAGCTTCTGCTTATAGCTCAGTGTAATGGTGGATATCTCAGTTTTTAGTGGCTCTTTTGAGATATGGAAGACACTAAGAGCAATGATCACTTTATTTGGTAAATCTCCATTTTTGTTGTCCCAGACCCTCATTCTGCTATACAAAGGTGAAGATTTACTAAACCTTGGTCTGCTTGGTGTTGGTACTTTCGTAGCAATGTTCACTAGTGATTAGATCCACCAAGAGGTCTCACACCCCAAAAGACGTGCAAATGATTGTAAACTGCCAGGCAGAATCAGCTAGGTATTACTGAACAATGAGAAATCTAAAAAAAAAATAATTGGGAAGGCCTGAGAATCAGGAAATTTGGGATCCACTCCCAGCTCTGCCACATGATTTTAGACAAGTCACCTAACTTCCTTTCCTTCAGTTCCATCATCTTTAAAATGGAGATGATAATACCTACCTAGTCCTACCTCACAGGACTGTTTGGAGGATAAACTGTGATAACTGAGGTGAAAAGCAGCACCAGATACTAAAAACAATAAACACAGCAATGCAACAAAGGACTGCTATTTTTGTGTGCACAGTTTATTCGAGGCTGCATACTCCTCCTTGGCCTTATCAGTCACACGTGCATTCATAGATGAATTTCACCTTCAGTGGCATCTAGAGAAGCAGCGTGGCAGTGGAAAGAGCACAGACTTTGGAGTCAGAGGTCATGGGTTCAAATCCCGGCACCGCCAGTTGTCAGCTGTGTGACTTTGGGCAAGTCACTTAACTTCTCTGGGCCTCAGTTTCCTCATCTGGAAAATGGGGATGAAGACTGTGAGTCCCCCGTGGGACAACCTGATCACCTTGTAACCTCCCCAGCTCTTAGAACAGTGCTTTGCACATAGTAAGCTTTTAACAAATACCATCGTTATTATTACCTTCTTTGCGTGTAATAGACAACTTGGGCTATCTCTAATGTGACCAGACAGCCCTTAGTTTGTCAGAAAATCCTAAAATTTGCCCACCTGTTTATTCCTCCCCCCAAACACCTGGAAAACCTGGAAGGATTCCTTGAACTCTTTTGGGGGGCTCCAGAGGTTTTAGGCACAGTTGTGACAGCAGTGGAATTGGGAAGCTCAGTTCAGGGGAAGCAGCAGGTGAGGGTAGAGAAAAGGCAGACAATTCAGTCCTTTCCTCCACCCAGTGCCACTACTAGGGTCACTGTTGCCCCACTCTGCTATTCTTTCCTCTGGGAGCCCCATTTTTCTGAGAGCCCCACCTTGTTCAAGCCACACCGTCTGGAATCTCTGCTTCCTAACTCACATAGAACACAAAAATGTGCCTACTTTCCATCTCTCAGCACATCCTGGTGGACATTCTTGTCAGCTAGATTGCCTGACTGATTGTATTTCGGGCTTTTTCACTACCTGTCCTGTTCCAAGCTTTTCAACTGGCCTAAGCGCCTGCATTTCATTGAAGTCTCCTAAGAGACAAAATCATTGTAATAGCCTTTACCGTCACCTCAACACTGTTTGGTTACAGACTAAACAATATGTAATGATAAAGGTTCAATGTATTTTATTTAGAGGAAATAAAGGGTCCATTCAATATTAGTCTGACCATGAAGTCATCAGAGAGTTGTACATCATACATCTGGGCATCTGACAGTATTGAAATTTAATCATGATCTTTCATCAGAGAAAGCTTCTCACTGCGAATTCTGATGAAGCAGACATCTTGGCACATGCGGCACCTACTCTAGCTCTGAAGGTTGGCCCCCAAAGAGGAAAACCCAAACAATTGGTTTATGGTAAAAACAGGCGGCAATTTCACATCACAGAATTCTGCCAGATATATTTGGTACCTTCGACAAATGGCTTCCAAAATAGTCCAGATGGACCAAATAATACCTCGACTAAAACTAAATTCCACTCTGTGTTGCTTTTTTTTCACAATTAAATTACACTGAGGCATTTGAAATGCACTTAGATTTTTTTTGGCATAACTAAATATGATTGAAATCACAGTTCTTCGAGTTGGATTTTATGGCCTTGGCTGAAAAGGCGGACACCACTTCAACAACAGTATTTATAGCGCTACGGTTTATTTTCTTAAAATAGTTTAAGGTTTAATTTGTCTCACAGTCTCCATGCACAGCATATACCCTACTAAAACATTTCAAGGAGAAAAATCTTTTAGGGTTGGTCTGGGAAAAGAATGGCAACATCACCTATAAATGGGCAACAAATCATCTAAGAATCTATATTTGTAATTCTTGAGGAGTGGAAGTCACAGCTCTTTGGGCCAAATTGAAATCAGCCTTTGGACAATAAAGCATGTGTAAAATAAATTATGCTGGCTAAACATTCTTTGGCATCAGCTTCCACACACATCATATCCGTAGCTGATTCTGTTCTACTTTAAACAACCCCAAAAGGATGACAGAGATAGCTGTGGTGTCAGATGTTTTTATAATTAAAAAGCTGAAGGTCAGTTTTTAGTATAAATAGACAGATTCACAATTCCAAACACCCCCCTCTCACACACCACACACACACACACACACACACACACACACACACTGTCATTGCCTCATTCTTGTGGTGTTTAACCCTTTTTGCCTTTTTCTACATATTCAATCTGTTACCAGATCTCGTGGGTTCGGTCTTCACAACATCACTAAAATCTGCCCTTTCTTCTCCATCCAGATTGCAACCATGCTAATCTAAGCCCTTATCCTATCCTGCCTTGATTACTGAATCAGCCTCCTTGCTGATCTCCCTGCCTCCAGTCTCTCCCCATTCCAGTTCAGATTTCATTCTGCTGTCCAGATCATTTTCCTACAAAACCAGTGTACATTTCCCCACTCCTCAAAAACCACCAGTGGTTGCCCATCCACCTCTACATCAAATAGAAATTTCTGAAAATTCTTTAATGGATTCAATCACCTTGCGCCTTCCTACCTTACCTCGCTGCTCTTCTACTGCAACCCAGCTTGCACACTTCACTCCTCTATCTAATGCCAACCTACTCACTGAACCTCAATCTCATCTATCTCTCCACCCACCTCTCACCCATGAACTGCCCCTCTCCTGGAACGCTCTTCCTCTTCGTATCTGACAGATCACTCTCCCCACCTTTGAAACTTTATTAAACAGTTGACTAAGCAGCCCTCGTTTCCTTTTCTCCCACCCCCTTCCGCAGCGCTGTTGCAATTGATTTGCACTCTTTATTCTCCCCTCCCTCAGCCCCACAGCACGTATACACATATCCATAATTTATTTATTTATATTATTGTCTTTCTCCCCCTCTAGGCTGTAAGCTCCTTGTGGGCAGGGAATGTGTCTATCAATTCTGTTATATTGTACTCTCCCAAGCACTTAGTACAGTGCTGTACAACTAAGAAGCACTCAGTAAATATCACTGATGATATTTCAGACCTTTCCTTTTGATAGACCAGCTCCCTGTGGCTCATCTAGATTTTCACAGTTCTCTGACTTTACTGAGTTAGGAATCTTGAAGTTATGATTTCTATCATGAATTTAGTTGGGATGAAGAGTCAGGAAACTCACCTTTCTGCTTCCCTACTATAAGTAGAATGTCTGAAACCTGGATGGAGCTGTTACGTCCACAAACCGCTGGAGTTGCCAAAGACCAAGCAAGTACTTCCACAAGGAGTAAGGTAGCTAAGCATTATTTTAGAGTTGTACTCTCTTTATGATGTCTTTTGATTCTTTTGATTTTCCATAATACTTTGAGGACCATTCTTCCTTTCTCATATCTTGTGACTAATTTGACCTTGAAGACATAATTCCCTGATGCTCTGAACATCTCATGAAACCTGGGGGGTTTTGCCCTAAATTCTGGATGCCTACATCATGGGGAGACTTCTGCATGGGCTGGCCATCTTGACCAAAATTTGTCCCCAAATGCAATCTGTCACCCCTTACTTCTATTCATTAGGATTCACCCAAATTGGACTCTTTGTTCTGAAATTGCACAAAAGAACACCCTGCCCCCCTGAAAACAATTTTTATTTTTGTCTTCAGGCACAAAATTATCTCATAGTTGCATTATTTTCTGCTTCCAAGTAGGCATTCGTAGAATCAGTCAATAAAACAATCAGTCAGTGGTACTTCTTGAGTGCTTACTTTGTGCAGAGTGTGGCTAAGTGGATAGAGTACGAACCTGGGAGTTAAAAGGATCTGGGTTCTAATCCCAGCTCCGCCACATGTCTGCTGTGTGACCTTACAACAGTGCTTGGCATATAGTAAGGGCTTAACAAGTACTGTAATAATAATAATAATAATTATTATTATTACTAAGCACTGGGGAGAGTACAATACTACAGAGTTAGTAAGCATGTTCCCTGTCAACAAAGAGCTTGCAGTCTAGATGGGGAGAAAGACACTGAAATTCATTACAGACAGGGGAATGGCAGGGTAAATGGAGAAGCAGTGTGGCTCAGTGGAAAGAGCACGGGCTTTGGAGTCAGAGGTCATGGGTTCAAATCCTGCTCTGGCAATTGTCAGCTGTGTGACCTTGGGCAAGTCACTTAACTTCTCTGGGCCTCAGTTACCTCATCTGTAAAACGAAGATTAAGACTGTGAGCCCCCCGTGGGACAACCTGATCACCTTGTAACCTCCCCAGTGCTTAGAACAGTGCTTTGCGCATAGTAAGCACTTAATAAATGTCATTATTATTATTATTATTATTATTACAAGAATATATATGTAAGTGCTGTGGGGCTGAGGGTGGGTTGACTATCTAGTGCTTAATGACTATCAAATACTTAGACTGTAAGCTCGTTGTGGGCAGGGAAAGTGTTTATTGTTATATTGTACTCTCCCAGCCACTTAGTACAGTGCTTTGCACTCAGGAAGTGCTCAATTCATTCATTCATTCAATCGTATTTATTGAGCACTTACTGTGTGCAGAGAACTGTACTAAGCGCTTGGGAAGTACAAGTTGGCAACATATAGAGATGGTCCCTACCCAACAGTGGGCTCACAGTCTAGAAGGGGGAGACAGAGAACAAAACAAAACATATTAACAAAATAAGATAAATAGAATAAATATGTACAAATAAAATAAATATAGAGTAATAAATATGTACAAACATATATACATATATACAGGTGCTGTGGGGAGGGGAAGGAGGTAAGGTGGGGGGAGGAGGGGGAGAGGAAGGAGGGGGCTTAGTCTGGGAAGGCCTCCTAATTGATGCAGTTGAATGAATCAGTGAATGAATGGGTACAGATGCAAGTGCAGAGGCAACAGAAGGGAGTGCGAGTATGGGGGAAAAAGGGCTTAGTAGGGTTAGGCATTTTGGAAGAGATGTGATTTTAGGAGATCTTTGAAGCTTGGTAGAGTGGTGGACTGTCGACCACGAAGGGAGAGGGAGTTCCAGGACTAGGCAGGAGGTTAGCAGTGGGATAGATGAAATGGAGATACTGAGGGATCGTCTCTATTTGTTGCTGAATTGTACTTCCCAAGTGCTCTGCACACAGTAAGCATTCCGTAAATATGGTTGAATGAATGAATGAAAGAGCAAAATATGGTAGACCTGTTAGAGGAGCAGTGTGGCCTAGTGGAAAGAGTACAGGCCTGGAGGTCAGAGGACCTGGGATCTAATCCTGACTTCAACACTTGCCTGCTGTGTGACCTGCTGTGTGGTGAGTCACTTAACTTCTATGTGCCTGAGTTTCCGCATCGGAAAAATGGGATTCAATATGGGGATTCTGTCTAACCTGATTAACTTGTACCTACCCCAGCACTTAGAACAGTGCTTGACACAAAGTAAGTACTTAAAAATAACATAATCGTTACAATAATTATTAGTTATTATCAGTGAGGTAAGGTAGGAAAGGGAGAACTGTGAATGAACCAAGAAAGTAGTTCAAGTTTCCCTGTGGTTCAACATAATAATAATTGTGATATTTGTTAAGTGCTTGGTATGATCCAGCACTGTACACAGTGCTGGAGTAGGTCAGTTTAATCGGATCCAACCCCATTCTGGTCCCACAGGGGACTCACAGTCTAAGGTGGGGGGGGGGGGGAATGAGCAGCTTTTGAATCCTGATATTACAGAAACTGAGGCACCGAGAAGTTAAGTGACTTATCCAAGAGCACACAGCGGACAAGTGGCAGAGCAGGGAAAGACCACTCCTGTGTTCTTTCTATTAGATCCTGCTCTTTCTCAACTAACTCTGGATGAATACTTGAGTTAAAATATTCAAAAAGCCAATTAAAATTCATCAGGGTTCACTTTTGCCCTTAAAATAGCAATGGAGTTTTACTAGAATAGATTGAAATTCCAAATGTCCTTAGTGTTTAGAAAGTATATACTGTTAGTTGATAGTCCTTATCTTTTAATTTACTGTCTTCTTTCTTTGTTTTGAAATCTTTCTCATGCATTGGAGATCTTTGATGACTCCATCATTATGTGAATTGTTGGCATCTCATTTGTGTAGAGGAAATTTTGATTAAGGGTAAGTCTGCATATGAAAACACACACACACACAAAAAAAATACTAAAACTGCTAGTTTGCTCAGTGGAAAAATTCATATGACAATTCACAAAATGAAGAGAGACTTTGCAATACGGGAGTATTTAGAGCTTATTTGAGGTTCCTAACTGTCTGCAAATTTATGCAGCTGTGCCTGTCACAGCTGCTGCTGAATGGGCTCCTGAAGCCTGCCACCACCTCAGTATTTACAGATGTCAAAATATTTTCATGGTCTTTATGGACACGGCCAATATTAGCTCATTTTTACAGACTATCCACGAATTTATAGATGGTTGGCTACTCTGGTGCCACTGCTCCAGCCCCTTTGCCAAAGGGCACAGTTCTGTGAATTTATGGACTGTTGGCAACCCTGATCTTATTATAAAGGCATTTTACAGGATATTGAGAAATGCATGTGGCCTTAACACCGTGAAGTATCTCATTTATCTAATTTGATATCTGATTCACAGGCAGGGCAAGATTTTGGGAGTCCCCTTGTTGAGCCTTATGAGGGACCGGAACTTCGTCCGATATGATTGTATTGTATCTAGCCCAGTGTTTAGTATGGTGCCTGGCATGTAGTAAGCGAAGAATGGATACCATCATAATTATTCTTAGGGTCAGGAAAGACAGGTGAGCCTTCATTCATTCAATCGTATTTATTAAGCACTTGCTGTGTGCAAAGCACTGTACTAAGCTCTTAGCATTATACTGACGCCAGGGTCAGGAACTAGAGCAAAGGAATTGATGATAATGTTCATGGCTTGGGCAGCATGATGTGCATTCTCTCATCCCTGCCCAACCTGTGAGTTGGTGAATGTTCACACACTTGTTCAGAAAAGGCAGCAACTACCTTTCCTCCCTGAGCACATTCATCATACAGTTTGACGTGCAGCCTCAAGATGGTTTTTTTTAACAAGCTTGGAGGCTGAGAAAACACTACTGTCCATTTTAATCTTAGATAAAGAAAGCTAAGCCTTTTGTCATTGGAGGCATGGTTTGTTAATGCAACCAGGCAGAATGAAAGGGCACTTGACAAATTTTCCCTAGTGTGATGAACAGAGTGGAAAGTAGGCAACATCTATGCTTCAATTCCCACCGGTTTACTCTTTTCTAGTGCTTAGTACAGTGCTCTCCACACAGTACATGCTTAATAAATACTATTATTACTACTGCTTTTGTTAGGAAAGTTTGCTTTTTATTTAGTGATGAAAAATTGATACAATTCCTTAGAATCAAAGAACAATTGAGAAAATATTGCTTTAACACCAGTGAGAAAGACTGCTAACTCTACTCCCTGATTCTGATTTGTGGACGCCCAGATGTCATTTCATGCTAAAAATGACATCTTTGGCTGTTAAAAATATTATTTCTCATTGCGCCGCCCATTTTCATGCTTTGCAATACCTTTGCACCTTGGCAGTTTTTCTCCCAGAGACAAACTCAGATGAATCATAAATTCAATCACTCTGTACTTCTGAAAATTTCAAGACTGGAATTCTTTTCAAATGAAGCATCAGGTCTATCATTTTGAAATTTGAAATGAAAGGAAATGAAATCCCCAAGTAACCATTGCACCGTAATTTGAGATGACCAATAGCAGTTACTTTCAGAGGCAGATCACTCGGAACCAGTTTGATTTGCTAGGATATGGCTGATTTGCCCTAGCAAGTTAAGGGACGCGTGCAAGTGCTTGGGGTCCGCAGAATATTTTCAAGTGGGGAGCAGACATGCTCTCCCTTCACGTCTAAGTACTGAGTCTCTGCCCCAGAGCTTGAACATGATCCTGTCTGAGCAGCTTCAGCTGAGCAGTCAGCACGGTGCAGACTTGGTAAGCATACGTCCTGCAATGATTCTATTAACGTGCACTGTCAGGCTCCAATGGGCAATATGGGGAAGGGGTATTTGTGGAGGGAAGAAGTATCCAGGCTGAAAAAAGTAGTGTAGTCTCCATCACCCTTGATAGCAGGATATTAGAAAGAATCCTGCTGAGCTGTCTGTCGTGCAAAATGCCCTAGTTTGTTCTTTAGTCAGAATCCTGCTGAGCTGTCTGTCGTGCAAAATGCCCTAGTTTGTTCTTTAGTCAGAAACTTTCTACTCTTAGGGCATAGCTCCAGTGGGCACACCCTTACTTCCAATTGTTTCAATCTCCACTTTTTGGTAAGATGTGAGTCGGAATGATGGGAGAGTGCCACAGAAGAAGATTGAGACCTCACTTTTTTTCTAATGACACGTTATTTGCTTACTATGTGCCAAGCACTAAGTGATGGGGCCGATACAAACTAGTCAGGAAAGACCCAATCGCTGTCCCATGTGGGGCTCACACTTTAAGTGGGAGGGAGAACTGCGATTGGTGGAGCTCTCAAGATCATCGGATTTACTCACATAAACACAAAGCATTTGAATCACTCAGCATTATGTTCTATGATTGTACTCAAATGGTTCTTGCTAGATTTGATAACTTCATTAAATAGAAGTAGTACTTATAACAAAACATCAGCGCAGCTCAGTGAAAAGAGCACGGGCTTTGGAGTCAGAGGTCATGGGTTCAAACCCCGGCTCTGCCAATTGTCGGCTGTGTGACTTTGGGCAAGTCACTTAACTTCTCTGTGCCTCAGTTACCTCATATGGAAAATGGGGATTAAGATTGTGAGCCCCCCGTGGGACAACCTGATCCCCTTGTAACCTCCCCACTGCTTAGAACACTGCTTTTCACATAGTAAGCACTTAATAAATGCCATTATTATTATTATTATCAATATCAGTGAGGACTTAGAAAACCAGAAGTAAATTTATAGTAGAAAAATGAGTACATCCAGTAAACATAATATTCAACAATGGAGATGGACCAAAATTGAGGTAAACTTTCCTAGGTACTGTAATTTCATCCCTGAAATTAAAGCTCCGGGGATCAGGGGGAGGGGAGTGAAGGCATATGGTGGCTCTGGGGCAGAAGAGAAAGAAACTCTAGTAGTAGGGGGCGACTCAGCCACCTTTCCCTCAGAATTCTGCTGAGTTATCTGCCATGCTTTCAAATAGTTGTTGATGGGGGGTTGTGAACACTCTATTATCTCCTTGGTGAGTCTCTGTCCTGCTTCTTTGGCATGTAGTAGGGGGCCTGGAGGGTCAGCGACCCCTTCCTCATGCAGTCTATCCCAGTGCTTAGTACAGCACCTGCCACATAGTAAACACTTAATAAATCCCATAAAAAAGAGAGACGAAGAGAAAAATGGAATTTTAGGTAAAGAAGAAATGTATTCATTCAGCATGAATTATTTTTTATTGATAATAATAAGGGAGGATATCAATTCCTCTGGCAGAGGGGAGAGAGAAACCTGCAGAAGGGATCTTGAGTCTTCCGCCGTTCTCCCACCTGAGGAGCCGCCCCTGGCTAAAAGAGGCTTATTTCATTCATTCAGTCATATTCATCGAGCGCTTACTTTGTGTGGAGCACTGTACTAAGCACTTGGGAAAGCACGATACAGCAATAAAAAGAGACAATCCTTGCCCACAACGAGCTCATGGTCTAGAGGGAGGGATTTTTTTTTTTTAACTCCTGCCCCTAAGAAAAGTTACTTGTCAGGGACCATGGGAATGTTGTAAAATGACTTTGAACATAAAATGGTTAGGAAGCAGGGGACAAAAACTAGTCGGGGGAGGGTCTCCACACATCTCCCACTTCGGGGGGGCACCTAGAATCGTTCCAGGGGAAGGGAAGCTGAGCCCTCCAGCCCCTCTTTTGAGACTGTGCACCCCACCTAGGACAGGGACTTTGTCCAACCCGATTTGCTTGTATTCACCCCAGCGCTTAGCACAGTGCCTGGCACATAGTAAGCACTTAACCAATGCCACAATTATTATTATTATTATCGAGAATCACTTCTGAGGGAAAAGTGGCCCTTTGCACATGGGTACCTGAGGACTGAGCAAAGGGAGGGTCGTTTCTCCCCACCCCAGCCTGCTCCTGGGAATCTTATTGGAATCTTATCGGAGAAGCAGCGTGGCTCAGGGGAAAGAGTCCGGGCTTTGGAGTCAGAGGTCACGGGTTCAAATCCCGGTTCCACCAACTGTCAGCTGTGTGAATTTGGGCAAGTCACTTAACTTCTCTGGACCTTAGTTACCTCATCTGTAAAATGGGGATTAAAAGTGTGAGCCCCCCATGGGACAACCTGATCACTTTGTAACCTCCCCAGCACTTAGAACAGTGCTTTGCACATAGTAAGTGCTTAACAAATACCATCATTATTATTCATTCATTCATTCATTCAATCATATTTATTGAGCGCTTACTGTGTGCAGAGCACTGTACTAAGCGCTGGGGAAGTACAAGTTGGCAACATATAGAGACAGTCCCTACCCCACAGTGGGCTCACAGTCTAGAAGGGGGAGACAGACAACAAAACAAAACATATTAACAAAATAAAATAAATAGAATAGTAAATATTTACAAGTAAAAATAGAGTAATAAATCTGTACAAACATATATACAGGTGCTGTGGGGAGGGGAAGGCGGTAGAGCGGGGGGATGGGGATGGGGAGAGGAGGGAGAGGGCTCAGTCTGGGAAGGCCTCCTGGAGGAGGTGAGCTCTCAGTAGGGCCTTGAAGGGAGGAAGAGAGCTAGCTTGGTGGATGGGCGGAGGGAGGGCATTCCAGGACAGGGGGAGGATGTGGGCCGGGGGTCGACGGTGGGACAGGCAAGAATGAGGCACAGTGAGGAGGTTAGCGGCAGAGGAGCGGAGGGTGTGGCCTGGGCTGTAGAAGGAAAGAAGGGAGGTGAGGTAGAAGGGGGCGAGTGATGGACAGCCTTGAAGCCAAGAGTGAGGAGTTTTTGCCTGATGCGTAGGTTGATTGGTAGCCACTGGAGATTTTTGAGGAGGGGAGTAACATGCCCAGAGCGTTTCTGCACAAAGATGATCTGGGCAGCAGCGTGAAGTATAAATTGAAGTGGGGAGAGACAGAATTATTATTACTTCCAATAATAATAACATTATTATTATTGGAAACGGGCCCTTAGCCAATAGATATCCAGGAAAGCTAGGTGATCTGGGGTAATGTATATTTAAACTCTTTAAAAACAATAGATGAAAAGCACATATGACATAGGCCTTCATCCAAGTGCTTGCAGCACGTATTTGGAATATCAAACCATATTAAAATGGTAATATAAACAACTTGTAAAATCCAGTGAATTCAGAGCTAAAGCCAGAACTCAGATCTCAGCCAGATCTCAGTAATGTCCAGTTAGAAACTGGGAAATTCACATCATTATATATGCAGTGAGCCGAGCATTTCTAAATAAGGTCAGCCATGATGCTGCTGAATGCTGCTGCTGTGGCCTCTTCAGCAGGCAAATGAATAATACTGGGACTCCTCCTTGCATAAGACATTTACATAAGAAAAGGTAGCTGTATCCCCTTTTAGTAGGACATTGCTTAATTTCACCTCAATTTACGCATTATGCAAAATGTATTGTTAGTGACATAATAACTATGGTATTTGTTAAACTCTCAGTAGAAGCCTAACTTCTACTAAGAGAAGCAGCAGAGAAGCAGCATCCAGAGAAGCAGCATGGCTCAGTGGAAAAGAGCCCGGGCTTTGGAGTCAGAGGTCATGGGTTCAAGTTCCGGCTCCCCCAATTGTCAGCTGTGTGACTTTGGGCAAGTCACTTAACTTCTCTGGGCCTCAGTTTCCTCATCTGTAAAATGGGGATGAAAACTGTGAGCCCCCCATGGGACAACCGGATCACCGTGTAACCTCCCCAGTGCTTAGAACAGTGCTTTGCACATAGTAATCACTTAATAAATGCCATCATTATTATTATTAGTATGTGCCCACACTGGAGGACATCCAATATGAGCAATTCAGACACAGTCCCTGTTTCACATGGTATGTTAATGGCTATACCAAAATGGAATTTTGTTAAGGAAAGGGAAATGGGCTGCTATAACATTTTAAACACTTGAAATTCACCCTACCCTCAGCTCCACAACATTTGTGTACATATCTCTAATTTATTTATTTATATTAATGCCTGCCTCCCCCTCTATACTGTAAACTCCTTGAGGGCAGAGAATCAATCGATAAATCAATCATATTTATTGAGTACTTACTGGGTGCAGAGCACTGTACTACAAAAACATTCAGGACATGTCACCGTGCTCCTCAAAAAACTCCAGTGGTTGCCCATCCACCTCTGCATCAAACAAAAACTCCTCATTATTGGCTTTAAAACACTCCACCACCTTGCCCCCTCCTACCTCATCTTGTTTTTTTACTTCTACAACCCAACCCTCATACTTCACTCCTCTAGTGCTAACCTTCTCACTATGTCTCGATCTTGCCTGTCTTGCCTCCAACCCCTAGCCCAAGTCCTGCCTCTGGCCTGGAACGCCCTCCATCCTCAAATCTGACGGACAATTACTCTCCCCACTTCGAAGCTTTATTGAAGGCACATCTCCTCCAAGAGGCCTTCCCAGACTAAGCCCCATCTTTCCTCATCTCCCACTCCCTTCTGCATCACCCTGGCTTGCTTACTTTGCTCTCCCCCTCCCGACTCCAAAGTACTTATGTAAATGTCTGTAATTTTATTTATTTGTATTGATGTCTGTCTCCTCCCCTCTAGACTGTAAAATTGTTATGGGTAGGGAATGTGTCTGATGTATTGTACTTTCCCAAGCACTTAGTACAGTGCTTTGCACATGGTAAGCACTTAATAAATATGATTGAATGAATGAATGGAAAGTAAACATATAACATAATTTTTTAAATGGTATTTGGTAAGCACTTACTATGTGCCAAGCACTGTTCTAAGCACTGATTTTGATAGACACATTCTCTGCCCACATTGAGCTTACAGTCTAGAGGATGATGGAATGTCTACCAACTTTGTTGTATTATATTGTAGAGAAGCAGCGTGGCTCAGTGGAAAGAGCCCGGGCTTTGGAATCAGAGGTCATGGGTTCAAATCCCGGCTCTGCCAATTGTCAGCTGTATGACTTTGGGCAAGTCACTTAACTTCTCTGGGCCTCAGTTACCTCATCTGGAAAATGGGGATTAAAGACTGTGAGTCCCCCGTGGGACAACCTGATCACCTTGTAATCTCCCCAGCACTTAGAACAGTGCTTTGCACATAGTAAGTGCTTAATAAATGCCATTATTATTATTATTATTATTACTCTCTCAAGTGCTTAGTACAGTGCACTGCACACATTAAGCACTCAAAAAATACCATAGATTAATTGATTGATTAAAGCTGGATGTAAGCTATGGAGATGCTTTTTATCATTGTGAATGGCAGAAATTCAAATATTGTATGGCACATTTCTGTATATAAGCATTTGTTATATTATTTTCTATGCTAGAATATTCAAAATCCATTGTACAAGTGAATTCCAATGAAGGACAATAACTACTACTACTACTTCTGCATTGCATGGTACTAGGAGTCAGTTATGTCTCTGACAATACGATGAACAGTGAGTGGGGTTAATAGCTTTTCAAAAATGGCCATTGAGCTTGTTATAGCACATGAAAAGTTACTAGAAATTTTAGAATCCGAAAAGACAGTAGAACGGAGTACTCTCGTACAATCAATAGAGTTGGAGTGATGCTGCGTGATAGCCTGACAAAGTCTGGAAACTTTAACTGGGTGAACTTGGGCCAGTCACTTAACCTCTCTGGGCCTTAGTTTCCTCCTAAATACCATATTTGTGTAACCCTTAGTAATAATACTAATAATAATAATGATGATAATAATGGCATTTATTAAGTGCTAACTATGTGCAAAGCACTGTTCTAAGTGCTGGGGAGGTTACAAGCTGATCAGATTGTCCCACGGGGGCTCACAGTCTCAATCCCCATTATACAGATGAGGTAACTGAGCCACAGAGAAGGTGAGTGACTTGCCCAAAGTCACACAACTGACAAGTGGCAGAGCCGGGTTTTGAACCCATGACCTCTGACTCCAAAGCCCATGCTCTTTCCACTGAGCCATGCTGCTTTTCATAAATATCATTAATAGATATCATTTTTATCAAATGAATACCATAATTATCAAATGCTTGATTCCCTCTAGACTATAAGCTTGTTATGGGCAAGAAACATGTCTACCAACTCTGTTATGTTGTCCTCTTTCTCTTAGTTCAGTGCTCTGCACACAATAAGTGCTCAATAAATACAATCGAATGATTGATTGATTACTTTCTTAAGTACATTCAGTGGAAAGGGTATTCAAGTGGTTCAAAGCCTTCAAATGTTATTCTCTTTCTGAAGAACAAGATCCCAAAGTTCTGGAATCCTCTTTTAATGGATCTATTGAGTGAAGCTTGCTTGTTCTTGGTCATAGCCCACTGAATGTCATCCATGGAAAATCCTGGAAATTGAAAGAGGGAGAGAAGAGTTATCGAAGCATTGAACTGTTGCCCATTTTAAAGGAGATCACCGGATGTAACTTTTGCCTTCAAATGTAATTTCTGAGCCAATCACAAAGAGATTCTGGTGAGATAACAATAATAATAATAATAAATGGCATTTGTTAAGCACTTACTATATGCAAAGCACTGTTCTAAGCGCTGGGGAGGATACAAGGTGATCAGGTTGTCCCATGTGGGGCTCACAGTCTTAATACCCATTTTACAGATGAGGTAGCCGAGGCTTAGAGAAGTTAAGTAACTTGCCCAAGGTCACACAGCAGACATGTGGTAGAGTCGGGATTAGAACCCATGACTCCCAAGCCTGTGCTCTTTCCACTGAGCCACTTAAGTGTATCAGACTTGTTAAAATGTGTCAAGAGGTTGACAGCTCCTATCAGACTCTTGAACACCTTGATAAGAATCTTTACAGCTATTCCCTTTTGAGAACATCATGGGGCAATAGGCATGGACTGCAAGGAGAAAGAATTAGAAGTGATAGATAATGATTTGTTCAGTTTAAAGGGACTGTTATGAAGAAAATCACAGCTTAAATGCTCCAGTTCAATGCAGGAGATTGGAGTTGGGAGTTGTACCATGAGAAGTGGCCAGACAGGCATTCTTCAGCTAATTCAGCAAATCTGGAACAATTCTCTAACTACTCCTCTGCCAATTTATATTCAGCATTCGTGCATGCAATATTCATGTTTTGCACATTTTTTTCCAGTATGACTGTTCAGGAGAGTAGAGAGAAACCAGCTGGTTATATCTACAGTTGAATCAACTCTACAGAAGTTGGGAAACATATACATATCAAGCTACAGATTTTAACAGCAGGCACTACAAAGTAGTTGGCAAGGTCATGAGAGGCAAGAGATGGGAAAGGTGGGGGACGTTGGGGGATTCAGGAGGGAGTTAAAAGTCTAGAATCATTAGTGAGGGCAGTGAGCATTGGAGTCGATGATGGAGAAAAGAAAGCAGAGTTGTAGCAAGTGAGGAGGAATTTAAAGTGGCAGAAGTCATCCTGGATTTCTCCTACCACACAACGCAGTTCAGGGACAACGTTAAAATTGTTATCCTTGTACCTTTCCCCAGCATTATGTAGTGTGTTTTGAACAAAGAAAGGGCTTAGCATATGCTATAAGTAATGATGATAAAGCAAGCATTTGTATAAAAATTAGGTGGATATTGAGAAACAGCATGGTCTAGTGGATAGAGCATGGGCCTGGAAGTAAGAAGGACCTGGGTTCTAATCCTGGCTCCCCCATTTGGCTTCTGTGTGACCTTGGGCAACTCATTCAACTTCTCTGTGCCTCAGTTCCCTATCTGTAAAATGGGGATTAAGACTGTTAGCCCTATGTGGGACAGGGACTGTGACCAACCCGAGTAGCTTATATCTATCCCGGCATTTGGTACAGTGCTTGTCACATAGTAAGTGCTTAATAAATTTTTATTTTTATTATGAATAATTCAACATGGCTATGAATAGCCAAAAATAGTATTTAAATTTTGCAACATATTTGGGTGGTAGAATTGCCGTACAACTTTTTGAAGTTTTATGGCTGGGTATGTTGGTGAATGAGTGTGATAAGGCACCACTTTCATCCAGTGTTCATTCAATGAACGTTGCACTGTTGCATTCAACAGAGAAGCAGCATGGCCTAGTAGAAAGATCGTGGACCCTGAGAGTTGGGGACCTGAGTTCTAATCCAGCACTGCCACTTGCTGGTTGTATATCCCTCAGCAAGTCATTTAACTTCTCTTATTCCTGTTTCCTCATCTGCAAAATGGGGACCCAATTCCTGTTCAACCTCCCCCTTAGGCTGAGTATCCCATGTGCAAAAAGGACTACATCTGGTCCATTTGTATATGCCTCAGTGCTTGGCACATAGTAGGAAGTTTTCAACAAATAATAAAATTATCATTATTGTTGTCATTATATTTTTACATCGAGTGCCAAATTATTGTTTTAGTTTCTCCTTCATATCATGATCTTCTTGATCCAGCGATCTAGAGCTCTACGGAGAGGCCCTATTTTGAAATATTGTTCACCAGACGAATCTGTCTTCTGCTGCAGTTCAAAGTTAGGCCTCCCCAGTTGAGGTTTTGCTTCCGTATTTCAGTAAAGCATTTTTTCTGTCTACCCTGTTTACTGTGATCCCACTTCAGCCATTTCGGCATTTGGCATTTATTTCAAGCTCTCACTGTGCTTGCTGTAGGACCTCATTGATTGTGATCCTCCCTTGCCATCTGATGGTAAGTATGGGATGTAGATGCTATCGATGCAATGACTCTAGAAGTCATATGCAGTGTGTATGACTAGTCCAAGTCTCACAGCTACAAAGGTTAAACAATAAAATTATTCTGGAGATAATAATTGTGGTACTAGTTAAGCACTTACTATGCATCAAGAACTATCTTAAGCACTGTGGTAGATACAAGATAATCAGGTCAGATAAAGTCTCTGTCCCATGTGGGACGAGTCACAGTCTAAGGGGGGAGGAAAAAAAGGCATTTAATCTCCATTTTACAGATGAAGAAACTTAGGCACAGAGAAGTGAAATGACTTGCCCAAAGTCACAGAGAAGATAAATGGCAGGGTCAGGATTAGAATTCAGGTCTTCCACTAATCATCACTGCTTCTCTGACAAATCCAACCCATGTAGATCTTCTCTTTTGGTTTGACTCTCAGTGCTCAATTTGCACTGCACTCAGCCTCCCAAAGAACACACTAGCATTCTTTATGAATTTTTCTACCTCTTCAGCTTTCTTTGTATCAGTGGTATTTTATATTGTATATATTTAACAGGTATTGTGTTTGCTCCTAATTATAAATTTTATTAGCTGAAAAAGCACAACCTGACAACGGTTTTTTTTCAGTATCACTTGACAAAAAAGCCAGGTCTCCCAGTCTCAAAACTGAAATTTGATTCATCCAAACTAATCACTAGTAATCTAGCAAGCTAGCATTTGCACTTCAGGCAAATTCCCCACAGAGTGCAGCAGTATTACAGAAGAAGTAAATATGATTTAGCAATGAAGACAGTTGGACTGTAGCGTATCCATATAGCATATCCAGAAAAGCAGATCAAGGTGATATAAAAATTCCAGAGGAGGGCAGCAAAGATATAAAGACTACTAAGGTTAACTGATGTGGAAAGACCAGAAACCTAGCTTTACATTTTGGTTAAAAAAAGGGGAGCAGCATAAGTTTTGCAATGTTATCAAAAACATAGTGTGACTATTATTTAGAACCATGGTCTGTTGACACCTGGA
Organism: Tachyglossus aculeatus; assembly: GCF_015852505.1. Lineage (NCBI taxonomy): Eukaryota > Metazoa > Chordata > Mammalia > Monotremata > Tachyglossidae > Tachyglossus > Tachyglossus aculeatus. Next base: position 24,069,754 of record NC_052098.1, on the reverse strand, counting down.
TTACTGCATAAAATTCTGATCACTACATTTCAGCAAGGATATAGCAAGCAGAGCTAGAAGGTACAGGTACAGAGAATCACAAATAAGATGGTGAGGTGCAGCTTCCGAGCAAAAAGGTAAAAGTCTGGAATGGGGCAGGGGCTGAATTCTTCGGGCTTGTTAGTAAAAACAACACTGGAGAGAGGACCACTCTGTACACACACACAGGATTTGTAGCTGAATTCAGCAAGACAGGCCATAGGAGCCCCAGCTAAATGTACATGGGCCAGCAAAGTTCATTAAGTCTCTGGGGCTGCAGTTGATTACATCACCAGCTTTGCCACGTTAGTGGGTGGTGCTGACTGAAATGTGCTTTCACTGTTTAGAAGAAATATGGAGCTATATGTGGGGAGGGGTCCAATAATCAATCAATCAAATTACTTACTGCAGAGCACTGTACTAAGTGCTTGGGAGAGTACAATTTAACGGAGTTGATTGACCTGTCCCTCAAGGAGCTCACAGTAATAATGACAATAACAACAATCAGTAAACAATAAACAATAATGGTGGTAGTTAAGTGCTTACTATGTGCCAAGCATTGTACTAACTGCTGGGTGGAAACAAAATAATTAGTTCAGATACAGACCTGTCCCATATGGGCTCACAGTCTAAATAAGACTAAGTCTAAGTACTAAAGCTATATCTGCTCCAATAAGCCTTCCCAAATAATTCCTCATTTGCCCACTCCATTCTCCGTCCCTTCTGACGTCTATGCAATCATATATGTACCACTTAAGGACTTGATATTCACCCCACCCTCAGTCCTCTAGCACTTATACTCTGCTATTTTCCCTAGCTGTAATTCATTCTAATATCTGTCTCCCTCTCTAGTCTGTAAGTTCCTTGTGGGCAGGGATCTTGTCTATCAATTTTATTGTATTGTACTTGCCAAAGCACTTAGTACAATGCTCTGCACACAGCAAATGCTCAGTAAATACCATATTGGTTGATTAAGTCTAATCAAGCTCATCCCTCCTCCTGCTGTACTACTGGATGGTGGAAACTGAATGACCAAGACCGGGGACTTTCCCTGCTAAAGCCCAATAGGAACTGGGAGCCTGGGAGCTAGGAGAAGGATATGGGAATCGATCAGTCAATCATTCAATCAATTGTATTTATTGAGCACTTGTGTGCCGAGGAGGAAGTAGGGGCAAGGGGAAGGAGATGGGAATTGATCAGTATATTGATCAATGATATTTATTGAGCACATATTTTGCAGAGCACCCTAATAAGTGCTTGGAAAGTAAAATATAACTGAGTTGGTAGATGTAATCAAAATAGATTACGGATAAGGGAAATAGAGGAGTATGAGAATACATAAATATTGTGAAGCTGGGGTGTGTTTCAAAGTGCTTAAGAGGTACACAGCTAAGTCACTGCAGAGGGGAGGGTGGTTAGGGGAAATAAAGGGCTTAGTCTGGGAAGGCCTCTTAGAGGAGATAAAGAGAAGAAGAGAAGAGGGAGGTATGTCCTGTTTCACTTCACCAAATCTTTGAAGCCGGATTTGCCACTGGATTAATTCTTACAGGCTTCTCTACTCTCAGTCTCTTCCCTCTTCAGTCTATCTTATACAATACTGTCCAGATAATCTTCCTACACAAGTCAGAATGCAACACTCCTCTCCTTAGAAAGCTCCAATGCCTCCCTGCTTGCTTTCCACCGAACAGAAATAGTAACCAATGGACTCAAGGCATCCATCAGTGTTCTCAATTTTTGGCTTTCTTCTCCAGCCACATCCCAGCTCACACTCTCTGCTCCTCCCAGGCTAATCCACAGTAAACACACACTTCCCTACTGAATGCAACCCACTCCTTACTCAAACCCACCAATCATGTCCCTCCTCACCTTTAAAATCCTCCCCAAATCTACCTTTACTAATCCTCACCTCCCCAGGTAGGTTTTATTCAGTGTTTTATACAGTGTGAGTTAAACTGTAAACTCATGTTTGACAGGGAACTTGTCAGCTAATTCTGTTGTATTATACTCTCCCAAGTGTTTAGCACAATGCTCTGCACATAGTAAGCACTCAATAAATATGACTGATTGCTCTAGTGTTTTTATTTTCTAATGTGCTTTCACATTTATATCCTCCCAACACTCCTGTAAGGTAGGGAAAGGATTTTATTATCTTCATTTTACAGATAACCTCTGTGTACCTCAGTTTTCTCATCTGTAAAACCAGAATTCTGAGTAACAGAGGGGTTCTGAGACTTTCCTGAAATTGCACAGTAAGTAGGCCAGTGGCAGAGCTGGGACTAGAATTTGGGTCCTTGGACTCCCAGATCCCCTCTATTTCGATCTCTGTTTGAGAGACAAAAAAATATGATAAAATGAAAACTTTTGAATGCTTACTTTACACTTTAGACCATCCACATCCCCACAAGGGTGTTTTTAAAATTCCTGCAACCCATCTTTGTTGGCTAATCAGCGATTCCACGTGTTTTGGGATCTTTTGGTGGAGAATCCAATGAAGCAGAAAATCACTAGATTGTAAGCTCTTTGGGGGAAGAAGTTGTGTCTACCAACTCTATTGTACTCTCCCAAGTGCTTAATACAGTGCTCTGCACACAGTAAGCACTCAATAAATACCATTGATTGATTGATTCATTAATTGGACATATGAAACAAATTGTCTGCTATTCATTCATTCATTCATTCAATCGTATTTAGTGCTTATTGTTTGCAGAGCACTGTACTAAGCACTTGGGAAGTACAAGTTGGCATTCACAACTCCCTTCCTGATTTGTTTCTATTCCTCTATTCACCCTTCCTACAGGCTTTCCAATCTTCTTATTTCCCTGTTAATTCTTTGTTTCTCCATCATCTATTCGATTCCCCAAACTGTTCCTGCACCTTTCTTAGCTCTGTTTCATCTTTTCACCCCATGGATATTATTTCAATCCTTAAGTCCCAGCCATATCCAATTCAAGAAAAGCATAATAAAATCCATTACCAAAGTGAGAAATTTTTATTGAAAACTGATTTGACCTCATCCATTCCATTCAGAATCTTTGAAACAACCATTATTTTATCTTGAATGCAGAGAAAAATATTTCCTGGGCACCTAACATGGGCAGAGGGCACAGGACCTTGCGGAACATATAAACGTGCTCCAGTGGAAAGATCACAGGTCTGGGAATCAGAGGACCTGGGTTCCGAATCCGGTTTCGCCACATACTTGATGTGTGACCTTAGGGAAGTCACTTAACTTTGCTGTGGTTTAGTTACTTCATCTGCAAAATGGGGATTCAATACCCGTTCTTTCTCCTACTTAGACTGTGAGCCCCTATGTGAGACCTGATAATTTTGTATCTACCCCAGTGCTTAGTACAGTGCTCGGCACATAGTGCTTAACAAATGCCGCAATTATTATTATATAAAGGGAAAAAATAATATCCTACTTGTGAAGGACTCACAATCTATCGAGGGAGACAGTGGACATAAATTGATGAATATTTACTTTTACTCTTGGTTAAGTAATACTTAACTAAGTAATGCTTACTCTTAGTTAAGAGTAGGATCATGGATTTAAACAGTGGACACAAATTAATAAATCAATAAAAGATAAGTAACCATGAGTAAATGGGTGATTAGAATGATGGAGGGGAGTTAATCAGGGACCAGTAATAGTTCACCTCTTGAAAAAAGTAGGAGGCAATTCTTTCACGTTTGTGCTCAAGGACATCTAGCATATCTGAGAACTCGAAGACCCCCAAAGAGCTTTAAGAAGCAATTCAGCACAAGACTGAAAGATGCTAGGGCACAATTTCCAAGGCCTTTGGACAAGAAATGATAGCAATTTGGAAGTTAATCCAAATTACCTAGTTGGCCCCCTGAAAGGGAGCCAAACAATAGTCCAACCAAAGATGTTTCGAAAATTTCACAGCTGCGTCTTCGGTACGCTTCAGAACCTTCTACTGGAAGAAAAAGTGGAAAATGTAAATGTGTCCAGAAAGTGTGAGAAGGGACCAGGTGCAGAGATTTTCTAAATAATGGTCTGGAAAGAAAAAGCTTGCCCTGACACAGAGGCCATAATGATGAATTAGAGGGTTTATGGGGGGAAATGATTTTCTCTCATTAGGAAGGCAAATTATCAGACTACAGGCTTCGATCCAAATTGGAAGCCAACTCAAGGTGTTGGCAGGTCCAGCTATCTAAAAACGTCAGGTGCTTTATTAGTATTCTCAGCAGATTGAGCTTGGGATCCTGCCAGTGTGGAAAGTATTCCGATTGAAAGGAAAAATGTCACAGGCACTCCAGTAGGGTTGGAGTCCTATAGAGATGATTATCTGGTTCACTGAACATTCTCCGGGACTCATTTAGAACTGAATATCTGCGATTTATGCTATGCACGGGACACCTCATGCTGAGTGAGTATACCTCCCAAACCTGAATGTGGACTGATTAATAATCAGTCTTTTTTTTAATAGTATTTGTTAAGTTCTTACTGTGCATCAAGCACTAGTTCTAAGTGTTGGAGTACACATAAGTCAATCAGGTGGGACCCAGTCCGTGTCCTACATAGGCTCACAGCCCAAGTAAGAAGGAGGACAGGTATTAAATCCCAGTTTTACAGGTGAGATGACTGGGGCACAGAGCAGTTAAGTGACCTGCCCAAGGTAATTGGAGGAGCCAGTATTGGAGGTCTTTGCTCTTTCCTCTAGGGCAAACGGCTTCTCATGAACAGTCGCTCCTTTTATTTTGTGTTTAAATATTGAAGTTTAAGAAAGTAGATATCAATCCCCTATTTAATATCTCATTTTTGACTAAGGAATTCCATATTTGTACCTCTTTGTTCTATATGTAGGCTTTTCAATAGAAGTATTTATATTTGTTATTCTTCAGCAGGCATGAATAGTGGGATGATAAAACCCATGCATTTAAATGACTTTTACCATTGAATCAAGATGAGCCTGAAGATTATAACTCATCCCCAGCATGTTATTTCATTGCTGTAGAGTACTGAATCAATCAATCATATTTATTGAGGGTTTACTATGTGCAGAGCACTGTACTAAGCACTTGGAAGAGTACAATACAACAGAAGCACAATGACTTCACAACCCTTCATTGGTCAGTTGCCTAAGGACATAGTAAGCTGGGGTCATTATTCTCCTGATCAGGCTTAAATCCTGTCTTGAATGACATTTATTCTTTTCTGTTTTATATTTTGTAAAATATAAAGGAAGTATCCTTAAAGAATGCCCTCACATGTCAAGAGGTAAAATATAAGAGTTAAGAATTCATAGGAGAATGTGATTGATAGGAAGCTATTATGTAATATGCAGGTCATAATATGAAGTCTTGGATGTCAGTTATTTATTTTTACAAAGCAATTGATTACACATCTGTGAATACTCTTAAGGGCCTTCAAGTCTGCCTGTCAGAATTAAACTAACCTCTCTTCTCTTGCAAGGGTGCTCTTTGGTTAAATTTATGGGGTTCAGAACTTTTCCATTTTGTGACACAATGGAATGAATGTAATCATATGGAGATTTGTAATCTTAGTACTCTGTAACTTCTGCTTCATAATTACCTTTTGGTGTTTGGAAAACATATTTTAATTTAGCAATAGGCATAGCCTAGGGAAAAGAGCACAGGACTGGGGGTCAAGAAACCCAGCTTCTAGTCCAATTCTGCCACTGGCCTACAGAGTGACCTTGGGCAAGTCACTTAATCTTTCTTTTCCTCAATTCCCTCATCTGTAAATTTGGGATAGGATCCCTAATCTCCCCATGTCTTATAACCCCGGGTGGAACAGAGACTTTCTTGTCTTATGCTTTCAAGTCGTCTCCGACCCATAGCGATGCCGAGGACACATCTCTCCCAGAACATCCCACCTCCATCTGCAATCACTCTGGTAGTGTATCCATTGAGTTTTCTTGGTAAAAATACGGAAGTGGTTTACCATTGCCTCCTTCTGTGAAGGAAACTTGAGTATCCGCCCTCAACTCTCTCCCAGCCCAGGTGAGTTTGATTTCTAGCAGATTGCCTTCTACTAGTTAGCCACTGCCCAAGCTAGGAATGGAATGGGTATGCCTCTGCTTGACTCTCTCTCCCACAGTTGAGACTGGTAGACTACTGGAAACTCTCCAGGTGTGACCCTGAGATGGGGGAACAGAGGCTGTCAGATGTTATTATCCTGTATTTAGCCCAGCACTTGGAGCCTAGTAGGTCCTTAATAAATGCTGTAATAATAGTCTGATTGCTGTGAATGTTTTATGGCTGAAAAATCAATTTATGATTCTACTTTCATTATTTGTCACCTCCTTAGGAGAATCTTTTACGTTTTCACAAAAGAAAATCCCTTTCCTTCAAGGTTTACTTGTTTCCTCCTTGTGGCTTTGCTTACCCTTTCTCCATTGCCCATTTGTCCTAATTATTTCTTAGTACAATTTTTAAGAGTTATAGCAGGTGCCAAATCTCATTTGAGAAAAACAAGGATAAAGTTCGGTATTGTGAAATAATCAGGGCACAGTATTGACAATTAGACACTTGTCTGTGTCATGATCTTCAGCAAATTCCCGTATTTTTCTGTGAAACAGTGCTCTTGCACCACCCGTAAATTGATTTCTGCTGAACATTTTGTCCTTTCTCTTAGCAGTATGATTAAAAGATGCAACAAAGACTACTTGTCTTTTTATTTACCAGGCTGAGGCAATCAAACCAATGGCAGTCAGAACAGTGTGAAATCTGACAAGTTAAGTTCAAACACAGGAAAGGAGGGAGGTCAGGTAAATAATTTTATTTGATTTAGGTCCTATGGGAGCCTACAAACTTCATTAGGTTCCAAAATGTACCACTTCTCCCCTTTCCCCGCATCGTTCACAGCTAAATTCAGCATAAAGTGAGATCCATGCAGTTTTCATTCCAACTCATATGCTGGCATAATGCGGCTTACAAATGTGCTCCATGTTAGTCCAAAAGTTCATGAACCTGGATTAAAAAGATTCATGGAAGTCTCAACTTTGAAAGAAAACTCTAACTAGGCAAGTTTCATATTTCCTTAGGAAAAAAAAGTTAGTGAACTTTCCAGCTGGAGTTTCTCATAAAGCAGTGGGATTTGGCTGTTGAAGATTGCCGAACTATTTCTATGCAGGCCCTAATGAGGACATCACAAAGTAACATGTAATTTAGGATTTTATTATCTAAACCCAATCCTGAGCTTTAGGATCCTAGAACCCTATAGAAGATAAGCTATTTAGTTCATTCCTCTGCCTTTAGGTAGGAACATATTTAAGCCATTGCAGACTTATGAGAAATGATCTTATTTTTTGACTTCCAGAGAAGTGGAGTCCACGAGGTGACTTCTTATTGAGGTTTTTTATGCTTTAACAATTTAAAATTGAAGTAGTCCTCTTTTATTGGAATGCCATAGAATAGCTCTATTCTTATTTATCCCATTATTATGGCTTATTTCGAGTGTTAGTTTAGGCTAAAAGGGGAAATCTAATTTCTATTCTTAGAAAAGTTTCCTGTACAAGGATCAGTGAACTAGGACTTGGGCACAGCTGTTTTGAGCATTTTGCACATTAACTTCATAGGGTGCAGAATTACTGGATATCTGCCTTAAATTGGACCTAAATACAGATTCTCTTCTCTACAATTTACTTTTAATGTAATGTTTACACTATATTTAGAATGATAAATGAAGGATATTCAGAAGACTGAGTTAAAGTCCATAGATATCCATTTAAAAACACCTATACTTAATTCTTCATGACAATGCATTACATTAGATATTGCCTGAAATAATAATGATAATAACGGTGGTACTTGTTAAGCGCTTACTATGTGCCATGCACTGTTCTAATCACTACGGTAGATACAAGGTAATCAGGTTGTCCCACATGGGGCTCACAGTCTTAATTCCCATTTTACATATTAGGTAACTGAGGCACAGAGAAGTTAAGTGACTTGCCCAAAGTCACACAGCTGACAAGTGGTGGAGGCGGGATTAGAACCTATGACCTCTGACTCCCAAGCCTGTGCTCTTTCCACTACAGATGAATGAGACTCAGCTTTCCTATTCTGGATAAGAAGAACCCAGTTCACCAATGCAAACCACAGAGGAGAAAGTTTTCCTTCTGCCTCTTTCCTGATTTTCCAATAATAATAATAATAATGATGACATTTATTAAGCACTTACTACGTTCAAAGCACTGTTCTAAGCGCTGGGAAGGTTACAAATTGATCAGGTTGTCCCACAGGGAACTCACAGTCTTAATCCCCATTTTCCAGATGAGGGAACTGAGGCACAGAGAAGTTAAGTGACTTGCCCAAAGTCATACAGCTGACAATTGGCAGAGCCGGGATTTGAATTCATGACCTTTGACTCCAAAGCCCGTGCTCTTTTCCACTGAGCCAAGCTGCTTCTCAAGCCAAGGTAGTAAGGCTTTGACCCAACCGTCCATGGAGAATTGTTTAGCTTCCTTGTGACTGTAAAACTCTCAGCAAAAAGCTACAAAATCGGACACCAGGGAATTAGGGAAAACTGGATATGTATATAGCGCTCATCATAACCTGTCAACTACTGCATCAGTCTTCTCAGTGACTTCTCTGCCTCCAGTCTCTCCCTTGTCCAGTCTATATTTCACTTTGCTGTCTGTCATTTTTCTAAAAAAGTCATCCTGTGCATGTCTCCCCACCCTCAAAAATCTCCAGTGGTTGTCCATCCATCTGCTCATCAAAGAGAAATGCCTTACCATCAGCTTTAAGGCGCTCAGTTAGCTCTCTCCCTTATACCTAACTTAGCTCTCTCTCACTACAATCCACCCAACACACATCACTTTTCTAACACCAACCTACTTATGTGTTCATTGATCTCTCCTCTCTCACCATCAACCCCTTGCTCACATTCTCACTCTTGTCTGGAACCACCTCCCTATTCATATTTGACAGACCACCACTCTTCCCCATTGTCAAAGGCTTACTAAAATAATATCCCCTCCAGGAAGATTTCCCTGATTAAGCTTTTATCTTCCCACCCTATTCTCCCTCTATTCTGTATCACCTAGGCACTTGAGTAAGTACTGTCTAAGCACTTTGATACGTACCCCACTTTCATCCTTGCAGAACTTATGCACACATTCATTCATTCGTTCAATCGTATTTATTGAGCACTTACTGTGTGCAGAGCACTGTACTAAGCACTTGGGAAGTACACATCCTTATACTCTATTGCTTCCTCTATTTATAATTTATTTTAATGTCTGTCTCCCCCACTAAATTGTAAGTTCCTAGAGATGGGTCAAAGACGACTTGCCAGCATAAGACAAGAAAAGACAAGAGGGCAAGAATCATGTCTATTTATTAAACACTTACAGTGTGCAGACTGCTCTACTAAGTGCTTGTACACATTTTAAGGTCAGAAATGGTATTCAATGTGGGTGTGTTTTTTTACCAAATACAATAATGCTTCTGACAGTGGAATTTTCTATGAGTACTCACCTGTCTAAATGAATCCAATCCTTGTGTTATAATCTTCACTAGACTGTTTACAATATTGACTAACCTGACTAAATTATAACAAAAATAGAGAAAAGTTTAGTAAAATCATTTTCCATTTCATAGTGAGAATAAGATTTTTTTCCGCTTTGGAGTTAATTAGTAGCACGTATAAACAGCTTCCCAGTTTCAGACAAATAGAAGTTCTTCAAATCTTTCCTTCAATCAAGTCAATCAGTAGTGTTTATTAAGTGTTCATTCTGTGCAGGGCACTGTGAGAGTGCAATAGAGTTAGCAGACATTATCCCTATCTTCAAGGAGTTTACAATCCAGTCGAGGAAAAAGACAATATAATAAAGGAGGAGGAAAGAGCAAAGTTTAAAGCAATCAAAGGTATTTCTTGAGCGCTTACTGTTTGCAAAGCACTGTACTAAGAGCTAGAGATATGCGCATAAGTAGAATGAGGTGGGGGGAGTGAGTACCCGAGAGCTTTAGGTGATAAGCGCTTAGTACAGTGCTCTGCGCACAGTAAGCACTCAATAAATATGATTGAATGAAATGTAGCAATGCTGAAGTGACAGCTGTGGGCAAAATAGTGTGGGGAAACGAAAGATTAATAGAAAGAGGCCGCCTGGAGGATATGCGATTTCAGAAGGGCCTTGAAAACAGACAAAGCAGTGGTTTGCCAGATGTGAAGGGAGAAGGGAGTTCCCTGCAGAAGGGAAGGTATGAGCCAGAAGTCAGCAGCGAGAGAGATGAAGAAGAAGGCAAAGTGAATGGTTGGTTTTAGAGGCGCGAAGTGTGTGTACTGAGGCTTAATAGAAGAGGAGTGAGGAAAAGTAGTAGAGAGAGCAGCTGATTGCCTTAATTCCTGTTGGTCAGGAATCTTTGTCTGAATCCAATCTGTTTTTCTGTTTGTCCTGAATGTCAGTATATTTTTCAGTATTTCTATTTATCTCACTGTTTAAAATATATATATATATGAATTTTCCCACCTATCTTCATAGACAAAGTACCTTCAAAATTCCTTCTAGCATTATCATTTCAAGTTTATACACACAAACACTCCACATAGTTTTAGCTCTTATCTCTAACATTTCCTTCTTCTCAGAAACTACCCTAATGTTCCTAACAAATCAAAATAATTGCACTGGCATAACCCTTAAATAAAATTTGATTAATGAACCTCAGCCTTTATCTTGATACGTTAGGCAACAAATTACGACTGTGTGTTAGAGTAACAGATTCAACAAAGAAATCTTGGAAACTCATACTTATCAGTAATGTTATGAAATTAAAAGTCCCTAAATGGAGGCTCTAATAGAAACAGTTAAATTTATGGAAAAAATATTTTTATAGTCAGATGGCCATGAATTTGAGAGCACTGAAGGGTAGTTGGATAGCAGTTCTGTTGAACTTTCACTGCCATATTAATCTAAATAATCTGAGGCAAGAAGAAGAAAAAAGCTGAAATAAGCAGTTAGGGAGATTCTGTAAAAAAGTGACTACAAAACATACTTCATTCAGTAAGCTGGAGAGAAAGTAGATACATTTCAGCATAGATTATGAAAAACATTCTCTGAATCCTTTATCAATCCAGCATACATTACATCTGAAGTACTTAAAGCATCACACTAACCAAAACATTCTCGAACCTCTCTATCTGGTAATCTCTCCAAATCTTCCCATAGCCCACCTTCACTTCTTCTCAAAAAAAACTTGTGGACGTTTTGTACTCCTAAGAAGAGGAATTCACAGGTAGCATCTTTGTTTAGCCTAAATGAGAGAGAGAGGTGTGATACTGAGAGTGGGCGCTGAATGTACATATCTTTAAACTCTGTTACTTCCCCCTATTGTAAATACATTCTAGTGTCTGTCTCCCTGACTAGACTATAGGCCTTGTGAGGGCAAAGATCATGTCTACTAACATTTATATTCTCCCAAGTACTTAGTACAGTGCTCTGTATGGAATAAGTGCTCAGTCAATACTACTGATTGATTGATGGACTAAGGAGAGGACAGCAAGGTCTTGTTAACAAGCCTTAGGCTGCTCCCACCAAGTACTTTTTCTGAGCTCTTGTCTCTCCAATCCCCTCAGAAAATCAACAATTCCACCCTAACAAGGAACTTGAATATCCACCTTGAGAGGCAATGTATTAAATGGAGTGAAATAATTGCTCTACTTGCTCTGACGTTTATTAAGTGCTTACAATGTGCTGGACATTGTGCAAGGAAGGAATAGATGAACAAATGATTCAGAGGGCCCACAGCCCCCTCTCCCTACCAAAAAAGACTTGAAATCTGGGAGAAAAGGAGGAAAAAGCAGAGATATACAGAGAAAGAATTAGAGGGTGGGTTCAATAAAAAAAACAATTCAAATAGAATAACATCTAGAATGCCAGCATATTAATGCTGTTCCCCTAAACTTTGACCCACAGCCTTCTGCAGTGAAGAGAAGAGATGAAACAGCTGGAAACTGGGGAATGCCGGCTGGGACTATTCCATTGGTAATGAAGGTTTTTGACTAAAGAATCACATGGTCTGTTTTGTGTGGTGGACAGACTCTGAAGGAATGTGGAAAATGGATGGCTGACCTGGACAGCAAAGACTGCCGGGATCATTCATCATTCAGTCATTCAATTGTATTTTTTGAGCACTTACTGTGTGCAGATCACTGTACTAAGCACTTGTGAGAGTACAGTATAACAATAAACAGACACATTCCTTGTCCACAATGAGCTTACAGTCCAGAGCAAGTGTAAGGAACATAGGCTTGGGAATCAGATTCTAATTCTGCTCTGCCACTTGTCTGCTGTGTGATGTTGACCAAGTCACTTAACTTCTCTGTGCCTCAGTTACCTCATCTGTAAAATGGGGATTGAGACCGTGAGCCTCGTGTGGGACAGGGGCTGTGTCCAACTCAATTTGGTTGTATCCACCCCAGCACTTAGTACAGTGCCTTGCACATAGTAAGCGCTTAATGAATACCACAAGTATTATTATTAGTATTAGAGGGAGAGACAGACAGACTACCGAGGCAGCTTTCCTGGCAACTGCCTGCTGAGATATGGTGCTACAATCAGTGTTATTTATTGAGTGCTTACGGTGTGCACAGCACTGGACAGAGCACTTGTGAAAGTGCAAGGCAATAGAATTGCTCAAAGTGTCAATCATATTTGTTGAGTGCTTACTGAGTGCAGAGCACTGTATTAAGTGTTTAGGAGAGCATAATCTAATAGAGTTGCTAGACACGTTCCCTGCCCACAGTGAGGTTACATTCTAGAGAGGGAGACAGGCATTAATATAAATAAATAAATTATGGGTGTGTACCTAAGGGCTGTGGGGCTGAGGGAGGGTGAAAAAAGGGAGCAAATGCAAGTGTAAGGATGGCATAGAAGGGAGCAGAAGAAGAGAAAATGAGGGTTTAGTCAGGGAAGGCCTTATGGAGGAGAAGCAGCCTGGCTCAGTGGAAAGAGCACGGGCTTGGGAGCCAGAGGTCATGGGTTCTAATCCCAGCTCCGCCACTTGTCAGCTGTGTGACTTTGGGCAAGTCACTTAACTTCCCTGGGCCTCAGTTACCTCATCTGTAAAATGGGGATTAAAACTGGGAGCCCCACGTGGGACAACCTGATCACCTTGTACCCCCCGCAGCGCTTAGAACAGTGCTTTGCACATAGTAAGTGCTTAACAAATGCCAGAATTATCATTATTATGTGCCTTCAAAAAGGCTTTGAAGATGGGGAGAGTGATTGTCTGTTGGATGTAAAGAGGAAGGGCGTTCCAAGGCCAAGGGCAGGATGTGGACAAGATGTCAGTAGTGAGAGAGATTAGATGGCGGTACAATGAATAAGTTGGTATTAGAGGAGCAAAGTGTGCCAGCTGGGTTGTAATAGGAAATCAGGGAAGTAAGATAGGAGGGGCCAATATCATTAAGTGCTTTAAAATCGATGGTAGGGAGTTTCTGTTTGATGCGGAAGTAGATGGGCATTCATTCATCATTCATTCAATCAGTCATATTTATTGAGTGCTTACTGTGTGCAGAGCACTGTACTAAGCATTTGGAAAGTACAATTCAGCAGTTGAGACAATCCCTGCCCACACTGGGCTTACAGTCTAGAAGGGGGGAGACAGACATCAAAATAAGTAAACAGGCATCAATATAAATAAATAGAATTATAGATCTATACACATCAAAACAAGGAAACAGGCATCAATGTAAATAGAATTATAGGTATGTACATATATACACAAGTGCTGCGGGGTGGGGAGAGGGAGGTAGAGCAAAGGGAGCAAATTGGGGTGACACGGAGGGGAGGGGGAGCTGAGGAAAAGGGGGGTTTAGTCTGGGAAGGCTTCTTGAACGAGGTGAGCCTTCAGTAGGTCTTTGAAAAGGGGAAGTGTGATTGGCGGATTTGAGGAGGAAGGGCATTCCAAGCCAGAGGTAGGACATGGGCAAGGGGTCTACGGAGGAACAAGCGAGAATGAGGCACAGAGGAGCAGATTGTGCGGGCTGGGATGTAGAAGGAGAGAAGGGAGGTAAGGTAAGAAGAGGGAAGGTGATGTAGAGCTTTGAACCAATAGTGAGGAGTTTTGGAGGTTCTTGGGTGGGGAAACATGGACTGAATGCTTTTGTTGAAAAATGATCTGGGCAGCAGAATGAAGTATGGACTGGAGTGGGGAGAGTCTGGAGGCAGGGAGGTCAGCAAGGAGGCTGATGCAGTAGTCAAGGTGGGATAAGATATCTGCTTGGATTAACGTAGTAGCAGTTTGGATGGAGAGGAAAGGGTGGATTTTAGCAATGTTGAACTGATAGGATTTAGTGACCGATTGAATATGTGGGTTGAATGAGAGAGATGAGTCAAAGATAATGCCAAGGTTTTGGGCTTGTGAGATGAAAGAATGGTAAAGTGATGGGAAAGTTTGGGGGAGGACAGGATTTGGAAGGGAGGAAGAAGAGTTCTGTTTTAGACATATTATGTTTGCGGTGTCCAATAGAGATGTCCTGAAGGCAGAAGCAGATGTGATAATGCAGAGAAGGAGAGCGATCAGGGCTGGAGATTTAGAATTGGGAATCATCTGCATAGAGATGGTAGTTAAAGCCATGGGAGCGAATGAGTTCTACAAGGAGGTGAGTGTAGCTGGAAAATAGGAGGAAACCCAGAACTGAATCTTGAGGGTCCTTAATAGTTAGAGGGTGTGAGGTAGAGGAGGAGCCTGAGAAAGAGACTGAGAATGAGCAGCCAGGGATATAGGAGGGAAACCAGGAGAGGACAGTGTCAGTGAAACCCAGGTTGGATAATGTGTCCAGAAGAAGGGGTGGTAGTCGGCAGTGTTCACAGTGTTGGTAGCGGCATAGCAACACCACCATGCTGGGTCGCTTGGACATAAATGGGTTTTATGTGTCAAGTTAAATTCAGGGTGTCTACTCCTTTTTTGCACTCACTAACCCAGTGAGAACATGACTGGCCATGAAAAGAGAGTGTGAGCGGTTCTGCGCAGATTCCTTCATGCAGGTTCTCGGTTGAAAAGTCTTTGTAACTGTAGTTGTAATAGCATTTACTGAGGTGCTCTGTACTGTTTGGGAAGTTCAAAACAAAGACCACAAGGAGTTGACACTCTTGGGGGAGACAAACCCCAAAATGTTTATGAATCTAATACTCAAAATAAATAATTGAATAAATATTTGTTACCTAAGGGTTGAGGATGGGTATCAGTAAGTACGCATGTGTTAGAGATGGCTGATGGGTTTATGCAACTTGAGGTATTAGGAATGAAGTGGGGGAGGCTTGTTGGGGAAGATGGGATTTGAGGAGGGTTTTGAATATGGGGAGGGCAGTGGTCCATTGGATCTGGGGAGGGAGGGAGGAGTTCCAAAGCTGGGTTCATTTGGACCATGGTTCATTTGTTGTTTACTACAGGAGACTCTAACATCACATCACTGCTGGGAGGGAAGATTCCTCAGGCTCCTCACTGACCCAGGCAGGGCTCCTGCGATGAAAACTGCAGTTTTCTTCAGACTAATTGTCAGTAGGTAATACCTGGTTGATTCTGTGACGTTGTTTACAATCATTTTTCAGGTCTCCTTGGATGTGTGCCATTAGATCATAGTCATTTCCCTAAACGAATTCTTGGACTCTGGATGATGCTACAAGCTTGTTGAATTGGAATTTATTTTTGTTTTCCAAGAGTCTCTTTTTTAATAATAGAAGGTGTACTTAGGAGAATATTGGAATGGTGTTGCTGTCTCTTCAGGATTCCCTCCTTGTCTGCAATGAAACCATATTTGCTCTCTGAAGTGCTGGGATATCATGTACAGAGCCATCGAATTACTTCTGTGATATGTGGAAGTTCTTGTTTTGGTCAGCATAGTCCTGAATCTTTTCTGCTTTGGCAGTAAGCTCTTTGTGGGCCGGGAACATCTATGAACTCTGTAGCATTGTACTCTCCCAAGAGCTTAATATAGTGTTTTGCACATAGTGAGTGCTCAATAAATACTATTGATTGATTGGTTGATTGATCACACTATGTACAATACATGTTCCTTAACTTGGTTTAGCATGTCACCATTCTGGTTTCGGTAAACTTCACTTGTGTTTGACTTTTCAGGAGCAGATTATATTGGTGCAGTAAGTGTTTTCTTGTAAGTATTTTTTTTCAATATCCGAGTTATTTGGATCAAACCAATTTTTGTGACTTCACTTGGCCACGCCCAAACATTGATGGCTGCCTGGTAGACAGTATAATAATAGTTTTGGTATTTGTTAAGCACTTATTATATGCCAAGCACTGTTCTGAGCACTGGAGTACATACATGGTAATCTTGGTCCAACACAGTCTCTGCCCCAGATGGGGCTCACAGACAAAGGAGAAGGGAAAACAAGTTATTGAAACCCCATTCTATAGATGAGGAAGCTGAGGTACGGAGAAGTAATGTTAATAATAATAATAATAATAATGATGTTGGTATTTGTTAAGCATTTACTATGTGCCAAGCACTGTTCTAAGCACTGGGGTGGGTACAAGGTAATCAGGTTGTCCCACATGGGGCTCACAGTTTTTGTCCCCATTTTACAGATGAGGTAACTGAGGCACAGATAATTTCAGTGACTTGCCCAAGGTCACCCAGTTTATAAGTGACAGAACTGGGATTAGGACCCAAGGTAACACAGCAGGCAGGTAACGGGCAGAGCCAGGATTTAAACCCATGTCCCCTGATTCCCAGGCCCATGTTCTTTCCTTTAGATTACATTGATTCTCTACTTTGGAGAAATACCCATTCACTGTTCATGTTGGAGTTTAATAGCAGTAGCGATGGCATTTATTTAGTGCGTTTTGTGGGCAGAGCACTGTTCTAAACATTGGGAAAGAGTATACTGTTGGAAATTAGACATAGCTCTTATCCACCAAGGAGCTGGTTGGGATTCCATATTCCAACAGAACTGCGGTACTTTTGCTGCAGAACTCCTTGCAGATGTCTTTGTTTCTCCAGGAACTGAACAGTTAGCCATCTTGGTAACCATCTTGGCTAACTCAATCCTCCTTAAAATCCCCAAGATCTTGACTGTAACCTATCAATCAATCAATCATATTTATTGAGTGCTTACTGTGTGTGGAGAACTGTATTATGTGCTTGGGCAAGTACAGTATAACTGAGTTGGTAGACATGTTCCCTGCCCGCAATGAGCATTCAGGCTAGAGCGGAAGACAGATATTAATATAAATAAATTACATGTAATAGTAATAATAATAATCATCATGATATTTGTTAAGCACTAAGTGTCAAGTACTATTATAAGTGTTGGGATAGATACAAGATCATCAGGACGACACAGTCCCTGTCCCGCATGTGGTTCACAGTCTTAATCCCCATTTTACAGATGAGGTAACTGAGGCACAGAGAAGTGAAGTGACTTGCCCAAGGTCACACAGCAGACAAGTGGCAGAGCCGGGCTTAGAACCCACATTCTTCTAATTCCCAGGCCTTTGCTCTTTTCACTAGGTCATAAGTGCTGGAGGCTGAGGAAGAGGTGAATAGAGGGTACAAATCCAAGAGCAAGGATGATGCAGAAGGGAGTCGGAGAAGAGAAAATAAGGGCTTAGTCAGGGAAGGCCTGTTGGAGGAGATGGCAAGGAGGGAGAGTGAGTGGGCCAGCAACAGGTCATCTGTTGCACCAAAAAGTGAGCTCCAAATAGCTTCGAGGGTGGGGAGAGTGATCATCTGTCAGATATGAACAGTGCTTTACACATAGTAAGCGCTTAATAAATGCCATTATTATTATATTATATGAAGAGGGAGGGTGTTCCAGGACAGAGGGAGGATGTGGGTGTGAGGTCAGCAATGAGTATGCCCAGTAGCTCCTTGGCCCACTGGTAACAACCTCCTACCGCAATCTCTGTACTCTTGTCCACCTATCCTGGGAAATCTCACCTCTAATGGACTCCCTTCCAGCCTTCCCATACTTAGATGTAAAAATGCATACCCTCAACTTTTGATCTCTCCACCAATCATTCAGTGCTATTTATTGAGACTTAACTATGTGCAGAGCACTGTGTTATAGTGTGTGCAGAGTATACGGTTCTCAACTCTCTTGATTGCAACCCTTTGTTGCATTAGCACCACACACCCTCCAGCCCTGTATAATAATTTAATAATAATTTTGGTATTTGTTAAGTGCTTACTATGTGCCAAGCACTGTTCTAAGCACGGGGAGGAGATACAATAATAATACTGATGGCATTTATTAAGCGCTTACTATGTGCAAAGCACTGTTCTAAGCACTGTTAATAATGGTATTTATTAAGCCCTTACTATGTGCCATGCACTGTTCTAAGTGCTGGGGTAGATCCAAGGTAATCAGGTTGTCCCACATGGGGAGGGAACTGAGGCCCAGAGAAGTGAAGTGACTTGCCCAAAGTCACATAGGTGACAAGTGGCAGAGCTGGGATTAGAACACATGGCCTCTGGTCCCCAAGCCCGTGCTCTTTCTACTAAGGCATGCTGCTAGCAAGGTTATCGGGTTGTCCCATGTGGGGCTCACAGTCTTAAATCCCCATTTTCCAGATGAGGGAACTGAGGCACAGAGAAGTGAAGTGATTTGCCCAAAGTTACACTGCTAAGTGGTGGAGCTGGGATTCAAACCCATGACCTCTGACTCCCAAGCCTGTGCTCTTTCCACTGAGCCATGCTGCTTCTCATAATAATGGCATTTATTAAGCACTTACTATGTGCAAAGCACTGTTCTAAGCACTGAGGAGGTTACAAGGTGATCAGGTTGTCCCATGGGGGGCTCACAGTCTTAATCCCCATTATCCAGATGAGGTAACTGAGGCACAGAGAAGTTAAGTGACTTGCCCAAAGTCACACAGCTGACAGTCGGCGGAGCTGGGATTTGAACACATGACCTCTGACTCCAAAGCCCGGGCGTTTTCCACTGAGCCACGTATCACCACCACAATCTTCTTCTTCTGATCTTGAGCACCTGCCAGCTGAACACAGCTGACATAAATCTAAACTCTGGGCCAATTCTGCCATTCCAAATTTACTCTGCCTTGCATGGCTTTCTTTTCCATTCTACACCTCTACTCTTTCTTCACCATTGGCTCCCACACCCACAACTTGCATCAACATTTTTTTCAAGCCTTTCAGTCCCTCCTGAAGACCCCAAAAATCTCTCCCTAACTCCAAATAACTTTGCCAATTATTTTGTTTGTAAAATCAAAGCCAACAGGTGCATACTTCCCAAAGTCCTCACAGCACTCTACAATTGCTTCATCACCTTTCTCCTGCTTCCCAGCTGTTTCTCAAGAGGACGTCTCATGCATGCTCTTTAAATCTACTCTCTCTACTTGCACCTCAGTCCATCTCCTCTCACTTCCTAAGATCATTTACTTCCTCTTCTATTTCACCTTCTCTTTCAGTGTTATTTTCAACTTCTGTCAGCTCCTTTGTTTCTGCCTTTTAACATGTTCAAGTCTTCCTCATTCTAAAAAATTTCTCTCTTGACCCTCTGATCCCCTCCAGCTAAAACCCCACCTCCCTGCTCTCAGTCCTATCCAGATTCCTGGAAGGGGTACTATATACCCCCACTGCCTTCAGTGTGATTTAGTGGAAAGAGTATGGGCCTGGGAATCTTAGAACCTGGGATCTACTGCTGCTTCTGCCACTTGCCTGCTGTGGAAACTAGGGTAAGTCAGTTCACTTCTCTGTGCCTTTGTTTCCTCACCTGTAAAAGGGGGATGAAGTACTTGTTCTCCCTCCTCCTTAGATTGTGACCACCATGTGGGATAGGGCCTGTGTCTAACCTGATTATCTTGTTTCCAATCCAGTGCTTAGTACAGTGTTTGGCACAGAGTAAGTGTTTAGTAATAGCCATTGTTATTATAATGATTCTCCACCAGTTCTGACTCACAACCATCAGACTTTGTATTCCTTCACTCCACCAAGGCTACCTTCTCTTAAGTCACCAATAACCTCCTTAGAGCCAGGTCCAAAGGGTGCCACTCTAACCTGATCCTCCTCAACCTCTTTTCTGCCTTTGCCACTGTGGACCACTCCTTCCTCTTTTAAACACTATCAAGTCTCAGTTTTTCTGACATGGCACTAATCAGGTTTTCTACCCACCTCTCTGACTCCCTCTCCATTTCTCTCCTTCTAGACTGTGAGCCTAGTGTGGGCAGGGATTGTCTCTTTGTTGCTGATCTGTACTTTCCAAGTGCTTACTACAGTGCTCTGCACACAGTAAGTGCTTAGTAAATGCAATTGAAAGAATG
Organism: Tachyglossus aculeatus; assembly: GCF_015852505.1. NCBI lineage: Eukaryota > Metazoa > Chordata > Mammalia > Monotremata > Tachyglossidae > Tachyglossus > Tachyglossus aculeatus. The sequence goes on along the minus strand of NC_052098.1, from coordinate 24,049,498 downwards.
AATGGTTCCTCTTCTGCCTTACATCCTCTTACTGTGAGTGCTACAGAAGGCTCTGTTTTGGATCCCTTTCTCTTCTCACTATTCTTTGAGAAGCAGTGTGTCCTAGTGGAAAGACCATGGGCCCAGGAGTCAGAAAAACTGGTTCTAATCCTGACTCTGCTTCTTGCCTGCTTTGTGACCATGGGAAAATTACTTGACTTCTCTGTGCCTCACTTTTCTCATCTGTAAAAGGAGGATTTAGGGACCTGCTTTTCCTGTATCTCCCCCAGGGTTAGTACAGTGCTTGACACAGAGTAAGTGCATGATGAGTACCAGAGTTGTTGTTCTTATTATCACTCACTGTCTTGGGGAAGGTATTCATTCATGTGGTTTAAGCTATCACCCACATGTAAAGGACAAATCTATCTCATCCAACTTGCAATCCTACATATCCTTTTATTTCCAGTATTTTTCCACCAGGCATCCAAGTGGGAAAGTAGTGAAAGTAAGATGTTATGTAGGATTGCCTCTTCCCCTTCCAATCTATACTCATGCTACTGCTTAATGGCTTCTCTTGTCCCTCAGCAAAAACTCCACAAAAATATCTCAAAATTGGCTCAAAGCTTTCAACCAACTTACTCCACTTTAAATATCTGTTCTCGTCACCTGCTACTCCCCAACTAACTCTCTTCCTTCCTTTCAAGCCGACCTTCTGGCTGCATCTTGCTCTTGACTCTCCTACCTCTATCTCCTCACTTTCTCTGTTCCCCCAGCTTAGAAGATCACAGCTCTCTCCATTTTCAAAGCCTTCCTAAAATCCCACTGCCTCCAACAAGCCTCCTCTAATTCTTGCAAACCAAGTTGTATGAACACATCAGTCATCTCTAGGATGTATGTACTTATACCATCCTTGACAATCAATCAATTAATGGTATTCACTGAGTGTTCATGTGTGTAGAGCACTGTTCTCAAAATTTGACACAATCCCTAACCACAAAGAGCTTAGAGACTAATAGGAAAGATGGATATTAAAATAAATTAGCGATAGAGTGGGATGGTGGGGGGGGCGGGGGGAAGGTGGTGACTGTCAAGTGCTGAAAGAGATACAGATACCGGTGACACAGTTTATTCAGTTGAACATTCACTTATTCGTTTTGTTTACTCCATTGTAAATATTTTGAAGTCTGAACTTACACTCAGTTCCTTGTGGTCAGTGAACGTGTCACTTACGTTTTTCTACTTTCCAAGCCCTTAGTACAGTGAGTTGAACCCAATGGGTGCCCAGTTAATGCTATTACTTTGACTGTGAGCTTGGAGTGTATCAGCCAGTGGTGCTCCTCCCATAGTTTGCTAAACAAATGTCTGCTGCAATCTGGCATCCTTGACATCCCTTTGCCATGATGATATATTTAAAGGGATGTCACTGTTTAGGTCATGGATGCATCCAGGATGCTTTTTCTTTTCTTTGGCAAGAGGAAGGTAGTGTTGATGATCACTAGATAATGCTTATCACTTTCACTGAGTAAAAGCAGGCCGTTGCTGGTTAGTTTGCCCATCTGATGTATTCCAGTGATATTTTTCCATGTTTGGGCATCACTACCAACTGAAGCATTAAAATTTCCCATTATGACCAGTTTATCAGTTGTTGACACTTCTGTGATGAAACTAAATCTTTATAGACACACTTTTTCTTCATGGCAGTTCCGCATTGTGGGGGCATGTGCACTGATAATGGCAAAGCACTTTCCTTTAAGAGCAGACATAGCTTCATCAGATGGTTTAATTATAGCTCTCAGCAGATTTGGTTGCAGAAATAATTAATATTTATCATCCTAAAAACTTAAAGTAGAGGAGAGGGAATGTAATGGAACCTCTGTTTTAACTTTCCCAAGCACTTAGTACAGTGCTATCAATACCATTGATGGATTGATGGCAATAACCAGTTTCAGAAAAAAAAAATTTAAAAAGGAAATCAAGTCATTTATCTTCCAGGCTGTGTTTATGCACAACATGAATTGAAATGAAGAATTATGACTATTACCCAGAAAATACAAGCTGATATTTTTTTTGGCTTTAATTATTTATAGAGTTTGCTCTTTTAGACTAGCCAAGAGTTACAACTTGCTATGAACAATTCTGAATTTTTAAACCTTATTTGGTTGCCTATATTGTGACCGATGAACCTGGAACTTCTCCATTATCTAATTTTAATTCTAAGGTGCCCGTCTTGAGTTTTACATGTCATAATGATTTTCAGCTAAAGAACTTTACTTTTCCTAACACTTCTATTTAGTTTTCTGGGATTGTTAATATTTCTTGTTTTGAAAAGTTTGAAATTTCTAGATCTCAACCCTGCTCTCCTGTGATCTGTATTAATACTGTACTCATTTGTACCCATTAGTTTTTAAGCATTTATCAATCTCTATTTAGATACAGCCTGTTACTGTTATTAACCCATGTTAGTCAAAAACCAGTGAGCTGCATCATGGTCCCTGTGTGGTAATAATAATAATGGTGTTTAAGTGCTTACTATATGCCAAGCACTGTTCTAAGTGCTGGGGTAGATGCAAGGTAATCAGGTAGTCCCATGTGGGGCTTACAGTCTTAATCCCCACATTCTCCATAATGCATGCTTTTACTATGTGTTTTAAATAGAACAACTTTATGCAATTTTTGTCTGGAAATTTTCAGCAATCTGAATGAAGTGCCATGTAATGTTGGAAAAAAATAGTTGTGTGCAGCTAAGGTGTGTGTTCTTAATCAATCTTTTTTATTGAGCACTTAGAGAGAACTGTACTAAGCTTGAAAGAGTACTATATAACAATAATAATGATGGCATTAAGCGCTTACTACGTTTAAAGCACTGTGCTAAGTGCTGGGGAGGTTACAAGGTGATCAGGCTGTTCCATGGGGGCTCACGGTCCTAATCCCCATTGAGTAACTGAGGCACAAAGAAGTTAAGTGACTTGCCCAAAGTCACACAGCTGACAATTGGCAGAGCCAGGATTTGAATCCATGACCTCTGACTCCAAAGCTCATGCTCTTTCCACTGAGCCAGCTGCTTCTCTGTGAATATAACAGACACACCACCTGCCCACAACAAGCTTACAGTAAAGAGGGGAAGACAGACATTAATATAAATAAATGAATTACAGATATGTACATAAGTGCTGTTGGGCTGAGGGAGGGGTGAATAAAGGAAGCAAATCAGGGTGATGCAGATGGGAATGGGAGAAGAGAAAATGAAGGCTTAGAGAAGGCCTCTTGGAGGAGATGTTTCTTCAATACTGAACTCTTTGTCTTCCCTCCCAAACCTTGCTCTCTCCCTGACTTTCCCATCACTGTTGATGGCACTACCATCCTTCCCGTCTCACAAGCCCACAACCTTGGTGTCATCCTCGACTCCGCTCTGTCATTCACCCCTCACATCCAAGCCGTCACCAAAACCTGCCGGTCTCAGCTCCGCAACATTGCCAAGATCCGCCCTTTCCTCTCCATCCAAACCGCTACCCTGTTCGTTCAAGCTCTCATCCTATCCCGTCTGGACTACTGTATCAGCCTCCTCTCCGATCTCCCATCCTCTTGTCTCTCCCCGCTTCAATCCATACTTAACGCCACTGCCCGGATTGTCTTTGTCCAGAAACGCTCTGGGCATGTTACTCCCCTCCTCGAAAATCTCCAGTGGCTACCAATCAACCTGCACATCAGGCAGAAACTCCTCACCCTCAGCTTCAAGGCTGTCCATCACCTTGCCCCCTCCTACCTCACCTCCCTTCTCTCCTTCTACAGCCCTGCCTGCACCCTCCACTCCTCTGCCGCTAACCTCCTCACCGTGCCTCGTTCTTGCCTGTCCCATCGTCGACCCCCGGCCCACGTCCTCCCCCTGGCCTGGAATGCCCTCCCTCCCCACATCCACCAAGCTAGCTCTCTTCCTCCCTTCAAGGCCCGACTGAGAGCTCACCTCCTCCAGGAGGCCTTCCCAGACTGAGCCCCCTCCTTCCTCTCCCCCTCCTCCCCCTCTCCATCCCCCCAGCCTTACCTCCTTCCCTTCCCCACAGCACCTGTATATATGTATATATTTGTACATATTTAATACTCTATTTATTTTACTTGTATTTTGTTAATATGTTTTGTTCTCTGTCTCCCCCTTCTAGACTATGAGCCCGCTGTTGGGTAGGGACCTTCTTTATATGTTGCCAACTTGTACTTCCCAAGCGCTTAGTACAGTGCTCTGCACACAGTAAGTGCTCAATAAATACAATTTATTGATTCAATAGGGCTTTGAAGGTGGGGAGAGTAATTGCCTGCCAGATAAGAGGGAAGGTGTTCCAGGCCAGAGGCAGGACATGGGTGAGAGGTTGGCAGAGAGATAGATGAGAATGAAGTACATTGAGTAGGTTGGCATTCAAGGACCGAAGTGTGCTGCCCGATTTTTGTAGTAGGAGAGTAATGATGCAAAGTAGGAGGGGGCAGGTTGACTGAGTGCTTTAAAGCTGATGGTAAGAAGTTTCTGTTTGATGTGAAGGTGGATGGGCAACCTCTGGAGATTCTTGAGGGGTGGGGAAACATGGACTGAACGTTTTTGTAGAAAAATGATCCAGGCAGCATAGTGAAATATAGACTGGAATGGGGAGAGACAGGAGGCAGGGAGGTCAGCAAGGCTGATGTAGTAATCAAGGTGGGCTAGGCTAAATGCTTGGATTAACACGGTAGCAGTTAGAATGGAGAGGAAAAGGTGGATTTAGTGACTGAATATGTGGGTTGAATGAATGATGCAGAGGGGTCAAGGATAACTTAGAGAAGCAGTGTGGCTCAGTGGAAAGAGCACAGGCTTTGGAGTCAGAGGTCATGGGTTCAAATCCCACTTCTGCCAATTGTTAGCTGTGTGACTTTGGGCAAGTCACTTAACTTCTCTGGGCCTCAGTTCCCTCACCTGTAAAATGGGGATTAAGACTGTGAGCCCCACGTGGGACAACCTGATCACCTTGTATCCTCCCCAGTGCTTAGAACAGTGCTTTGCATATAGTAAGCGCTTAACAAATGCCGCCATTATTATTATTATAACTCCAGGTTTGTTGGCTTGAGACAGGAAGGATGGTGGTACTGTCTTTATAACATATAATATAATGTGAGGTTTCATGATTAAATTTACCCCATGTTATAAGAAAACTGAATATATTAAATTAAGTCCAACTATTCAGTAATGGGTAAGCAAATAACTTTGGCTAGAAAGCAGCTGCAGCTTGGCCAATTGTGAAGAACATGGTCCTGGGAGTCAGAGGACCTGGGTTCAAATCCTGACTCCATCTCTTACCGGCTGTGTGAACTTGGGCAAGTCACTTCACTTTTCGGTGCCATAGCTACTGCAGTTGTAAAAATGGGGATGAAATTCCTTTTTCTCTGACAGACTGTGAGCCCTTTGTGGGGCAGAGAGTGTGTCCAACCTGATTACCTTCTATCTACCCCATAGCTGAGAACAGTTCTTGACATATGTAAGTGCTTAAATACATTATGTAATATATAACATTATGATATATAATAGGTCCGTGCTCTTTCCATTAGGCCATGCTGCTTCTCACTTGCATCCATGCACAAGGATGTACATCAGAGTGCCTCATATAATCTAATGAAAATTTAAAGGATGTTAATGGCTGGGTGGGGAGGGGAGGGCTATCTTTTTATTGATGATGATCCATTCAAGATTCAGAGCTTCTTTTAGAAGTTTATTCCCTCTGATATTTGCATTTACTGAGGGTTAACTCTAATCTCAGGAAACGTCTGAAGGCAGGTGTAGCATCAATCACTTTGGCAAATACTGAAATGGAAAGTCAGAAGAGCAACACCCCTGACCCCAGCTGCCTGCTGGGAAACATTCCCCAAGGTGAATAGCTGTAAATCATTCCGAAGCAATCCCAGGTCAATCACCTCCACTAACCAGCCCCAGCCCCTTTGGGACTCAGTAACAATTTAACCCCTGTTCTATGGAATCATAAGTGACAGCTAAGCAGGAGGTAGATGAAACCCAGGTGTGAGGAATTAACAGGTGAACCATATTTTTCACAACCCAAGCAACCTTCTCCCCAGTGTCCATAAATATACTAGAAGTGAGAGTACACATCTAAACTAAGCTCTGACAGAGGTCTGAGTTATAGGAAGAGTAGAATATCAATCAACCCACTTTTTCTTCTCCATGACATTTCTAAACCTCAGGAATAATATAATCATAGCATTGATATCCATAAGCAAATTGCTTTATTAAAAGATGTAAGAACCTATTCAAATAACTTTCAAAATTTCAGAAAAAAAGTTTTCTGTAAAATGGATACCTAAAGCATATCACCTGCCAAAGTATCTGCATAGTTTTGGCCATAATGCAGTTTTGGGTCCTAAATGCTAAACTGCTGGTGGAAAACAGCATGGCCTCATGGAAAGAGCACAGACCTGGAGGCAGAGGACCTGAGGTCTAATCCCAACTCTATCAATGACCTGCTGTGTCACCTAGGGCAAGCCACTTAACTTCTCTGTCCCTCAGTTCTCTCATCTGCAGAATGGGGACTCAATAAATGGCCTCCCTTCTACTTAGATTATGAGCCCCATGTGTGACGTGATTATCTTGTATCTGGCCCAATGTTCAGTATGGTTCTCGGCACATAGTAAGCGCTTAACAAATACCGCAGTTATTATTGTGTTCTTATCTTCTTCTCCTTTTCCTCCTTCCCCTCCTTCTCTTCTTTCGCCCCCCCCCTTAACTTCCACCCATCTCTTCTCTTCTGTCTCCATTTATTAAGTGCTTACTATGAATCAAGCACTGTTCTAAGAGCTGAGTAGATACAAATTATTAAAGTTGGACACTATCCTTGTCCCACATGGGGCTCACAGCCTAAATAGGAGAGATCAGAGATATTTAATTTACATTTTCCATTGAAGGAACCAAGGCATAGAGAGATTATAGAACCCAGTTTTGTGTGGATGTGTCCACCAAGTACACATGTAACAACACTCTTTGCCCTTGATCTTTCATCCTTGTGTGTGACCTAGTTGACCCAGGTCTTCATTGGACTGACTGTTGCTTCTGACATTTATTAGAAGAAAGCAGTCTAGATCATCTTTAGTGCATAGACCCTGATTGGATCAAGCATTCAATGGTACTTATTGAGCATACACTGTGTGCAGAGCACTGTACTAAGTACTTGGGAGAGTACAGTATAACAGAGTTGGAAGACATGTTTCCTGCCCACAGTGACCTAACAGTCTAGACAGAGAGAGTTTCTGACTGTTTGGGTCTGCTCCCAGGGCTGGCAAATGCAGGATTGCCAGGGCCCAAAAATTGTGCCTCCAGCTGACTGCAGATTTAGACCTGGAAATCCATCATCTTGTGTACTTAGGTACTTACCCGTCTCCTCTCAGCACATATGTAAACATTCTTTAAGGAGGTTGCCTCCTCTATCTGTAATTAATTTTACTACCTGTCTCCCTTGCTAGATTGTAAGTGCTTAGTAATACTATTACATAGTCATAGTATTTCTTAAGTGCTTCCTATGTGCAGAGCACTGTAATAAGTTCTGGGAAAGAATGCTCAGGTGGGACTAGAGCAAGGATTTTGTCAACTCACTCTACTGTACTCCCCCAAATGCCTAGTGCAGTGCTCATTAAACACGATTGATTTGGTCTCTGTCCTCTGGAACTTTGTTGCTTATGTCAGGGAGTGGTGGGAGGTGGGACCCAGAAAACAGTTCATTCAAATTAGTGACCTCTCAAAATGTTACAATTGACACTTTATTCTAGATTCCAATAATTATCCAAGCTTCTAAACCTGGGGACTCTGCTTATTGTGGTCTCCCAAGCAGTTTGTGCAGTGCTCTGCACATAGTAAGTGCCCAATAAATAGCCTGGATTCAACTGTTGGTTTGGAGTGCATGATATTCAGGTACTTTTGTGGCTGCAGTCATGCATTCTGTCACTGACAAGAGAAAGTCCCCAAATGCCACCTCTGTATAAATACCAATTCAAGACTGAGATGACATGTCAAGGGGTCCAAAGGAATGCAGAGGACTCCATCCTCTTTTGCCTCCTCTAATATGCCATGCCCCATTCATTCATTCAATCATCTTTATTTTGCACTTACTGTGTGCAGAGCACTGTACTAAGCGCTTGGGAAGTACAAGTTGGCAACATATAGAGACAGTCCCTACCCAACAGTGGGCTCACAGTCTAGAAGGGGGAGACAGAGAACAAAACATTAACAAAATAAATAGAATAAATATGTACAAGCCCCTCCCTGATTCTGTCTTAGAAACGGGTTTCGTTGTCTCCAACATCACTGTGGGAAGACTGGAGATTTTCCTGAGGTTTCTCTGCATGTTTCAAGGTGTTCACTGGTCAGTAGTCTGCACAGTCCTTGCAAGAAAGAGCACAGGCCTTGTTGACAGAGGACCTGGGTTCTAATTCTGCATCCTCCACTCGTTGGTTGTGTGACTTTGGGTAAGTCACCCAGCTTTTCTGTGCCTCAGTTACCTCATCTGTAAAATGGAGGTTAAGATTGTGAGCCCCATATGGGACAGGGACTGTGTCCAACCTGATTAGCTTGTATCTACCCCAGGTTTTAGTACAGTGCCAGGCACATACCTCTTAGAAAATACTATTGGAAAAAAAATGAAAAAGAATATGTGGCCAGTTCAGCTGTCATGACTTCTATGCTAGGAAAATTCCTCTGATTGCCCACATAAGATGGGGAGAATCTTCTTGTTATTCCATGATGCCCTCTCTTTCCATGGATGACTAGATCATCATGGTTTCATCAAACCTATTTGTCCTGGCTCCTCTACTGCTACCAGTAACTGCCCCGAGCTGCTCATTTACTCCTGCTGGCTGCAACTCTCCCACCCTGTCCTTCTGCTCCTATTATTTCTCCCTAAACCCCATACATATCAGCCACCCCAGCACATATATCTTTCAAGTCTCACTGATGCATGATAATATGATAAATTAGACACCACTCTTTAGGCCTTCCTCTATTTGATACAGAAGATAGTGCTAGTGATTACAAGTTTCTGGTTGCCACATTGGCTGAGTAGAATAGACCAATTGCTGTTTAGCTCTCCAATCCCATGAGGTCAGATGATCTTTCTATGCTTCACCATCAATACTCACCAATTCTATGAAATCTCCCAGATTTTTGGAAATCACTTTAAGCCTGTCCAGATTCTTCAACATCTTTCTCTCTGTTGCTCTTCATCACTGTTAGAATGTATGTTCTGCAAACAATGCCACTTAATAAATACCACTGATAGGTTGGTTGACTGATTCATAATAGCAAAGCACTTTTAGGCCTCAGTGTCATTTAAATATTTCAATAGAAATGGCTACCTTCCAACAATATAATGACTGGCATGACTTCCTGAAAATGTTTTGCTAGAACTGTACCTTATTTTAGTCCTACTTCTGGCCCAAAATAAGAAAACAAAATTCAAGTGCTTGGGCCTTATAATTGGGCTCATTCATACTTTAAATCTAAATTACGGATGTTTCTACGCACTTCACAATGACAGAATTATTGCACTATCTCCTCAGCTTGTACCTTTGATACAGCTCTTTATTGTCCTTTTTTTCCTTGGCATTTTTGGTAACTGATTATTAATTACACAGGTGTTTTAACACTCCTGCTGGCTTTAGGTTTAGAGTGTGGCAGACAGTTGAAAAAAGAAAGTAGGGGTCAACACATAACACAGGCATCCTTCAAGTATGTTTTCAACTCTCAAATTTTAGCTATTTTCCCCATATCCATGGTTTATGGTTTGCATATTTTTTTTTCTAGAAATTGCTTCACCCTCGGTTTTGCCATGTAGTGTGATTTGGCTTAATGAGTTGGGTAAATTCTTCTGATGACCTGAACCTGTTTGGGTTCAGTATGGCAAATTAACAAAGAAATTGCTTGTGCTCATATGTGCAGCCTCAGGAGGGGTCAGTACTACAGCTCGGGTGGACGTTTGAGCTTTGTTCTCTGATTCAGCGCTTAGAACAGTGCTTTGCACATAGTAAGTGCTTAAATACCATCATTATTATTATCAAGAAAGTCTCAGTAAAAACAAAATCGTAGACCTTGTCCACTCACTCCTGAGGAGTGCCCTGGTTTTGACCTAACCCCCAGAATTGCACATCTGTAGCAGAGAAATCTTGAGTTTCAGCCTTGTTCTACAGGAGGCTAGTTTGGGGAAGCAGCGTGGCTTAGTGGAAAGAGCACGGGCTTGGGCAAATCACTTAACTTCTCTGTGTCTCAGGAACCTCACCTGTAAAATGGGGATTAAGACTGTGAGCCTCACGTGGGACAACCTGATTACCTTGTATCTACCCCAGTGTTAGAACAGTGCTTGGCATTTAGAAAGCGCTTAACAAATACCAATATTATTATTATTATTATTATTAACTGTAGATGTAGTCGTAGTATTAATCACTTGCTGTGTGCAGAACACTGTACTAAGCACTGGGAAAGAATACATAGGTGGGAAACTAGGGGTTCAGAGGTATCCTAGGGTTTGACCATTTGCAGACTTGCCTCTGAGGCTGGAAGAAGTGCTGAATTTTCCCTGTGACATTAGATGCTGTGTTGGAAAAGCTTCTCTTGAGAATCATACTAGTTACCTTTACAACAAGAGGAAAGGGATTTCATATATGAAAGAAACAGACCCAAGGTATGATTTAGATCTATTAAGGACAAAGGATAAGGGAATATTGAAATGGAGAAGCGTTCCCTTTGAAGCACAGCCAGAAGTTCACCTTGTAAGAACTCTAAATAGTCTCCAAAGCTCAGTAAAATGAGGTAAATATGTTGGTCAGGATCATGAGAATGCACTTCTGGGATGTTTTACCTCCAGTTCACTTAACATTAGCAGAGCAATGATGTTCAGTGTGAATTATGTCCATTCCCGTCAAACTGTTCATCATACCCAAAATGATAGTTGCTTTTCAGAGGCAGGCTGACCCACTCGGACATCAACAACTTCCCAGTGGGCCAGTAACAGAGCAGTGGATCGAGACTGCGGCCACTGAGCATCATGGTTTGCTCCCAGCACCTCCTTGCATACTCAGAGATGATGATGATGATGGCATTTGTTAAGCGCTTACTATGTGCAAAGCACTGTTCTAAGCGCTGTTCTAAGCGCAGAGATCACTGGCCTGGAGCCTAATGTGACCCAGAGTGGCCACTACTTCCACACACTGCTCTCTTTTTGGTCCAGAGTGACTCCCCAAACCTCCCTCCCCTTCACTCACTCCTGCTCTTAAGCATTTATGCTAGGGTTTCTGGTAATGATTTCATAGTCAATCTGGATCTGATCAATTTATAAATGACACAAATTTTGCTCTTAGAGTGAAGAGAGTTATTTCCCTATAAAAAAAACTTCTATGTCACAAAATCGAGACTAGACTAAACATGTCCTCATTTATGATCAGTTTTATTAAAATGGCTGGTTTTTTCTTAGGTTGTTGGTGTGCTGCAGCCTGGATTTTAAGGTTTTCATGTTTGTTCCCAAGAATGCGAGCAGAATGAGACAGGAATGAAGGTAGTAAATAAGATAGAGGACTTTTTTAAAAGAGGAAATTTCCTCGACAGGATTTAAAGATGTAGAACTTAGAATCCATGAAGCCCAGATCCGTGTGGCCCAGTGGATAAAGAACAGGCATTGTGTGGAGTGTGACCTTGGACAAGTCACTTAACTTCTTTGTGCTCCATGTGGAATAGGGACCATGTCCAACCCAGGACTTACCACAGTGCCTGGCACATAGTAAGTGCTTAACAAATACCATTAAAAAAAAAGAGACTATAGAAAATCAAAGGTGAGGAGGATTACCAAAATATGAACTTCCCTGAAAGTATGTTAAAGGTTAATACCCTTTATTGTTAAATTATTGGACCAAGTCAAATCCATGTTTACCCAAATGTCTGGGAATCATTACTGGAATAGAGCCCAACTATAAACTGTATGAAAAATCTGTCCTTCTGGCACTGATCTCAACTTTATCATTTAGAAATGACTCTCCATTTCAGATTAATTGGGTAGTGGTCTTCATGCACCTTCCTTGGCTTAAGGGAATACGGGATAAAAATCTCATATCTGTCCAAGGAGGATTCAATCTCATGCCAGAGGTATTCACAGGCAACATCTTTATCTGCTTATCTAGTAGGGTTTGATCATGTGGGAGTGGTTTGTCTATGATTTCTGAAAGCTGTGTGCTGACTACCATGCTTTTTCTCAGAATTTACTAGAAAAAAGATTTACCTTAATACCCATTCCATTTTATGATTTTGTGCAAACACTGAGGAATCCTCACTAGGAAGACCCAAACGAAGTAATGAATTGGACAGGTCTTTCCCATTCAACCAACCGCTAATCATAGTACTGCTGAGAATGTACAGTAGATTTGGTGAATCAAATATGGAAAAGTTCATGCATTTTTTTTTTGTTGCCGAGGATAGTAGGTATGAGTCTTTTTCAGATATTTTGAGAGAAAATTTTAATTAGTGCTCATTGAATGTATATTTTAGCTTGCTTTCTGCCCTGCTTATGGGCAAAGCAAGTGCGAGCAAGAATGAGCTGGAAAAGATCAGTTGGCAGTGTGGAATGTAGAAAACTTCAGCAGGAGGAAGCAATCTGAGAGCTCACAGGTGTGAACACTTTCCATTGGAAAGCGGGAAATATAAAATTCCAAACTCTGCAAGCACCAGGTTTCAAAGTCTGAGCCAGGAAAGAATCAGCCAAGGGAATAAACTAGTGATTAGCACAGTGCTATGCACCCTGTAGGCACTTAAAGGCTTTTTTTTGTTTGACTGAACAGGTGAAGAAAGAAAGCCCCTCTTCTTAATTCTCAACATAAACTATTGCTGTTAAATACTGAGGGGTGAAATCAAGCTTCTGGAATCCATGTGATAAAAAGAATCAAATCCCTAATGATTTGATTCCCCTCCCTCTTTTATGGTTTGACTCTTGCGCTCAGCATTTGTAGCTTTCCCAAGGCCAACATCACACATGGAAGTCCTGGCAAACCTAGAGCTCAAGCTGCTCTTACTCCAGTCTCACCACAGGTTTTGAGGCAGCTTTACAAATCTGGCAGTCAGCAATTTTTTTCTTCCTATTTTTTTGGGGGAAAGCTAAGGTGCCTTTGCATATCTCCTTACATTATAGATCCACAGCACCAAGCCTAATGTTGACACGATTTACATCCTTGCATCCCTTTCCTAACATTCCACAGTAATGGCCTTTTAGAATTAGAATGCAAGCTCTTAGAGGGTAGGGACTTTGCACAGAGCGACATTTAGTATACATTTTTGATGGCGATGATATTATAACTTCTAGAGTATGTGATCCACATTGAGGCGTTTTCTGTGGATACTGATATTGAAGGTCATTCTGCCCAAAATTCACCTTGCGTGTAGGTGGCAGTACTTTGCTTAATCCCGAACAGAATCTATCACCATCAGTAGGGGTGCATGAGAAATTATTAAAAGGACTTTTGCTGTAACATAATGAAAGCAAGGACAGAAAAGGAAGGTGACAGAGGGATTGAGAAATGAGTAGTCTTTATCACACAAAGGCAAGGGGCTTTTACGTTGACTTCATTTATTATATTTACTAGTGGATAATTTCCCAAATTGTGTAAATTATTTTTCCCATTAAATATTGCTTAATATACAAAAATTACATATGCTCCTACTCACTTGTAAATGATCATTTGTGTCCTTTCACAAAAATGGATTTAAAAATCTTCTGTTTCTGGGATAGGAAGGTCTTTGCTTTAAAAGCTACCCCTTTTATCTAATCCTCAAAAGATGGATTATTGTTGCAGATGAATGGAAATCAGGCCAAATTCTAGCTTTATCCATATGGCTTAGGAAGATTTGTATCTTTCTGACAATGGAAAAAATAACCAGCGGTAGAGGAGACTTAAACAACTTTCATCTTAATGCTAACACAAAAGGAAACACACATACACACACACACGTGCACGCACATGTACCTATTTTGGGCCAAGTCCTTAAATTTTCCCCAGGTGGAGGCAATTTTATTTTCCTTTAGTCTTTTCTGACTTAAAATTAACTGATGGCTTAATGGACAAAAATCAATAAAGTAGAAATACTACCATAAAATTGCATGGATCCTTAAATTCACTCAAGTCAAGAACCCCAAATTATTTTAACGCATCTTTAGTTTCTGTTGTAACACGTGTATAATTTTGAGCACATCTGGTTGTTCAAGGAAATTCTTCCAGTTTTGGAAAATTTTAATCAAATTGAACTGGAGTAAGCAATATCATAATGTGTGAATTTCTTCTCCCTTTATAATAAATCGGTTTTAACCTTAGAATTTGTAAAGTATATTCATTATGATTGAAATCTGAGCTGGGCATTGAAGCATGAAAGGCCAGTTATTAACCACTTAAATGTTTGTGCATACCTTGAGGGAAAATACTTCCAAGCTCATTTCAGTTTTTTTCATTCTAAATCATTTCTATAAAAAAAAGCCATCACCTTTACATCCACAGCAGTACAAGGGTAAAATTGTCAATGTGGCAATGAAGCATTACTGCTTTTCATAAACTTTGAGTACCCACAAATCCCAGTGAAATAAGAATGGAAACTTTGATTTGGCCCTGAATTCCTAAAATGTGATACTTTGGATTATATTTTCATGGAGGTGGATTATTATTGAAATATAACAAATTTTGCAAACATTTCATTCAATGGAAGCATTTTTTTCCTATAGCTTTAGCATATGTACCATGTGCTAAAATTAGAATAGAATTCCACTTCAGCAGTCCTCTTTATGTTTTAACTGTATTTAGAATTCAATAAGGTCAATTTTTGGCAGAGGTAAAGTAGGCTTTTAGACGCTTGTTTTTAACTGTATCTCAGGAATGTGTACTTCAGTGGGTCGATGGAATTCAATTTTTTTTCCAGAAAAAAATAGGCAAACTAGAAAAGATCCCACAGTATCTTTTCAGCAGTAAGAAGTGCAGGAAAATGGTAAAGAAACTCTTTGAGGTAAGACCTTTTGTTAAAATGTGTTCTGAACTGTTGTTAAGTACTTAGAATTTTGTGGAGACTCTCATAGGAAAGATGATGATGGGATTTGAGCTTCAGGGACTGTAGATGTTTCAAATAATGCTATCAAGCCCAGAAATGATCCCAATAGTGCTGTGTTTCTTCAAGCCTCTGCATACGCCCTCTTTGACAGGCCCTTTCACAAGGAAGAAGACCTACCTCCGGTGCCTCTACTCCTTCTGAGTTTCCCCACCCAAGAGCCTCAGACCTCGGGCATGCCATTCTGCTTCATGCACATGCCCTTTTCCAGTTTTTAACTTCGGGCTACAGGTAGTGGGGGTTGCGGAAGCCCTACTCTGGGATGTGGAGGCAAGGGCAGCATCCACTGCTTTACTTTGTGAGTCAGAGGACATGGGTTCTAATCCGGGCTCTGCCATACGTCTGATGTGTGACCTTGGGCAAGTCACTTAACTTCTCTGAGCCTCAGGTACCTCATCTGTAAAATGGGGATTGACTGTGAGCCCCATGTGGGACAACCTGATCACCTTGTATACCCCCCCCATGCGCTTAGAACAGTGCTTTGCACATAGTAAGCGCTTAACAAATGCCATCATTATTACCAGGAAAAGTGCCAGTGCCTGAAGAGGAGAAAAAGTAGCACTTAAAGAAAGGAAGTAGGTGTGGGAGGCTAAGGAAAAGAGGTTCTTCTATTTGCAGGCCAGTGTGGCTTGAGCACTTGAAGACTGTTCTTAATCAGTACCTCACTATCACATCTTTCCTGACAAGCACTTGCAGCACCTAAAATAGTGGTGGTGGTAGAGGTGACTCCGGGAGAGCCAAGAAAGACATAGTCAAAAAGGGGGTGGCTTCCTATTCATTCTTAAATATTTGAAAATTTGGAGTATTTGTCCATTCTCTTCTCAGACCGCCCTTGTTCCTTCCACCCATCCCACTGCTGGGACCACCTCTAGTCAGTATGCCTTTCACAGTCGGCCTGGGTCCCTTCCTCAGTAGCTGATCGCCATGGCTCCTGGAGAGAAAGATAGAGCTAAAAGGAGGGTGGTTTCCTATTGAGGCCTGGACCCCTTCCACGGGAGCTGACATGAGTAGTGGAGGAGAACCAAAAATGACCCAATCTCCATCGTGTCCTAGGAGTGGGCTAAAGAAGCGGCCGTGGAAGAGATATGAAGGACAAAGTCAAGAGAGTTTCCTCTGCTGGTGACGTGTGTGTGTGTGTGTGTGTGTGTGTGTGTGTGTGTGTGTTTGTGTATTGAATCATATGACTGGCACCAACCCCCTGCCCCCCAGCCAGGCTGGCATCAGAATGTTGTCATATGACTGGCTGATGTCAATCATAGGGGTTGCAACACCATGTTGGGTCATAGTTTACCCCTTTCTACTAGGGACTGGTAGGGGCTGGGATGCCTAGACAAATTTATCATCCAGTCAGATGTCTCTTTTATGCAAATTGCACCCCCATCACAGATCCATGAGGAGCAACCTTAGGGCAGAACAGAAGAGCAACAGTAGCTAATGCAGCTGCCACTGTGGTCATTGCTGCTGACTGCAAAGCCCATGTAGCTCCATGTTAATAATAATAATAATAATGATGGCATTTATTAAGCACTTACTATGTCCAAAGCACTGTTCTAAGTGCTGGGGAGGTTACAAGGTGATCAGGTTTTCCCACAGGGAGCTCACAGTCTTAATCCTCCTTTTACAGATGAGGGAGCTGAGGCACAGAGGGGTGAAATGACTTGCCCAGAGTCACACAGCCGACAATTGGCAAAGCCAGGATTTGAACCCATGACCTCTGACTCCAAAGCCCGGCCTCTTTCCACTGAGCTATGCTGCTTCTCGAAGAATTTAAGAACCTATGCCTGCAATTGTCCCATTTTTTTGACTCATAATGTCTCTCCATCTTTGTTTATGCTTTTATTTCCCTTTGTCTTGCATGGCCTAGTGGGAAAAGTGTGGGCTTGAGAGTCAGAGGACCTGGGTTCTAATCCCAGCTCTGCCACTTCTCTGTTGTGTGACAGTGGGTGAGTCACTTAACTTCTCTGTGCCTCAGCTCCCTCATCTGCAAAAGGGGGATTGAATCCTACGCCCTCCTTCTTAGACAGGAATTGTGTCCAATCTGATTATCTAGTATCTACCCTAGCACTTAGTATTCATTCATTCAATCATATTTATTGAGCACTTACTGTGTGCAGAGTGCTGTACTAAGCACTTGGGTGAGTAAAATACAACAATAAACAGACACATTTCCTGCCCACAAAGAGCTTCACAATGCTTGGCAGATAGCAAGTACTTAATTGTAATACTATAATTATATACAGAAGTGACACATTTCCTGCCTTCTAGGAAGGGGACATATAGAAATATTTTCAAATAGAAAAATCTGAATAAATAACTGAATATATAATGACTAAATACAAGCACAAGTTTTGAAGGTTGTATCTAAATACATAAATGTTAGAGCTCACTGGGGTGATGGGAGATAATGAGGGAAGGTGGGAATTTAGGAGGGCTTTGAAGAAGGGGAGAATTTGTTGTCTGCTGATTTGGGGAGGGATGGGGTTCCGGTCTAGGAGAACAATGAAAGCAAGGTGGGAGAGTTGTGAGCAAAGCAGAGTTAGAAGGATAGCTTCAGAAGAACAAAGAGAATGAGCTGGAGCATAGTAAATAAAGTAGATATGTTAGATGGGGAGAATATGCTTGGAGATTGTCTTTCTCATCCTGCAACACACTTTTCACCTCAGATCACTATTCTAATATGGTCTCCCAGCCACAGCCTCTTGGTACTGAAATGAGGCAGGGAAAATAACATTCTCCTTAACTTACCTTAAAAGCAAAGTGATGGAGAAACTATATATATATATATATATATATATATATATATATATACATACACACTTTTTTCAACTGCAGAAATAGTTTCTCCTACATAAACTTTACAATTCATACTTTTTCAGATTTGAGCCTTAAAAAATATGTCCCTTAAACCTCTGCCTTATGGGGATGATTGCATTTGGCAGGGACTAGAGAGAGAGAATATCCTTCCTTTTCTCCCTTTTTTCTGATTTGATTTATTTTACCCAAGTGTACTGGGCCACTTCTCATTCTGGACTGGGGAAAATATGGCAATAATACAGTTCTGCTTTCCTTCCACCCACAGTCTGCAGCAAATCCTCTTGATAGCAACAAGTCAGACAAATGCTTTAGTCTTGGGAAGGATAAACTTTTTCCCAGTGGCATTTCTGGTATTTCTGAGTTTATATAGTGAAAAGCTTCAGGTCACAGGGGATGCTGAAATAAGAATTATTGGTTATGCACATTGCTGAACTTCAACCTAGTGAATTGCAATAAGAATGAGAGAGTTGGAGACACACACCAATACCAGGCTCTCTGAGTTTTGTCCACGGAAAACAGTCTACACGGCAGGTAGCAACATACTCTTTCACTGCAAAGGCAGGAAGACTGGGCTAGCATGAAGTTAAACACTGCAACCACTACCATGCCATAATTCTGTTGTGGAAATCCACATTTATGGAAGAATGAGTTATTTCAGAGGTGTGTTTTGTTAAAAAGGGACCAAACAAGCCAGAAATTAGCCAGATTGACCTGAGCTAGTCAATCTCAGAACTGCTAGATTATAGGGTCATCGTCAAAAGATTAATCATGGGAAAATTGAGGCTAAGAATTCTAGGCTAACATGGTCACAGCTAAAATTACAAGGCTCCTACCTAGACTGCAAATCAAAGCAGACAAGAAAGAACTCTATCCTGAGGAAATCAAGGGGGTTTAAGCCAAACTGTGGAAAGAGTTTCTAATTCACTTGGGCCGAAGGAGTGCTTGGGGGGGATTGTGCAGAGTGTAATCAGCACCCACCCAGAGATAGAGAGAAAGAGGGGATTGATTCTTCTTAGCTGAATTCTAGGGAGCCCAGCTTCTTATCAAACTAAACGTTGATAAAGTTATGGTGGTGTCCAGGCTTTGGTATGATTGAGAGACTTGGACCTATGACAGAAGTCATTCACCTTCTCGAGCAGTTTCACCAATGGCACCAATTTATATGGAGGCCAGGGGAGCAGTGGGCATCACTCCCATGGGTTTGGCACCTATGCCAGAGCCATTGGCCTGGCCCACAACACCTTTTGGGCAAGGTGGCCAGCTATAGCTAATCCTTGGCACCTGATGAGGACTAGTCCCTAAGCTAGATTCTAGGGACCAGAGGTGGAGTTGGGCTCCAGGTTGTGCTCCCAGTCAACAGGGGAAGGATGCCACAGCTCTTGTGCTCACCTTTACATCCACCATAGGCCTTCTAGTCAGGCCCTGTAGCCTCTGCCTGACACGAGGATCTGCCATCCACCATCTGCAGAGAAGCAGCGTGGCTCAGTGAAAAGAGCCCGGGCTTGGGAGTCAGAAGTCATGGGTCCTAATCCCGGCTCTGTCACATGTCTGATGTGTGACCTTGGGCAAGTCACTTAACTTCTCTGAGCCTCAGGTACCTTATCTGTAAAATGGGGATTAAGACTGTGAGCCCCACGTGGGACAACCTGATCACCTTGTATCACCCCCCAGCGCTTAGAACAGTGCTTTGCACATAGTAAGCATTTAAAAAATGCCATCAGTATTATTACCATCTTCACCCCTACTCAGTCCGCTGAGGTAACTTTGGAGATCCACCGAAGATGATTCCTTTCCGTCCTTCTTCCTCTTGTCCTCACCTCTCCTGCCTGCAGAACATCTGTATGAGGATGTCTCACTGGCACCTTAAGCTCACTATGTATCAATCAGTCGATTGTATTTATGGAGTGCTTACTGTGTGCAGAGCACTATAGTAAGTGCTTGGGAGGCTAAGATATAACAGAGTTGGAAGACATATTCTCTGCCCACAAGGAGCTTGCAGTCTACAGTATAAAACTTAATTCTTCCCTCCCCAATCCTCTCCTGCACCTAGCTTTACCATCACAGTTGATGACACCACCTTTCTCCGCATCTCTGAGGCAAAGATTTTTTTTGACATGACTACAAAGCTGACTTTGAAATATATCACATTGATGTTTGAAATTGTTTTATATTCTTTTCCCCTCATTTCACTCCTTAATTTCCTTTGCTCTATTTGATTTTCAGTATCCATCAACCCTTAGATGTTTTTTGTTTAGTAACACAGGGAACACTGTGACAAGAGACTCCAAAGTATATCTGATAAATTTTTCTGACTTTACAAAAGATTGAAAACTCCTGGAGACAAGGCTAGTGGTCTAATAGTGGAAGTGGCAAAAAATGCAGGGAATGAATAGGTGAGAGGGAAGAAAGAAGGAAAGGAATAATAATCATATTTTATTTGTTTACCATATGCCTGGCACTGTGCTAAGTGCTGGTAGATACAATCAGATCAGACACAGGCTCTGTCCTTCATGGGACTCACAGTCTAAGGGGGAAGGATAAAAGCTATTGAATCCCCATTTTACAGATGAGGAAACTGAATCACAAAGCATTTAAATTCTTTCATTCATATTTATTGAGTGTTTACTGTGTGCAGAGCACTGTACTAAGCACTTGGGAAGTACAAGTTGGCAACATATAGAAACAGTCCCTACCCAACAACGGGCTCACAGTCTAGAAGGGGGAGACAGAAAACAAAACGTGGACAGGTGTCAAGTTGACAGAACAAATAGAACTAAAGCTAGATACACAGCATTAACAAAATGAATAGAATATTAAATATATACAAGTAAAATAGAATAATAAATCAGTAGAAACATATATACAGGTGCTGCGGGGAGGGGAAGGAGGTAGGGTGGGGCCCAAGGTCACACAATAGGCATGCGATGGAGCCGGGATTAGAATCCCTGTGTCCTGACTCTTTGGCCCCATGTTCTTTTCACTTGGCCACACTACATTCCCTACAAACCTTCCCATCTCAGAGAAGTTCTCACTGAGGTACTGAAATGACATCTTTGGGGAGGGGCAACCACCAACTGCAACCACAGGTTGCTGTCATGGGGAGGGTAGCCCATACTGCCCATCCTTCATTTCTGCCACTGTTTCCATTCAAGTGGGGGCTCTTCAGAAATTGCTTGAGTGAAGCCAAATTCAGGGTGACTGTACCCCAAACCTCTCAAGAGCTGATGGCAGAAATGGCAGCAACAACAGAAGCACCCATAGCAGAGGAAGTGAACAGAAATGAGGGGCAGGCAGCATTGGCCATCTCCTCTCTATGGCAATCTGTTGCTGGTGTTGGATTCCCTCCCCAGAGCAACATGCTGCCTGCTGGATTTCACTACTATCCTTTCAGACCACAGAAATTCAGGTGGGACACTTGGGAATCCTGCCAACCATTTGTCATGCATGTCATCCGTGCAGCCTGATACCCTGTTTTTGACCATGAAACCAGATGATGCTTGGGAGAATGGTATGATGGTGGTTTTCCTTGAAATTCAACTCCCCAAGGTTTTTGTTTGGTAGGATGGTATTTTGGGGTCCTTAGTGTGCAGCAACGCCGCACTAATGCCGTGCGAAGTGTGTGGGTTAGGCTGTAGTAGGAGAGTACTCAAGTGTACTAAGGCTCAGCTGTGGCACTGCTATTGCAGATGGGGTGGGAGGTGAACTCCTTCCTCAGCCAGGCCAGGGGTGAGCATTTGAGAATTCGGTAAGGTGCGCCCCATGTATCCTGGAAGATTTGCTTGCAACTGAGAAGGAGGCGAGACAGCAGGGGTAAACCTCTCTCAGTTCTGGATCCACTCCTCTCCCCCTCCCAATTCCACTCACCTCTAGAAGTTTCTGCTTTGGCTATGAAAAAAGCCAGAAGAGTCAGGAGACCTGGGAAATGGAGCGCCTGCTGCCAACAGAAGCAAGATATGTTGGGTGCTGAATTAATTTCAAAAATCTAACCAAGTTGTGGAGAGTAGAAACTCCAGCCAAGATCAAGTTGATAGCCGGACACACACACAGGTAAACTTCACTGTCAATGGTGTTTTAAATATGAGGAAATATATACACATATATGTATATAGCTATATACATATTCATGGCCAAACCATATTTCCAAACAGAATGATAGCCAAAATAGAGATTTAACCAGTGTTACAAAGTAGAAAGAATACCAACAGAAAAATGTAAAAAAAACCAAAGGTTTGCAAGGTAATATTTAAAGTCCTTGAGGTTTAAGGCTATAAATTCCAAGCCTGACTGCTTGTGTACCAGAAACAACTCACCATGGGTTTGGCTGCCTAGCTACCTGAAGGCTTAGGTTGGTCAAGTGGCTGCAAAATGGGTTCAGATGAAAACTATCCCCACGTTAGATTACCCTGGCTTCATTTTTACTCCAGGTAAATGCAGAGAGAAATACGTTACAATGGGGAACTCTTATGTGGCTCCAGTGCAGGGAGCCCCAAACCTCTGAAATTAGGAGGCCTTTTCCAAATGATGTTTTCCCACCAAATACTACTTCAGTACTCCTGTGTCATCTAAATACCTCACTACCTCCAGAGGAATTTATGCACATAGGTGACATATCCCATTACTGTCTACAGATCTCCCTTTTTCTTCTTTCTTCTCCCTGGAAATCATTTTAGTGTATGACTTCCCTGTTAAATTGTAAGAAAGTTCTTGAGGACAGTAATCATGGTAACTATTGTACTCACCCAAGCAGTTCATACAGTGTTCTGAACACATTCATTCATTCAGTCATATTTACTGAGTGCTTACTGTGTGCAGAGCACTGTACTAAGTGCTTAGGGAGTACAAGTCGGCAACATATAGAGATGGTCCCTACCCAACAATGGGCTCACAGTCTAGAAGTGGGAGACAGACAACAAAATATATAGACAGGTGTCAAAGCCGTTGGAATAAATAGAATTATAGCTATAAATAGAACACGGTAAGTGCCTAATAAAAACAATTGAATGGATTGAAAACTGAATTTCCTTTTCAAATTCTCTCAGGGAATCTGGGGCTGAGAAGGGTAGTATTGTGACCACCTTACAGAAAGAAGCTGTGTGGCCTCCATTTTGCAGATGGAGCAGATAATTTTTATTATTGGAAGGTTCTGGGTGGCCACACCTGCCACGTGGCAATCTGAGATGACTGTTTACCTCACAAACTGTCTGAAGCCTGCCCTTATGGATATCTCCCTTTGCCAACACTTCCTACTCTGGGTCCATCATCTCTTGATTTTTTTCTATTTCTTTTTCTCTCCGTCTGTCTTTTTCTTTCCCACAATTTTCCCAGCTAGAGGACCTGCCTTTTGAAGGCCTACTCTTTGAACACCCCAAACTCAAAATTACCCATGTGAATAGCACATGTGTATTCCCGAAACACTTGTCTCCTCTACCCCTCCCCAGTTTCATCTCCTACACTGGGCCCCACATCCCCCTGACAACAGCCCAGCTCAAAAAACAGGATTACAGGAGCCAGATGGCTGGGACTAAGTAAAGTTACACATGAATGATGCTTTTTCTTCTACTACAAAATAAAATAACTAAAGGAAGGGAGAACAGAGTAAATTTGTGTTTTTGTAAATGGCACGAAGAAGAGTTCCATTAATCAGGATCACTGCTTCCCTCACTTCTCAAGGACTCAGTTACAGTTCACTAATCTATTCATTCTCTCCTTAATTAAAACTCATCACCTCTCCAATTCTTAAATTAATCCTTGTGAATAAGAGGCATGAGAAAGGGAGGAGGAAAATAGTTTCTGTTGACAGACCACAAAGAACAATATCTGGATTTTTCAGGTTATCACTTGCAGGTTTCGGAAGTCAGGATTATCCTCAAGTGGCCATCAAAGGTCTTATTTCATTCTAGAATAAGGAACTGTAACTGTTTCATGTTGAGTGCTTCCGTTTATCTTGATTTCTTTTATTCAGCTGTTTTAAATGAATGTAATTGAGAATTCTTGTTGAAGACTTAATGATAGGTTAATAATAAGAATATTTTTCAAAGCAGTGGCTCCTAAAAGAAGAAATATGCTGCTTAGAATGGCCAAGTGACTGAATTTCAAAAGACCACTTGATCATCTTTCTTGAAAACTAAGCCCTGTAAACTCTGACTCTACATCAGTTTTACTGGGACTTTGATCCAGGCTTTCTTCCTGCAATAGGACTCTGGTCAGTGAACTGTTACTTTTCCCGAGGAACACTTAACAGTAATCTTAGCATGGATAGGAGGTTGGGAGCATTAGACAGTTAAAACCACTCCTGTACTCTTGGTAGTGAAAACTAGTGGACCTCCAGCCCAAAGATTATTCCTTGCACAGAGAACATGCAACTTCGCCTTCCTCACATTATCAGTGTTCCACATCTGCCATAAACCAACCAATGGCATTTATGGAGTGCTTACTGTGTGGAGAGCACTGTACTAAACCCTTGGGAGACTGCAGTACAACAGAGCTGGTAGATACATTCCCTTACCCACAATGAGCTTACAGTCATTTGAATTCAAGTTGGGGTACAGGATGTGGGTCTGGTATGTGTCCATATGGGCTAGCCTGATGTATCATGACAGGAAAGAGATTGAATAAATAATTGATGAGGCTCCTGGAGGAACAAAATTGGCTTCTCTGATGGATGACTTGTCATCACTTATTTTAGATCGACCTCAAGCATGGTGAAGTGTTCAGAACCATTGCCTGGTGGAAAGAGCACAGTTCCAAGAGTCAGAGGACCTGGGATCTGATCCTGGCTCTGCCACTTGCCTGTTGTGTGACTTTGGGCAAGTCACTTAACTTCTCTGTTCCCAGTCCTTAGCTGTAAAGTGGGGATCAAATACCTGTTCTCCTACTTAGACTGTGAGCCTCAAGTAGGACAATGACTCTGTCTGACCTGGTTATCTTATGTCTACCCCAGTGCTTAGTGCTTCGTAAGTGTGCTTAACAAACACCATTAGGATTAAAATCATTAGTAGGGTGGGATTGTTGGAAACCAGTTGGAGAACTGATGGAAACATTAGGAACAGTGGGACCCTAATTGATGTGGTGGATTCGGTTGGAGTTGTTGTCCAATGGTAAGGCGGTTCTTTTGGGTGAGCAGTGGGGTTTCATTTAAAACAGCTGAATAAAAGAAATCAAGATAAACGGAAGCGCTCAACATGAAACAGTTACAGTTCCTTATTCTAGGATGAAATAAGACCTTTGATGGCCACTTGAAGGTTTTGGAAGTCAGGATTATCCTCAAGTGATAACCTGAAAAATCCAGATATTGTTCTTTGTGGTCTGTCAACAGAAACTATTTTCCTCCTCCCTTTCTCATGCCTCTTATTCACGAGGATTAATTTAAGAATTGGAGAGGTGATGAGTTTTAGTGGGATGTAAAACTGTGGCATTTATTGAGCATTTACTCTGCAGTAAGTATTGAGGTAAGCACTAGGGTAGACCCAAGACAATCATATCACAGTCCCAGCCCTCGGTTCCCAATCTAAGAGGCAAGGAGAGCAGGTACCTTAACCCCATTTCACACGTGAGGGACCTGGGGTACAGAGAGATTGTGAGTTGTCCACAGTCACACAGCAAGTGAGTGGCAGAAATGGGATTAGAATCCAGTTCTCCTGATTCCCAGTTCCATATTTTTCCACTAGACCTTGCAACTGCCTGATGTTAAGGCAGCTATGCTGGGACTGTAAAGCATTTAGCCCCAGGTCTTTTCTACTTGTCAGATCAAAATTTCCTGTTCTTAATGATGGAGATTTTTGAATTCTATATTGCTGCTGACAATCACCTCCTATCAACAACATACTGGGATTCTTGTAAGAGAACCACTTCCAAAAGGGAAAGAACCTGCCCATTGCCCCAGTATAATTACTAATCCATCCTATCCCATCCTGACTACTGTATCAGCCTCCTCTCCTATCTCCCATCCTCTTGTCTCTCCCCATTTCAATCCATACTTCACACTGCTGCCCGGATTGTCTTTGTCCAGAAATGCTCTGGGCATGTTACTCCCCTCCTTAAAAATCTCCAGTGGCTACCAATCAACCTACATATCAGGCAGAAACTCCTCACCCTCGGCTTCAAGGCTGTCCATCGCCTCGCCCCCTCCTACCTCACCTCCCTTCTCTCCTTCTACAGCCCAGCCCGCACCCTCCACTCCTCTGCCGCTAATCTCCTCACCGTGCCTCTTTCTCACCTGTCCCGCTGTCGACCCCCAGCCCACGTCATCCCCTTGGCCTGGAATGCCCTCCCTCCGCACATCCTCCAAGGTAGCTCTCTTCCTCCCTTCAAGGCCCTACTGAGAGCTCACCTCCTCCAGGAGGCCTTCCCAGACTGAGCCCCTTCCTTCCTCCTCCTCCTCCTCTCCATCCCCCCGCCTTACCTTCTTCCCTTCCCCACAGCACCTGTATATACGTTTGTACATATTTATTACTCTATTTTACTTGTACATATCTATTCTATTTTATTTTGTTAATATGTTTGGTTTTGTTCTCTGTCTCCCCCTTCTAGACTGTGAGCCCACTGTTGGGTAGGGACTGTCTCTATATGTTGCCAATTTGTACTTCCCAAGTGCTTAGTACAGTGCTCTGCACACAGTAAGCGCTCAATAAATATGATTGAGTGATTGAATGAAATGACAGGTCAGGAAGTCCACAGCAATACAGTTTATGGCTTGCCTCTACCCTGATGTAGGGACCAGTGGACTCTAGCCTACAGAGCAAATATTATTGCCCCCTGATCCCTCCATTACCCCCTCCACCATCACTTTCCTCTCTCTGGTTCTGCCCCGAAGCTAGGCTACGTTACCTCTGAAGTCACTCTTTGGGGTCTGGGATGTTCCTAAGGTACGTCTGCATATTTCAGAGTACCCACCACTCAGGGATGGGCGTCTGCTCAGTCTTTGCTAAAAAGATCGTGGTCAGATTAACTAGTATGACCTGTGTTTGAGGAGGACTTCTATGTGATTGTCTAGAGAAGTGGGGAGAGGTTTTCTTGGGCCTTCAATTTTGCCATCATCAATAGTCTTGGTGATGATGAGATTATCTACTCTAGTTGCAGCCCTATTTTCCTTTTTCCCTATGCTCATAACTGCCCTAAATGCTCTAATACCATCCTCCGGGTGTTTTATTCATTGCTATGCAACTGCCAATAATGGACCACCCCCTCTATCCTTCTGCTCCTTCCATTATTCCCTCATTTGTACAATTTTAGAACTCCAAACTTTATATATGTTGGTCGCAGGCCCCCTCCCCCGATCCCCCAATCTCAATGTCAGCCACCTTAACATATATTATTTTAATTCAGCAAAATCTTATTGAGAGAGAAAACTGGTTGCATTAAAGCCTCATATAAGATTCACAGATGGCTGTTGAATCTAAAATTAAAATGTCAAACCACAGATACAAATGAAGTTAAGCTTCCTGTCTGACAGTATAAGTTAATATAGAAACTTCTGAAACAATTTTTCTTCATTTCTTGAATTTCCAGAATAGTTTGTGTCAAATCATGTAAAAAATCCTGAAGACGTAAAAATAGCACTCGACCCTGTGTTTGGTAAGGCCAATTATCTGGGATTGCTTTAAGCAGCAGCAAATAGTCTATCCTTACCAGAGAGCGCAGATGAACAAATCTCAATAAGCTTATGTTCTCCCAAGCTAGCTCTTCCTAATGGGCGTGAATGCGTTCAAGTGCCCAAACATTAGAAAGCCTTCAGTGGATTGGGAGGTGCAATGTAAACATTGCAAATCTTGCCGTTGAGCCTCTGGAAAATGAGCTTTATTTTTATTTTTTTAACTTGGTGAGCCAAAAGAGCTGCTCAATGAAAAATTGTCTACCTCTGCTATGACCTCAATTGAAATATGTTTTCTTTTTCCTTGAGGGAGGATGTGTGCTGACAAAAGTATAATCCTGAAACCATTTCAGCAAGGGAAGCAGACTTGGGAAGGGGAAGAACTCAGTAAGCAATAAAAAAAAGTGACATGATCTTATCACCTCTGTTTGGATTTAACTTATTGAGCCTAAGATTGCATATCTGATGAGAATGAAGAACATGGAGGGAATAATTCTTTGCAGTTTTGTGCTCATCTGAACATTTCAGTGATGTCTTGGCAGCTAATAATTACTCATTAATGAATCAACACTCCTGCTCAGTATTCATCAGATTAAACAGTGCAGAGTGAAATATTTGAATTTCACAGGGACATTCCAAAGGGTGAGTGCCAGAATGACAAAGTAATAATAATAATAATGATGGTATTTAAGTGCTTACTATGTGCAAAGCACCGTTCTAAGCACTGGGGGCATGCAAGGTGATGAGGTTGTCCCACGTGGGGCTCACAGTCTTAATCCCCATTTTACAGATGAGGTAACTGAGACCCAGAGAAGTTAAGTGACTCGCCCAAAGTCACACAGCTGACAATTGGCGGAGCCAGGATTTGAACCCGTGACCTCTGACTACAAAGCCCGGGCTCTTTCCATTGAGCCACGCTGCTTGGATTTGTTAGTCCCAAACTCTAATCCATGATGTCCACTCAAATCTGTTTACAGGAATGAGAGTACATGTGAGGTGGATTTTCTTGTGTTTTTTGTGATCTGTTTACAAAGTAGCCTGAGGAAGACTTTGCTTTCCCTAGATGCAAGTCAGATGCAATATGTGGTAACTTCCAATTGATGCCTGTCTTAAAGTTAGGTGAGTGGCCCTTCCTTCTAAATAGAAGATCGTCAGCTGTTAGTTACCTGATCCCTGCAAGGACCTGGACTGATGAAGTTCATCACTCTCTGTTGTGAGGATCTGTTGTTTCTACCCCCTTCATCATCATCATCAAAAATCGTATTTATTGAGTGCTTACTATGTGCAGAGCACTGTACTAAGCG
Source organism: Tachyglossus aculeatus (assembly GCF_015852505.1). NCBI lineage: Eukaryota > Metazoa > Chordata > Mammalia > Monotremata > Tachyglossidae > Tachyglossus > Tachyglossus aculeatus. The sequence continues at coordinate 24,020,679 of NC_052098.1, read as the reverse complement.
CTTGGGAAGTACAAATTGGCAACATATAGAGACAGTCCCTACCCAACAGTGGGCCTCCAGGATTCTGAGCAAGGTGGAAGAAACACTGATTTGAGAGCCTAGGACACCACTTATTGCTGCTGGAAGGGAAGAAGGAAGGGAGAAGAGTGACTTAAATGGAGGTCTTGCTCTCTCCCATTACATTCATTCAATCATATTTATTTAGCGCTTACTGTTTGCAAAGCAATGCACAAAGCGATTGGGAGAGTACAGTACAACAAACAGACACATTCCCACAGTGCCCACAGTGAGCTCACAGTCTAGAGGGGGAGACAGACATTAATATGAATAAATAAATTACAGATATATACATATGTGCTGTGGAGATGGGATGGAGGATGAATGAAGGGAGCAAGTCAGGGTCATGCAGAAGGGAGTGGGAGAAGAGGAGAGGAGGGTTTAGTCAGGGAAGGCTTCTTGAAGGAGGTATGCCTTCAACAAGGCTTTGAAGTGGAGGAGAGCAATTATCTGCCTGATATGAGGAGCAGGGGCATTCCAGGCCAGAAGAAGTAGCATGGTGTAGTGGATAGGGCATTATCCTGGGAGGCAGAAGGTCATGGGTTCTAATCTCGGTTCCGCCACTTGGGCAAGTCACTGCACTTCTCTGTGCCTCAGTGACCTCATCTGTAAAATGGGCATTGAGACGGGAAGTCCCATGTGGGACAGGGGCTGTGTCCAACCCAATTTGCCTGTATCCAACCCAGTGCTTAGTACAGTGCTTGGACATGGTGAGCACTTAAATACCACAGTTCTTATTATGTGGGTTGGCAGTGAGGTAGACGAGATTGAGATACAGTGAGAAGGTTGCATTAGGGGAACGAAGTGTGTGGATTGGGTTGTAGTAGGAGAGTAGCGAGGTGAGGAAGGAGGGGGAAAGGTGATTGAGAGCTTTAAAGCCGATGATGAGGAGTTTTTGTTTGTGGAAATGGATGGTCAACTATTGGAGTTTCTTGACTAGTGGGGAAACAGGGTCTGAACATTTTTGAAGGAAAATGATCTGGGCAGCAGAGTGGACAATGGACTGGAATGGGGAGAGACAGGAGGAAAGGAGGCTGATACAGCAATCAAGGCAGGAAAGGATAAGTGCTTGCATTCATGTGGTAGCAGTTTGGAGGGAGAGAAATGGATGGATTTTAGCGATGTTACATGGAATCAGTCTGGTTCCTCTTGGACAGTGGAATCAATCAATCAATTGTATTTATTGAGCGCTTTCTGTGCGCAGAGCACTGTACTAAGCACTTGGAAAATACAAGTTGGCAACATATAGAGACGGTCCCTACCCAACAGTGGGCTCGCAGTCTAGAAGTGGAAGCCCCTGACGAGACCTTTCTACAACAGACCTTGTATGCAGCAGGGTGTAACATGTCTCCTTCCTCTCAAACAGGAACAAGAACATTTTTTCCACAGCGGGGGCATCCTTATAGCTATATATTACCACGTAGGTTGCACTTTGAGAAAGCTTCAAAGAACGTAAACTGTAAAATGTAAGCAGGTGTAAACTTATTAGCAACTTCTCATTATTAAATAAAAATAAATTGACTGATGCATGGGACTATCTAATTTTCTTGCCAGCAACAATAGCCAGAAATCCAATTGCCAGAGGTGAAGGAAGTCTTCCTGTCCTGCTTCCCCGCTGCAAACTGGCTGTCCAATGGACCACGCAGCAGGATGCATGGAGCCAGCTTCAGATAGTTGATATCTTGAGATGGGGGAAAAAATGCCACCCTCTTCCAGAGCAGTCACCTCAATAAACGCTGTAGAGTAGTTTGCTCAAGTGTCTAGTTCCCAACTACGTTTTCTTTCCCAGTACTAAGTATGGTGTCTTGCACCCTGTAAACCCATAATGAATACTATTACTACTACTCGTTGTGGGCAGGGAATGTGTCTGTTTATCATTATATTGTACTCTCCCAAATGCTTGGTACAGAGCTCTGCATACAGTAGGCACTCAATAAATCTGAATGAATACTACTACTATGATTTGTTAAATACTCACTATGGGCCAACCACTGTACTAAGTTCTGGGATAGATACAAGATAAAATACAATTAGGTTCGTTACAGTTCCTGTCCCACATGGGCTCACAATCTAAGGGGGAAGGAGAACAGGTATTGAATTCCAGCACTTAGTACAGTGTTCTGCACATACTAAGCGCTCAGTTAAATACCACTGACTGATCCTCATTTTACAGACAAGGAAACTGAGACCCAGAGAAGACAAGTGACTTGCCCAAGGTCACACAGCAGGCAAGTGGCAGAGCGGGTGTTTGAACTGTGGACTTCTCCCAGGCTGGTGCTTTTCCACTAGGCTAAAAAGTCCCCTTGAACCATGAGTTTCTTCAGAGACAACTCAAGTCCTATTGCCAGAGACATTCCAACCTCCTGGGTGGGTCCCGATCACACAGGCACTGTTTTTGACTCATTTTCAACAGCAGCCAGCCCAATCTGACCTGGTTTAAACTCACTCCCCACCCCATCACCTCCCATTTCACCTACACTATCTTCCCCCCACTTACACCATTCTTCTTATTCACAATGATCGACTTCCTGATGCATTTCTCTCATTTTTCCTCCAAAACAATCATTTCCTTTTCTACCTGATAAAGGCACTTGGGTAAACACCAGCATGCATGCCTGAATAATAATTTAAGTGCTTACTATGTACAAAGCACTGTTCTGAGCACTGGGAAGGTTACAAGGTGATCAGGTTGTCCCTCCGGGGGCTTACAGTCTTAATCCCCATTTTACAGATGAGGTAACTGAGGCACAGAGAAGTTAAGTGACTTGTTCAAATTCACACAGCTGACAGTTGGCGGAGCCGGGGTTTGAACCCATGACTTCTGACTCCAAAGCCCGTGCTCTTTCCACTGAGCCATGCTGCTTCTCAGCGTGAAGCATGATACAGTGAGAATAGTTGTACTATGCAGATTGTGAAATTGGACCATGTATTCATTTTGCACAGCTCCAACCAGTACTTGATTATAATGTTTAAAAAATCAAAACTAACTTGAAAAATGGTTGGACTCTTCTCATTTCAAAGGTTTGGCCTAAAATGCATTTCCCAAATTCCCCAGGTTCTTTTCTATTACACTAGGGATGGTGGCCATAATCAATATATGCTAGCATCAAGTGTGCCAGAGGATCCAGGGCACATCACAGAAACAATCTCTAGCCTCCCAGGAGTATTTGTAATATTCAGCATCCCTGAATTACTTACCAAAATTCTGAAGTAAACTACACAGACAAAACAACTTGTGGTATGAATGTTTTTTGTGTGCTATTGTGTCTTAGGAAATCACTTTCATTTGCTGAAATCGATTCTTCTAATATTAAAAGTCATTTGACTCAAGTGCACAATTCCATTTCGGGTTGTCCTAAATGTTCCTTTCTATTGAACATATTTTCAAATTACAGTCCTTAATGAAATTAATCTTTGTGACTATGACTGGACTGTATATATGTATATATGTTTGTACATATTTATTACTCTATTTTACTTGTACATATCTATTCTATTTATTTTATTTTATTAGTATGTTTGGTTTTGTTCTCCATCTCCCCCTTTTAGACTGTGAGCCCACTATTGGGTAGGGACTGTCTCTATATGTTGCCAACTTGTACTTCCCAAGCGCTTAGTACAGTGCTCTGCACACAGTAAGTGCTCAATAAATACGATTGATTGATTGGACCTTTCTGTCTCTAATTTAAATGCATATTGTGGCATTAGTGAGGGTTTTATGGGAAGGAAGGCTGATATCCTCATAGAAAACCAAATCCAAGGAAAGCAACTTAAATAAAGATGTGTATTTTGTTGGATATACTGACCATCAAGATGATAAACACTGCGGTGGGCTACCAAGGGTTCTTCAGGGGACAAATAGGCAGTAATCTCTCCCAAAACATTGAAGTCAGGGAACAGGAACAAATGATCACTGCAGAGCCCTTAAAGTTGTATGATCTCTAGTGGTTTCAGAATTGATCCGTTTGTATTTTCTGCTTTCTTGGGACTGGATTTACTACTTGTTTATTGACAATGGATGATGCTATGACTTTTTCAGGGTGATAATAGATGGGTTGTTATAACTTTAACAATTCAAGCACTCTGTGAAAGCAAAAAGGAGGTGCCAAATTCTCCCTGAAGGCTAAATAAGTATTTGAATAATCAAAGACCCCTTAGTTGCAGGAAAGCTATTCCTATCTATTGACAAAAATACCCCTTTAGGGCAGGCCTTTCAATCAATCAATTGATTAATCGTATGTATCTGTACTTTGTCCAGAGCACTGTACTAAGCATTTGGAAAAGTACAGTACCATAGAATGTAGAGCAGATAGATTCCCTGCCCCCAAGGAGTTTACAGACTAGAGGGAGATTCTCCATTTCAGCTCTAACAAAAGGAGTGCTTATTATAATCGAAGGCTTATTATCTGTATCATGTATTACAGTCCAGGCAAAGATGCCTAGGTGATCTTTGTTATTTTGGGTAAGTC